>NC_140595.1:586608172-587038172 GCF_964204655.1 Triturus cristatus
ATAACAAATTGGAGACTAAACTTTTCAGAAAATCTACTGCAGGTAACACTGTACTACATGCCACCAGCCACCACCCTGGTCATCTTATACGCAGCATTCCCTTTGGGGAAATGTTGCGGATAAGACGCATCTGCAGCACCCAGGTAGAATGCAACATAGCTCAAGAGTCCAGTAAAGAAAGGTTCTTGGCCAGAGGATATTCCCAACAATTGGTGAACAAAGCCATAAGTAAGGCTAACGGCAAAACTATGGAAGTGGCTCTCAAGAATATATAACTTAAGATAGCCACTCAAGTTGATGAGGATCAGTCAGTTACTAGATTAATATTAACATTTAACAGGCAGCACCAGGCTCTACGCAAAATTCTTAGAAAAAATTGGAGCCTGGTTCGTAATGACCCCGTCATTAGCAGTTTGATGTCTGCTACCCCAGACATCGCTTTTCGTAAAGCCAGATCCATGAGTGATGCCTTGGTTAAGAGTAGCCCCAAACTGTTGACTAACAAATCTTGGATGAACAGCAGAAAGGGGTTTATCAAATGCGCGACCTGTAAAGCATGCAGGCAGGGGATCAACAAAACATCTTTTTCTATCCCGTTTAAAGATACCCCGGTTTCCATCCCTAAATTGTTCACCTGCAAGACTGACTTTGCAGTTTATGTGCTGGAGTGTCCATGTGGCCTGCAATATGTTGGCAGTACCAAGTTGCAGGTCCACAAGAGGATACTACAGCACATAAGAGCAATCAAAAGCAATGATGCTGCTTATCCAGTGGCACGTCATTTTAAGGAGTTCCATAACAACAACTCAGAGCTCCTTAAATGCTTTGCTATAGACTCTGTAATGCCACTGAGAAGAGGCGGTGACCGTGAAGCCCGCCTCTGCGCTTTGGAAACTCGATATATCTTAATCTTAGATACCAAGACCCCTAATGGTCTCAATGCCAGTGAGGACTTTCACACATGCCTGTAAATTAGTCTGCCTAAACCATATGAATATTCAGTTCAGCGTTTGTTATTTAAGATCCACCTCAACAACGCAGCCTCCTCTTATGTATTTTTTATATATTTACATTTTTTTAACACTTAGGTCTTTTACACTATTAATTTAACACATTTGCACTTTTTGTGTCACATCATTGACTTAATATATTCCTTTGGGATTGTGAAAGAATTTGTTGGATATCATCATGTGATGTTGTATTCATTTAGGTACCTAAGGCTATACCCAAAAATTGGGGCTAGGTACAATTACATTATGAATTCTTGTTTTAAATTCTGTTCGGTATTTCTTAAATGGGCGCAGTGACGTACACCATACTTCACATACCTGAGAGGCCGCGGCTCCCCGTCATATCTGGGCCAATCCACAGAGAGAGGTGACAGATCATGGGAAAAACATGTCATCCCCGGGTATTACCAAGCACAGCGTGATGGGACCTGCGAGAGCTGTTGAAACTCACACCACCACTCCGGGTTGTACCGCAGGAGATGACAACTTACTTGCGGTGTAAAACGTCACCTTTACTAGTTTAGATTATTGTGGATAGTTCAGAGTCAGTAACTTTTACCTTCATTCATTACCTTGGAACCTTTTACAGTCTTCAGTGATTGTGATTTAATTTCCATTTATTTAGGAGTTTTGTAAAGCTATCACGGAGTAAATACGTCATGCTAATGCATTTTGCTAGTTTTGTAGAGTGCAAACTGGCAGTGAAGCCAAGCCTACAAATTGCAGTGAATAGTATCAACATGCAAGACACGACCTATGATCCTGTTTTATGATGCATGCAATTCACAAAACACCTCAACAGTAACAAGTGAAAACATCAACATTGTGGTTTACAGCGTGAAATAATATTGCGATAATCGTTGTTGATACTTTATCACAGTTTAGCAGACAGAAGGAAGTCTAAGAGATTAAATTACACACCTTGGTGGAACACGCACATTCTTGGGTGGCGTCAATGGCCCATATACGAGGTACGACAAACTAGTGGCTTTACACAGTCTACTCTTATACTGTTATTATATATACAATATATATTTTATATATATACAAACACACACACATATACATACATATATATCTAGTACAATGCTATAAATAACCACAATGTTATAAAAACTACAGTACAAAGTGCCATGTTTTATCCGTTTTTTAGTCAACTCATTTATTGCACACACTATTTAAGCACTTTCCAATGGTCAATTAATAGACGCACACATTAGTACAACTTAATACCGAAAGCCTAGATCAACAGCGCTAAGTACTCAGAACCTGCTAAATCTCCTGAGGCGGAAGCCGGGAGACGACCGAACTTTTTAAAAATTGTAACTTTCTGTGTCACCCACCAAATAATCCTGTATTTTAACAGCGCACTCACCCGGCTGGCACCTCCGCAGCGGGCTTGAGACACGCCAAAACAGCGACCCCTTCGCTGCACCGAATCAGGAAACAAACAAACATTTGGACGCCATTCACGGCGAGGAATTGAGGCAACGCCCACTCTCAGGCCACGCCCACCCGCCCCCTTTCCACCTATAAAGATGTGCAATCACCGGACGCGCAGCGGACGGGCGCAGCGGGCGCGCCGTCAGCGCGCCGAAAGCGCGCCAAAGGCAAGCCCGTCTGGGCCCGTCCGGGCCCAGCCGGCCTTAGGCCCAGTCACTCTGCCTGGTGTAGCCACTAACAACTTGACCTACACTCGGGCTGATTTACTTGCCTTGAACCCCAACAAACATCCCTCCTGCTCGCGCATCTTGACTGGAGACACTCAATTCTCCGGCTGTGACCGTTGCAACCTCGTCAATCAGACCATGGCATCAAAGGGTTTGCACCTAGGCCTACTTAACTGCAGGTCGCTTGTGAAACACGCACAAGAAGTGAACCTCCTAATCACCAACAATGCCTTAGACATTCTATTTTTAACAGAAACCTGGCTTACCTCCAGTAGTGGCCCAGACATTGTTCTAGCACTCCCCCCCGGGTACGTTATGTGCTCACAGAACAGACCAGAGGGTAGGGGAGGTGGACTCGCAATAATCCTCAAAGACACCTTCACCTGTAGAACATCTGATGGCAACATCAAGGGTCATGAAAGCTGCCACTACACCATCATAATCTCCCCTGTCACCTCGATATCAGGAACGCTGATATATCGTCCACCAGGCAATTTAGGAGACTTTCCGTCCAAAATTACTGACCAGATCTCCACCAAATGCACGTCCACTACTAACTACCTATTATTAGGAGACCTGAATGTACATTTCCTGGACCCAGACGACAATCGGGCCAATGAACTACTCCAGGATCTCATCTCAATGGGCCTTGACCTCAAAAACCCACAGGCCACCCACGAAAAAGGGCAACTGCTTGACCCCATTCTTTCCAACATCCCCAACCTCAGATCCCTTGACCATATCCCCCTTCCCTGGACGGACCACTTCTTGGTTCCCCTAGTATGGGACATTATCACTGTGCTCCCTCCACCCCCAAAAATCAGAACGTATTCAAGACGATGGCAGAAATTGGAACCAGACGTCTGGGCAGCCAAACTCCGAGAAAACGTTCCCCATCCCCCCAATAACACCTTAGTAGGGGACAAAAAATTCAGTACCTGGATTACCCAATCGCTTGACGCCATCCTGCCCAAAACCCACTCTTTCAGACACATCAAGAGAGTTAATCCTTCACCCTGGTATACCCCGGAACTCAATTTGCTACGTAAGGCTTGCAAAAAAAATGAACGTATCTGGAGGAAGGAAAAAACCGAGGAACGGAAAGAAGCATTCCGCACCGCGGTAAAATCCTACAAAAAAGAGCTCCGTAGCTTCAAAACTAGTTTTTACGAGGACAGAATTAAAAACGCTGCCTGCTCGGCCCATGAAACCTACTCAGTTCTAAAAGAACTACTCCACGCCCCTGACCCCCCACTCAAACCCCTCGATCCCAAAGCAGCTGAAACTAAATGTAAAAAATTAGCCACCTTCTTCGACGAGAAGATTCAAAACATTCTTCTAACCATACCCCCTCCCGAACAGGACCCCATACAACCGGATCCTACCATCACCACCACCAATCCTCCTTTGCCGCCAGCCCCCCAACCCTCCCTGGACAATTTTGGACCCGTAACAACGGAAGAAGTAGGAGCTACGCTGGCCGCAATCAAAAGTGGTTCCCCCCTTGATCCTGCCCCCCTCCGTTTCCTAAAAAAAGTGTCAAGTACCATCATTCCCCCCCTCACGGCCCTGATCAATTCCTCTCTCTCAGAGGGTATTGTCCCCCCCAGCTGGAAAGCGGCAGCAGTCAAAGGTCTACTGAAAAAACCCTCTTTAGACCCGCAGGATTTCGCCAACTACAGGCCCATATCCCTTCTCCCTGGAAACAGCAAGATCGCAGAGAAGCTGGTAAACAAGCAACTATCGCTTTACCTAGAAAGTAACAACCTCTTAGCGGCCTCCCAGACAGGATTTCGTCCAGGCCAGGGCACGGACATCGCCCTCCTGACAGCAGTGGAGAAGGCCAGAAGCATTCTGGACATGGGAGGATCAGTGGCAGTGATCCTCCTAGATCTCAGTGCGGCCTTCGACACTGTAGACCATCCCACCCTAATCCACCGACTGGGAGAGATCGGATTAAAGGGTATGGCCCTGAAATGGCTAGAATCCTTTTTGACTGGACGCTCCTTCCAGGTGCGGGAAAACGACAGCTGCTCATCCACCATCCCCCTCCGGTGCGGAGTGCCACAGGGCTCATCTCTGAGCCCTACACTTTTCAACGTGTACATGGCCCCACTGGAGAAGAGGGTCAGCTCGTACGGCGTGTCAGTTATCAACTACGCCGACGACACTCAGCTGGTCGTTACCCTTTCTCACCCTCACCACGTCCCATCCGACCTCCACAGCTGCCTTTCCGAAGTCCACCGATGGATGAATCTCTCCTCACTAAAATTGAACGGGTCCAAGACTGAGATCCTCCTGATGGGCCACAATGGGCCCTCTATACCATCTCACCTTTGGCCTAAGTGCCTAGGGGACCCTCCCGCACCCAAGGAAGAGGTCAAGAGCCTTGGTGTGTGGATTGAGAAGGACATGAGTTTTAAAACCCAGGCAAAAAGAACCGCAGGGACATGCTTTGGGCTACTTAGAGCCTGCAGGAAGATCTTTCCCCTGCTCCCAGATACCGCAAGGAGGCTCCTCATTCAGGGTCTAATCCTGGCAAGATTAGACTACTGTAACGTTATATACTTGGGAGCCCCTGAAGCCACCCTGAACTCACTGCAAAAAGTCCAAAACGCCGCAGCCCGCCTACTTACGGGCACACCCGGAAGATCCTCCGCCAGGCCGGCCCTCAACTCCCTCCACTGGCTCCCAGTCAGAGAAAGGGTCGTTTTCAAAGCCCTCTGTCTGGCCCATAAAACCCTCAACAACAACGGTCCCCCACTTCTGAGAGAACTTCTAATCCCATACAAAGCAGAGAGAAATCTCCGGTCCAAATCAGAAAATCTCATTGCAGTCCCTAGAGTGAGGAAAGCCAAGACCGGTGGCCGTCGCTTTTCGGTTCACACGGCCAAACGATGGAACCATTTACCCCGAAAACTCAGGACAGAACCGAACTATCTCCAGTTCAGAAAAACCTTAAAGACCCTCCTTTTCCCGCAAATATAATCTCACTAGTTGGCTAAAACCCCTGGAGAAGCAGATCAGCGCTGGGATGCTCTTCGGAGTTACTACGCGCTTTACAAAAATCATTAAATAAATAAATAAATAAATTAAATAAATGTATTTATTGACATATAACAAGGATTTTACTGTAACCTTTTATATATATATATATATATATATATATATATATATATATATATACATACATATATATCAGTCCAAGTTACTCCTGTAGCGTCCTCAATCTATGAGGGGTGGCGCGAGACCGGCGGAGAAACCGGTATTTAATATAACCATAAAACGAAGTGCCACTCGCGCTCTCAGAGTCCTCTGACACAATAAACCAGGCTTAGTTCACAACCATGTGGGGGTTTATTTCAGTCATAAACCCACGGTGACGCGTTTCGCCACCGTGTGAACAAGCCACTACGATGGCGAAACGCGTCACGGTGGGTTTATGACTGAAATAAACCCCCACATGGTTGTGAACTAAGCCTGGTTTATTGTGTCAGAGGACTCTGAGAGTGCGAGTGGGACTTCGTTTTATGGTTCTATATATATATATATATATATATATATATATATATATATTATCTACTGGCGGTCGCCAGTAGATAGTTATAGTTAGGACCGTGTTTCCATAGGAAATCTCAAAATTCTATTTTGAATAACTTTGGCGCCGGTTGACGAATCCTCGCGAAATTTTCAAAACTAATGGGGCGCTCCGCTCAGCTCCTACCCTGATAGTCTCGGGGTGATTCGTCAAGCGGGGGCCGAGAAAAAGGGGGGTCCCAAAACGCGTTTTCCCCATGCATTTTTCCATAGGACCTTTAGTCGCAGCTACAGCCCGAACGGCTGAACAGAATTACATGAAATTTGGCAGAGATGTAGCCATAAGGTCAAGGAAGTGCCTTTTGCAGGTCTGGTGTGAATCTGTTCAGTATTTCCTGAGAAAATAGCATTTAAAAGCATATCAATATCTATACGCGCGCACCGTGCGCGCACTGTGCGCGCACCCTGCCATGCGCGAGCGCAATTCTGATTGGTTGTTAGATGTCGGTAAACATTCGATTCGGTCGAAACCAGGAAGTGTCGGCCGCCATTTTGTCTCTCGCAGTCCGAGGGGGTGAAAAAAAAAGGTGGAGAACGTGAAAAGGGGGCAGAGTGGACAGTTCCTGGCCCCCTAGCCTTGGTCAGGGGGTCACAGAAGGACCCCCAAGGGAGAAAAACATTTTTTTAAATCGCGAGGTGCGCGCACCTTGCGCGCACGGCACGCACTGCGAACCGTGGGTGCTCGGTGCGCGAAGCGCACCGAGGGCCCACAGCGCGCGCACGGTGTGCGATTTTTAAAAACAAAAAAAAAATTCACGGTGCGCGCACGGTGAAAAACCTGAAAAAAAAAAATTTATAAATACATAACTTAGCATTTAAAAAAACGTACAAATTCACTGAAAAAACCATAGGTTTCACACACGTTATAGTTACGAATTAGCATTTAAAAAACCTTGCAAATTCACTTAAAAAACCATAGGTTTCACACATGTTATAGTTAGCTGGACATTTCACTCGTAATAAAACAATGAAATTCCCCCGTTATAGTTAGTGCAGGCAACTATAACTCACGCGACCGCAATCCTCTGCTGATGACGTCAGATATTACATCACTGATTACATATGTGTCTTTCTGAAAAATAAATATTTATAATATATGTATAGCTAAAGATTAATGGAAGAAGACATGGGTAAATAGGTGTCTAAATACAGTGATGTAATATCTGACGTCATCAGCAGAGGATTGCGGTCGCGTGAGTTATAGTTGCCTGCACTAACTATAACGGGGGAATTTCATTGGTTTTTTTACGAGTGAAATGTCCAGCTAACTATAACATGTGTGAAACCTATGGTTTTTTAAGTGAATATATATATATATCTAAAACTTTTTTTATATATGTATATATATTTTTTTAGCCGTTTTTAAGCCAGTCTAGTACTGGTTTTTAGCTTACATCATTGAATTCATATACCCACTGGGGTCCTATTTTCTTTACATTTCATGATGTTAAGCATGCAATCTTGAATGAATATTACCAATTGTGCTCACGAACTTCCAGATTCACTATGACTAGTATTGGTCTGGATTTTATTAACCTGTGTTATGTATTGATGTCACGACATAACATTTCTGCACTTTTTCACAGTCGCAAATTAGAAAAGGGTGAAAATGTTTTTATTGTTATTTATATGTTGAAATGTATGAAATAATCGAGACAAGATTCAAGAGGTAAACTCAAGTTTAATCTATCTCAATCGATATCCATTGCCCAGAGTGACAGTTGGCAAAGGCGCTCAGAATAGAATGTTCATGACATTCCACGGGCAGCAATAAGAAGGAAAAGGGAACAGGGGGAAATGGGATAAACCAAGTAGAAAAGAGAATATAATTACAACACATCTCCCTTCTATACAATTGAATACAGATACATCTAGGTCATGTTATAGTCTTTGTGCCATATTGTTTTTTTACATTGGTTCCTTAAGTTTCTTCCCTCAAGTTTGTAATTAGATGGTCCATTACCCTTCTGTACTTGTTTTACAACAGGGTTCAAGGTGTCAATACTGTTATCTCTGGCTATTCTGTCCTGCCTCCACATTTGACCATCATCAAGACATACCACATTTTTGAAAACTTTACAAATTCTTTTCCTTTCTGAAAACTTGGAACAACTTGGATGTGTATATCTAGGTAATTTTACTCTTACCCAATCTCCTTCTTTCCACATCGTCTTCCTCTCTGATACCTTGGTGTTGTACTTATCCACATAACGCCCTTGGTGACGTTCTATTCTTTCCATTATCTCACCTCTATTGACCTCTTCCACATCATTGCCAACCAACCATAAAGGACTTAATTTGGTGCCAGGTTCTCTTCCTTTAAGGGCCTTGAAAGGTGTCACTTTGGTAATAGAGTGAGGTGTTATTAAGTAAGACCAAATCATATTATCTAATTCTTTCTTTATGTCTGTACTTTTAATAGTATTTAATTGTATACAATCTTTAATCATTCTGTTCACCCGCTCTACAAGACCATTTGCCCTTGGACAATATAATGCAGAATATTGATGTTTCACTGAAAAGGTATGTAAGAACTCCTTCATTAAGGAGGATGTAAATTGGACCCCATTGTCTGTTATCAAAATTTGAGGTACTCCCTCGCTTCTGAAAACCTCCTGAAGAAACGTAATGACTGTGCTAGTAACTACACTGTCTACAATCTTAATTACAACCCACTTAGAGTGATAATCTACTAATGTGAGAATGAATTTACCATTTAACCCTTTAACATCAATCGGGCCAATGATATCCAGTGCCAATTTGTTCCAAGGGGCATTAGGTACCTCCACAGCTGAAATCTTCCCTTTTTGTAAGTGTTTACTCTTGTCACTGTATGCACAGTTTATACATTGTCTAATGTTTCTTTCTACCATGGAATCCATACCTGGCCACCAATAGTGTAATCTAATCTTGTTTTTTATTAAACTGCAACCTAAATGTCCTTCATGTGCTAACATCACTATTTTCTCTCGTAATTTTTCTGGAGGAACAAGTTTTTTCCCTCTATACACATTTTCATCTTGTATGAAAAGTTCATTTCTCACTTCCCAATACCCTCTTATGTTACTATCTAATTCAGAGCATCCATTGGGCCACCCCTTAGTTATAAGTTCCTTCACGTTCTTAAGTGCAGAATCACTACCTACATTCACTCTCCACTCATCTTCTTGTATACCTTCCATTATAGTGGCCACCACATACTCATCAGTCCCACAATTGTCTTCCCCATTGGCTTTTAAGGGTAATCTTGATAGGAAATCCGCTGCGTGGTTACTGGGTCCTGGAATGTAAACAATCCTAAAGTTATACCCTTCCAACCCAAGAAACCATTTAGAAATTCTTGGTGTTGTCCTTTCAATATTCTTAACTGAAAAAACATTCATGAGTGGTTTGTGATCTGTTTTTATAACAAAAGGATTTCCCCATAGGAACACCCTAAAATGTTTTACAGCCCAAAAACACGCCAACGCTTCTCTTTCTTCTACGGAGTATCGTGCTTCCGCATCGGACAATGACCGGGACGCGAAAGCTACAATTCTCTCTACTCCATTAACCACTTGGCTTAAAGTGGCTCCTAAGCCTTTTGTGCTAGCGTCTGTTGTAAGTATTGTGGATTTACACGTGTCAAAGTGTCCTAAAAAAGGTGCATTAATAATACACTCTTTCAAATCATTGAAAGCTTTGTTGCATTTCTCATCCCGTACACATTTTATATATTTTTTTAACATATCCGTAAAGTGTATGTCATGTCAGCAAAAATTTTTACAAATTTGGAATAGTATTCCGACAACCCAAGGAAGGACTTTACTTCATCTTTAGTAGTAGGTACCGGTGCTGACTTGATCGCAATGATCAAATTGATTTTAGGTTTGATTCCCTCCCTGGAAATTACATGTCCTAAATAAGTTACTGATTTTACACCAATCTGGCATTCTTCCTTTTTTAATGTCAGTCCTGCAACTTTTAATCTGTTCAACACTTTCTAAAAATTTTCATTGTGTTCCTTTTCATCTTTTCCGAAAATCAGTAGGTGATCCTGGAAACACAATACACATTCTATTCCATTAAGTATTCTTTGCATCACCCTCTGGAATACTGCAGCTGCAGAAGCCAACCCAAAAGGCATCCTGCAAAATCTGAACGCCCCAAACGGCGTAATAAACGATGTTAAAGGTTTGCTAGTGGGGTGCAATTCAATCTGGTGGTATGCTGATGACAAATCAATAACCGAAAAAAACTCAGCCTCTCCTATTTGGCTCAACATTTCATTAATATTTGGTAAGGGATGCCTGTCAATCCATATATTGTTATTTAACTCCCTCAAATCAATGCATAATCTGATAGCTTTATTGTCAGGTTTGGAAGTGATAACAATGGGAGCCACCCACTCCGCACTTTCAATTGGTTCGATGACATTTTGACTAACAAGTTTCTCTAGTTCTTGTTTGAGAGGTTCCTTTAACAATATGGGCACATTTCTACACTTATGTGCAACAGGTATGGCATTTTCTTTTAAAATTATTTTGTGTTGGAAATCCTTCAAGCATCCTAATTAATCCGTGAACACTTCTGGAAATTCATTAATTAACTCAGTACCACAAACCGATCTGTCAACCAAAAGAACAGGAATTTCTGCACTAGGATCAAGCTTAATTCCTAAATCTTTTTGATGAGCCCAACCCAAAAGATTTGAACCACATTTGGCTACATACACCTTGCCCACTGTGCTCCTTCCCTTGAACACAATCCTCATGACAACCATCCCTACCAATGGAATAGGGTCTTTATTGTATCCCACGGGCACTACATCTGGCTCAACGAGCGATATAACATTCCCCTCAAACATAGAGTCAAATGTCTCTCTATTAATGAATTACTTATATAACAGCAAATACCTCTGACACCATGGATCACAATATCACTTTGATCTCAGCAGATCTGTTTATTGACTGCGAGTAGAATATGATTTCATATATTTAGTTGACTTGGTGAACACTTTCTCAATGTGACGAACATAAATCTCCAAATATTCACTTTTTCGACAATACAGTGTGACAACAAAACACATATATATCACAAATATAAATTTCTCAGTGTGACAATGAAATAAATTTCACTTTTCCAGCACAACATTGTAACGACATACATAAATGTGCAAAATTGATACCTAAATCAAAACAGTACTCAGATATCCTCTTTGTTAGATAGGGTGGCATATAAAGTCATTATTGCCTCCACATTATATGATTGGTTCGGTCCTAAAATATAATGAGAGAAAAATATATTATCCCAAATTGGAGCTAGAGAGCGTTGACTAGATGTTTGAATTTGGCTCTTTACGGGGCGTTATTGTGTGGTTTTATCCCCAATATATTTTCATGTTCTGTTAGCCGACGCGTTTCGACCTTTCCTGCTAAGGACCTTTTTATTGCCTTTCTAAGGTCTTCATCAGGGCTTGGTTATTATTCCATAGGACATCTTTTTCTGAAAAAATCAATAATATATATGTCATAAAGGAATGTGATATTAAAGTAGTTTGTAAGTGTACTCTGTTAATTTACTGAGCATTCACTTAAATGTTTTATTAAAAGGTTGGTTTAAAAAGGGGAACTTACGTGCTGTCAGGTAAGAGTTGCTTGCGCTATCCTTAACCTGCGAAATACAAGGGAAATATCTCTATATCACTGTCAGCTTTCTGACGCTATATATTCCATTTTTAAATGAAGTTATAGCCTTAGTTTTTTCCTTTTAACTGTGGCTTCACGTACCTTTCCTTTCTTTTGGAGTTGGACTAAATGGGTATTTTGAATGTTTACTGGCTTCTTTGTTGATCTATTGGATAAAAAAAGGGAGGTTGAAACAGCTCCGTTGGGCGTTTATGTGCAGACTGGTTTTAAAAGCTAATTACCCCGTTTGTGCTGTGTCATGCGTGGGTCTATGTACACCGGTTGGTGCTTTAATCCGGCTTTTACAGGACGTGCCCATTGTGCTTTGTTTTGGCATTTTGTGCGGCGAGTTTTTCTGTCCGTTTGTGATCGGCATGCATTCAATGGTGCAGCGAGACTGTGTTTGCAATGAGGGACCTTGTGGAGTTGCCGAGTTATGTTTCAAAGTGACCAAGTTTCGTGCTTTGCGGGACTATCAAGCGCACGTGATATTCCATGCATCCGTGCATTTCTGTCCATTTGTGATCGGCATGCAATCGGTAATTCAACGAGACTTTGTTTACGATGGGAGGCCATGTTTGGTTACCAAGTAACCTGCTTTAGTGCTTCGCGGGACTATGGGGCACACGTATTATTTCATGCATCCGTGCAAGTTGTTTGAGGGTCCCTGACTTGAATAGTTACGAGTATTGTTCATACCGGTTTGGCTCTTTGGCGGTCAGGGTTGTTTCCTCTCCTCTGTATTTTCCGTCTCTGTCCTTCGTCGTTCCAGCACTTCCTTTCTCGGAAGACGTTGTTAATAGGAAGCGTTTATGGTTGCCATGACGTCACCACGTTTGCGTTGCGTTGTTATGGCAACGCTTTGTTCCTGCTTCTGCGGCTGTTTTTTTTCTTTTCGTGTGAATTTTATTGACAACTGCGGGTTGTCCTCGCTATCGTTTTAGATCACAGTGTCCTGTGTGGGGATTCTGCTGGTGTGGGATTTGTTTTGATGTTCCTTGCTGTCTGGTGTTGTGTGCAATATAATTTCTTCTCTACTATCTGCAGGCTGCTTGATTTCCCAATTGAAAACCTTCGAATTTGCCTTTGAAGTTGACCCTTCTTTATCACTGTTTCGAGGGTGCCCTTCGCAGGGTGTCTTGCTTGCTCTGTATGGATATCCATAGATTCTATTTTAGTGTGCAGTTTCGCCCTTCTGTTCACTCCTAGACTTATCCATGATGTTTTCATGAAAAACCTTATCAATGTCATCTTTTTGTTCGGGGAAGGTACGGAATGTCTGAGATGAACCTTCAACTCCGCTTCTCAGCGAGGAAGTTAATGTTATTGTCCTTCTAGGTAATGTGCGTTAATTCTGTCATTTCGTTCATTCCGTTCACAATGGTTCCCAGAAACATAATCATTTTTGCTTCACTTTTGGATAGAATTGCATCAATGTTGGTCCCTCGTATGTTGCGGAGGACTGTCCATTTTAGGTCTTTCGGGCTGTGGTTTTTTTCAATGCAGTGATTGACCATGGGGGCGGTCAATACTTTACACTTTATCCTGGATCGATGTTGGGAAATGCGATTTTTGATTGGTTGTGTGGTTTTCCCAATGTATGCCAATGGACATGGGCAAGTGATACAGTATACCACATTGTGGGTATTGCAGTTAGTGAAGTCTTCATGTTTGATGTATTTTTCTCCATACGTGAATCTAGTTCCTTCTATGGTGCTGTCGCATGAAGTGCAATTGCCACATTTTTTGTGTCCTTTTATGGGCGGAAGTGAGAGCATGGATCGTAGATTGATTTGTGATTGCCTTATGGTAGTATTTGCTCGTACCAATTTTTCTCTGATGCTCATATATTTCTTCAGGGCAAATATTGGAATCTGTGTGAGGGATGGTATACTGTTTATTGTGTGCCAGTTTCTCCTGATAATTTTTTGCATTTCTGTGGTCTGACCTGAGAAGGTGGTGACACATACAAGTGGTGTGGTTTTTTCTTCTTTCTTGGTGGTGAGGAGCGCGTCTCGTGGCGTGTACCATGCTCGCTTCATCGCTTTTTTCAGTAGTTTTTTTGGGTAATTTCTCTCCACCAGTTTCTCTAGTAATGTTGTCGCGTTCTTGAAGTAGTCTTCTCTTTTGGTGCAGTTTCGCCTAATCCTTAAGAACTGACTAAAGGGTAGATTCTCTCGTAAATTTCTTTGATGAAAGCTGGAGAAATGCAGGAAGGTGTTTCTATCAGTGGTTTTTGTGTAAAGTGTTGTAAAGATGTGTCCCTCTTCGTGTTTGATAAGGAGGTCTAAGAAATTCATTTCCACGTTGCTGTGACTGACAGTGAATTGAATGTTTGGATTTCTATCATTCAGCCAAGTCACGAAATTCTCAAGTTGTTGTATGTTGCCTCTCCACAGTAAAAACACATCATCGATGTAACGACGCCATATTTTGATATGGCCGTCGTGTGGGTTATTGTTGAAAATCCATTTATCTTCATAGAGGGCCATAAACATTATGGCCATCTCTGGGGCAAATGGACAACCCATCGCAGTGCCCATGATCTGGAGAAATTGAGTGTCATTAAAGTTGAAAAAATTGTGTTTCAGGCATATTTCCGCCAGTTGTATTAAATAGATGGTGGGTACGTTGTGTGGCCTACTTCGTTTGTCCAGGAATATTTGCATGGCTTCCAGGCCTGCTTCTTGGGGGATGTTGGAGTATAAACTCACAATATCGAGTGTAACCAAGAGTTCTTTTTCTTCTTCGAACGGGAAATCCTCCAAAAAATTGATGGCTTGCGTTGTGTCTTTAATGTAGCTGGGAATACTGCAGACTAGAGGTTTTAAAAAGGTGTCCACGTATTTTTCGGTCTTTCAAGAATAGAGTTAACCCCCGAAATGATCGGGCGGCCTGGTGGATTATGAGAGTCTTTATGCACCTTTGGGAGAACATACATTAAAGGTGTCCGGGGGTTCTTGTTTATTAGAAATTCTGCTTCTTTTTTAGATAGCCATCCCTCTTCTTCTCCAATATGTATGATTGGAGTGAGTTTGTCCATGATTTTTCTGTTCCAGTCTTCTGTTGTCTTTCGATAATATCTGGGATCGGCTAGTTGGCGCTCTACTTCTGACCTATATTTTTCGCGGGGCCAGATGACAATTCCACCCCCTTTATCCGCCGGCTTTATGATAAGGTTTGTGTTTGCTTTTAATTGTTCCAATGCCTTATTTTCATCTTTGGTGAGGTTCCATTTAATGAAAGTTTTCTTTTTCTCAAGATTGTTCAGGTCTCGTAGGACATTTTTTTCAAAAGTTATGAGTTCTGTAGGCATGTTATTGGTACTTGGGAAAAAAGTGGAGGGATTTTTCAAGCCTGAAAAATTTCGGGATGCCGTTGATTCGTTTTCGGAAAAAAAGATTTTTAACCTCATTTTTCGGAACAGTTGGATTATTTCCATCTTAGTTTGAATCATGTCTGGTTTCACTGTGGGAATGAATGATAGACCCTTTTGTAATACTTGAATTTCATCCGTATTTAAGACGTAATCTGATAGATTATAGATACAGTCTTGTTCCCTCGTTACCACCGATACACGTTCCTCCGGGTGGTGATCTCTCCCTGGTATTGATTCGGGTGGGGGTTGAACCATCTGTTGGCTCGTGACCTGCCTCGTGGGCGATTGCTTCCTCTGTCTAAAAAAGGAGCAGGCTGGTAAAATGGTCTTTGTTGGTTGTTTCTGGGTGTCGACGACCCCTCACTTTCACTTGATGTTCCAGAGGATGATGTACCGTCGGAGAATGTAAGAAAACGTCTCTTACTCCTCCCTCCGTATGTTCTCAATGCTACGGTATTTTGTGGTTGTTTGTAGAATTCTTTCTCCAAATAGGGGTAAACTCTAGTTTCAGCAAAGTTAGTTATGTCTTTTTGGAGTTTTATTCTTTTGGCATCTTCTGTGTTTTTTTTGAAAGTTGCGTTTTCCTTTTCCAATTTGGACAATAACGCTTGTGCGTTTTCTATTGCTGTGTTTGTAAGAAAAGCCTCTTCCAGTTCTTTAATTAGTTCTAACTCCCTTTGGCTTAATCGTTCTGCTGTTTTGATGGAGTGAAACATCCAGTCTCTAGAGCATTTGGTTCCTATGTGGCTAAATCCTTCCAGATATTCAGGTACATCTGTGAATATTACCGGGATGTTTTTTACTTGAAGCCCGGATGGTATTGTACCGGCTCGTAGATGTTCCAAGAGGACTTCGCCGTGTAGAGCTGTCCTTATTTGTTTTTTCTTTAGTCTTGTTATCTTTTCTAGTTCTGATTGTTGGGCAACGTTTGTGGAATTGTTGCCTAGATTGAATGTAGAAGGACGTTTTAGAAGTTCTTCGATATCTTCCTCTCTGATACTCAGAGTTTTTGGTTCTATCATTTGGCCTGTTTGGCTTAAAAACTGTGGTGACTGGGCGCCTTGTGTTCGTGTGTGTAAGTTCCACTAAAGTGTTTATTTCTATGATGTGCGGGATTACATCACCACATAGACGTGTTCACAAGTTGTTCGTCACTACTATATCTCTTGTAGCTAGGTGACGGGAGTTTTTTATTTCTTCTAGGTAAGTTGTTCTACCTGAACCCTTGTAGGCTGGTGCCTACTCAAAAGGTGAGTATATAATATGAGGGGGGATTCAATGAGGTTTTCAGAGGCCGGAATCTGGGTAATACTTATATAACAGCAAATACCTCTGACACCATGGATCACAATATCACTTTGATCTCAGCAGATCTGTTTATTGACTGCGAGTAGAATATGATTTCATATATTTAGTTGACTTGGTGAACACTTTCTCAATGTGACGAACATAAATCTCCAAATATTCACTTTTTCGACAATACAGTGTGACAACAAAACACATATATATCACAAATATAAATTTCTCAGTGTGACAATGAAATAAATTTCACTTTTCCAGCACAACATTGTAACGACATACATAAATGTGCAAAATTGATACCTAAATCAAAACAGTACTCAGATATCCTCTTTGTTAGATAGGGTGGCATATAAAGTCATTATTGCCTCCACATTATATGATTGGTTCGGTCCTAAAATATAATGAGAGAAAAATATATTATCCCAAATTGGAGCTAGAGAGCGTTGACTAGATGTTTGAATTTGGCTCTTCACGGGGCGTTATTGTGTGGTTTTATCCCCAATATATTTTCATGTTCTGTTAGCCGACGCGTTTCGACCTTTCCTGCTAAGGACCTTTTTATTGCCTTTCTAAGGTCTTCATCAGGGCTTGGTTATTATTCCATAGGACATCTTTTTCTGAAAAAATCAATAATATATATGTCATAAAGGAATGTGATATTAAAGTAGTTTGTAAGTGTACTCTGTTAATTTACTGAGCATTCACTTAAATGTTTTATTAAAAGGTTGGTTTAAAAAGGGGAACTTACGTGCTGTCAGGTAAGAGTTGCTTGCGCTATCCTTAACCTGCGAAATACAAGGGAAATATCTCTATATCACTGTCAGCTTTCTGACGCTATATATTCCATTTTTAAATGAAGTTATAGCCTTAGTTTTTTCCTTTTAACTGTGGCTTCACGTACCTTTCCTTTCTTTTGGAGTTGGACTAAATGGGTATTTTGAATGTTTACTGGCTTCTTTGTTGATCTATTGGATAAAAAAAGGGAGGTTGAAACAGCTCCGTTGGGCGTTTATGTGCAGACTGGTTTTAAAAGCTAATTACCCCGTTTGTGCTGTGTCATGCGTGGGTCTATGTACACCGGTTGGTGCTTTAATCCGGCTTTTACAGGACGTGCCCATTGTGCTTTGTTTTGGCATTTTGTGCGGCGAGTTTTTCTGTCCGTTTGTGATCGGCATGCATTCAATGGTGCAGCGAGACTGTGTTTGCAATGAGGGACCTTGTGGAGTTGCCGAGTTATGTTTCAAAGTGACCAAGTTTCGTGCTTTGCGGGACTATCAAGCGCACGTGATATTCCATGCATCCGTGCATTTCTGTCCATTTGTGATCGGCATGCAATCGGTAATTCAACGAGACTTTGTTTACGATGGGAGGCCATGTTTGGTTACCAAGTAACCTGCTTTAGTGCTTCGCGGGACTATGGGGCACACGTATTATTTCATGCATCCGTGCAAGTTGTTTGAGGGTCCCTGACTTGAATAGTTACGAGTATTGTTCATACCGGTTTGGCCCTTTTTTTATCCAATAGATCAACAAAGAAGCCAGTAAACATTCAAAATACCCATTTAGTCCAACTCCAAAAGAAAGGAAAGGTACGTGAAGCCACAGTTAAAAGGAAAAAACTAAGGCTATAACTTCATTTAAAAATGGAATATATAGCGTCAGAAAGCTGACAGTGATATAGAGATATTTCCCTTGTATTTCGCAGGTTAAGGATAGCGCAAGCAACTCTTACCTGACAGCACGTAAGTTCCCCTTTTTAAACCAACCTTTTAATAAAACATTTAAGTGAATGCTCAGTAAATTAACAGAGTACACTTACAAACTACTTTAATATCACATTCCTTTATGACATATATATTATTGATTTTTTCAGAAAAAGATGTCCTATGGAATAATAACCAAGCCCTGATGAAGACCTTAGAAAGGCAATAAAAAGGTCCTTAGCAGGAAAGGTCGAAACGCGTCGGCTAACAGAACATGAAAATATATTGGGGATAAAACCACACAATAACGCCCCGTGAAGAGCCAAATTCAAACATCTAGTCAACGCTCTCTAGCTCCAATTTGGGATAATATATTTTTCTCTCATTATATTTTAGGACCGAACCAATCATATAATGTGGAGGCAATAATGACTTTATATGCCACCCTATCTAACAAAGAGGATATCTGAGTACTGTTTTGATTTAGGTATCAATTTTGCACATTTATGTATGTCGTTACAATGTTGTGCTGGAAAAGTGAAATTTATTTCATTGTCACACTGAGAAATTTATATTTGTGATATATATGTGTTTTGTTGTCACACTGTATTGTCGAAAAAGTGAATATTTGGAGATTTATGTTCGTCACATTGAGAAAGTGTTCACCAAGTCAACTAAATATATGAAATCATATTCTACTCGCAGTCAATAAACAGATCTGCTGAGATCAAAGTGATATTGTGATCCATGGTGTCAGAGGTATTTGCTGTTATATAAGTATTACCCAGATTCCGGCCTCTGAAAACCTCATTGAATCCCCCCTCATATTATATACTCACCTTTTGAGTAGGCACCAGCCTACAAGGGTTCAGGTAGAACAACGTACCTAGAAGAAATAAAAAACTCCCGTCACCTAGCTACAAGAGATATAGTAGTGACGAACAACTTGTGAACACGTCTATGTGGTGATGTAATCCCGCACATCATAGAAATAAACACTTTAGTGGAACTTACACACACGAACACAAGGCGCCCAGTCACCACAGTTTTTAAGCCAAACAGGCCAAATGATAGAACCAAAAACTCTGAGTATCAGAGAGGAAGATATCGAAGAACTTCTAAAACGTCCTTCTACATTCAATCTAGGCAACAATTCCACAAACGTTGCCCAACAATCAGAACTAGAAAAGATAACAAGACTAAAGAAAAAACAAATAAGGACAGCTCTACACGGCGAAGTCCTCTTGGAACATCTACGAGCCGGTACAATACCATCCGGGCTTCAAGTAAAAAACATCCCGGTAATATTCACAGATGTACCTGAATATCTGGAAGGATTTAGCCACATAGGAACCAAATGCTCTAGAGACTGGATGTTTCACTCCATCAAAACAGCAGAACGATTAAGCCAAAGGGAGTTAGAACTAATTAAAGAACTGGAAGAGGCTTTTCTTACAAACACAGCAATAGAAAACGCACAAGCGTTATTGTCCAAATTGGAAAAGGAAAACGCAACTTTCAAAAAAAACACAGAAGATGCCAAAAGAATAAAACTCCAAAAAGACATAACTAACTTTGCTGAAACTAGAGTTTACCCCTATTTGGAGAAAGAATTCTACAAACAACCACAAAATACCGTAGCATTGAGAACATACGGAGGGAGGAGTAAGAGACGTTTTCTTACATTCTCCGACGGTACATCATCCTCTGGAACATCAAGTGAAAGTGAGGGGTCGTCGACACCCAGAAACAACCAACAAAGACCATTTTACCAGCCTGCTCCTTTTTTAGACAGAGGAAGCAATCGCCCACGAGGCAGGTCACGAGCCAACAGATGGTTCAACCCCCACCCGAATCAATACCAGGGAGAGATCACCACCCGGAGGAACGTGTATCGGTGGTAACGAGGGAACAAGACTGTATCTATAATCTATCAGATTACGTCTTAAATACGGATGAAATTCAAGTATTACAAAAGGGTCTATCATTCATTCCCACAGTGAAACCAGACATGATTCAAACTAAGATGGAAATAATCCAACTGTTCCGAAAAATGAGGTTAAAAATCTTTTTTTCCGAAAACGAATCAACGGCATCCCGAAATTTTTCAGGCTTGAAAAATCCCTCCACTTTTTTCCCAAGTACCAATAACATGCCTACAGAACTCATAACTTTTGAAAAAAATGTCCTACGAGACCTGAACAATCTTGAGAAAAAGAAAACTTTCATTAAATGGAACCTCACCAAAGATGAAAATAAGGCATTGGAACAATTAAAAGCAAACACAAACCTTATCATAAAGCCGGCGGATAAAGGGGGTGGAATTGTCATCTGGCCCCGCGAAAAATATGAGTCAGAAGTAGAGCGCCAACTAGCCGATCCCAGATATTATCGAAAGACAACAGAAGACTGGAACAGAAAAATCATGGACAAACTCACTCCAATCATACATATTGGAGAAGAAGAGGGATGGCTATCTAAAAAAGAAGCAGAATTTCTAATAAACAAGAACCCCCGGACACCTTTAATGTATGTTCTCCCAAAGGTGCATAAAGACTCTCATAATCCACCAGGCCGCCCGATCATTTCGGGGGTTAACTCTATTCTTGAAAGACCGGCAAAATACGTGGACACCTTTTTAAAACCTCTAGTCTGCAGTATTCCCAGCTACATTAAAGACACAACGCAAGCCATCAATTTTTTGGAGGATTTCCCGTTCGAAGAAGAAAAAGAACTCTTGGTTACACTCGATATTGTGAATTTATACTCCAACATCCCCCAAGAAGCAGGCCTGGAAGCCATGCAAATATTCCTGGACAAACGAAGTAGGCCACACAACGTACCCACCATCTATTTAATACAACTGGCGGAAATATGCCTGAAACACAATTTTTTCAACTTTAATGACACTCAATTTCTCCAGATCATGGGCACTGCGATGGGTTGTCCATTTGCCCCAGAGATGGCCATAATGTTTATGGCCCTCTATGAAGATAAATGGATTTTCAACAATAACCCACACGACGGCCATATCAAAATATGGCGTCGTTACATCGATGATGTGTTTTTACTGTGGAGAGGCAACATACAACAACTTGAGAATTTCGTGACTTGGCTGAATGATAGAAATCCAAACATTCAATTCACTGTCAGTCACAGCAACGTGGAAATGAATTTCTTAGACCTCCTTATCAAACACGAAGAGGGACACATCTATACAACACTTTACACAAAAACCACTGATAGAAACACCTTCCTGCATTTCTCCAGCTTTCATCAAAGAAATTTACGAGAGAATCTACCCTTTAGTCAGTTCTTAAGGATTAGGCGAAACTGCACCAAAAGAGAAGACTACTTCAAGAACGCGACAACATTACTAGAGAAACTGGTGGAGAGAAATTACCCAAAAAAACTACTGAAAAAAGCGATGAAGCGAGCATGGTACACGCCACGAGACGCGCTCCTCACCACCAAGAAAGAAGAAAAAACCACACCACTTGTATGTGTCACCACCTTCTCAGGTCAGACCACAGAAATGCAAAAAATTATCAGGAGAAACTGGCACACAATAAACAGTATACCATCCCTCACACAGATTCCAATATTTGCCCTGAAGAAAAATATGAGCATCAGAGAAAAATTGGTACGAGCAAATACTACCATAAGGCAATCACAAATCAATCTACGATCCATGCTCTCACTTCCGCCCATAAAAGGACACAAAAAATGTGGCAATTGCACTTCATGCGACAGCACCATAGAAGGAACTAGATTCACGTATGGAGAAAAATACATCAAACATGAAGACTTCACTAACTGCAATACCCACAATGTGGTATACTGTATCACTTGCCCATGTCCATTGGCATACATTGGGAAAACCACACAACCAATCAAAAATCGCATTTCCCAACATCGATCCAGGATAAAGTGTAAAGTATTGACCGCCCCCATGGTCAATCACTGCATTGAAAAAAACCACAGCCCGAAAGACCTAAAATGGACAGTCCTCCGCAACATACGAGGGACCAACATTGATGCAATTCTATCCAAAAGTGAAGCAAAAATGATTATGTTTCTGGGAACCATTGTGAACGGAATGAACGAAATGACAGAATTAACGCACATTACCTAGAAGGACAATAACATTAACTTCCTCGCTGAGAAGCGGAGTTGAAGGTTCATCTCAGACATTCCGTACCTTCCCCGAACAAAAAGATGACATTGATAAGGTTTTTCATGAAAACATCATGGATAAGTCTAGGAGTGAACAGAAGGGCGAAACTGCACACTAAAATAGAATCTATGGATATCCATACAGAGCAAGCAAGACACCCTGCGAAGGGCACCCTCGAAACAGTGATAAAGAAGGGTCAACTTCAAAGGCAAATTCGAAGGTTTACAATTGGGAAATCAAGCAGCCTGCAGATAGTAGAGAAGAAATTATATTGCACACAACACCAGACAGCAAGGAACATCAAAACAAATCCCACACCAGCAGAATCCCCACACAGGACACTGTGATCTAAAACGATAGCGAGGACAACCCGCAGTTGTCAATAAAATTCACACGAAAAGAAAAAAAACAGCCGCAGAAGCAGGAACAAAGCGTTGCCATAACAACGCAACGCAAACGTGGTGACGTCATGGCAACCATAAACGCTTCCTATTAACAACGTCTTCCGAGAAAGGAAGTGCTGGAACGACGAAGGACAGAGACGGAAAATACAGAGGAGAGGAAACAACCCTGACCGCCAAAGAGCCAAACCGGTATGAACAATACTCGTAACTATTCAAGTCAGGGACCCTCAAACAACTTGCACGGATGCATGAAATAATACGTGTGCCCCATAGTCCCGCGAAGCACTAAAGCAGGTTACTTGGTAACCAAACATGGCCTCCCATCGTAAACAAAGTCTCGTTGAATTACCGATTGCATGCCGATCACAAATGGACAGAAATGCACGGATGCATGGAATATCACGTGCGCTTGATAGTCCCGCAAAGCACGAAACTTGGTCACTTTGAAACATAACTCGGCAACTCCACAAGGTCCCTCATTGCAAACACAGTCTCGCTGCACCATTGAATGCATGCCGATCACAAACGGACAGAAAAACTCGCCGCACAAAATGCCAAAACAAAGCACAATGGGCACGTCCTGTAAAAGCCGGATTAAAGCACCAACCGGTGTACATAGACCCACGCATGACACAGCACAAACGGGGTAATTAGCTTTTAAAACCAGTCTGCACATAAACGCCCAACGGAGCTGTTTCAACCTCCCTTTTTTTATCCAATAGATCAACAAAGAAGCCAGTAAACATTCAAAATACCCATTTAGTCCAACTCCAAAAGAAAGGAAAGGTACGTGAAGCCACAGTTAAAAGGAAAAAACTAAGGCTATAACTTCATTTAAAAATGGAATATATAGCGTCAGAAAGCTGACAGTGATATAGAGATATTTCCCTTGTATTTCGCAGGTTAAGGATAGCGCAAGCAACTCTTACCTGACAGCACGTAAGTTCCCCTTTTTAAACCAACCTTTTAATAAAACATTTAAGTGAATGCTCAGTAAATTAACAGAGTACACTTACAAACTACTTTAATATCACATTCCTTTATGACATATATATTATTGATTTTTTCAGAAAAAGATGTCCTATGGAATAATAACCAAGCCCTGATGAAGACCTTAGAAAGGCAATAAAAAGGTCCTTAGCAGGAAAGGTCGAAACGCGTCGGCTAACAGAACATGAAAATATATTGGGGATAAAACCACACAATAACGCCCCGTGAAGAGCCAAATTCAAACATCTAGTCAACGCTCTCTAGCTCCAATTTGGGATAATATATTTTTCTTTCATTATATTTTAGGACCGAACCAATCATATAATGTGGAGGCAATAATGACTTTATATGCCACCCTATCTAACAAAGAGGATATCTGAGTACTGTTTTGATTTAGGTATCAATTTTGCACATTTATGTATGTCGTTACAATGTTGTGCTGGAAAAGTGAAATTTATTTCATTGTCACACTGAGAAATTTATATTTGTGATATATATGTGTTTTGTTGTCACACTGTATTGTCGAAAAAGTGAATATTTGGAGATTTATGTTCGTCACATTGAGAAAGTGTTCACCAAGTCAACTAAATATATGAAATCATATTCTACTCGCAGTCAATAAACAGATCTGCTGAGATCAAAGTGATATTGTGATCCATGGTGTCAGAGGTATTTGCTGTTATATAAGTATTACCCAGATTCCGGCCTCTGAAAACCTCATTGAATCCCCCCTCATATTATATACTCTCTATTAATGAAGGTAAAAGGGGAACATGAATCTGCGTAAACCTCTACTTTTTGTCTCTCTAGTTCTATTTCGCACTTTGGTAGGTCAACCATATGTACACCTTCCATCCCTTCCACATCCACTTGTAAAACAAACTTACTATTACTCTCTTCATACATGCCAACGGCATTCACATTTTTCTCAGCAATATCCTTACACATACGTGCGAAATGCCCCTTACGGTTACATTTTCTACACATGGCCATTCTGGCCCAACACACGATGTTATTCGCTAAATGGCCTGTGCTACCGCACCTGAAAGATCTCATTTTATTTTCCGGAGTAAATGTTTTTCTCTGTTGTTCATTTGAATTTTCATACTTCTTCTTACTATTGATGGCACAAACACATTTTAATTCCTCACCTATCTTGTTTACATCCTTGTCACTAGAAACAGACATTTCTTTTATGCATACCGCTGTGTGTTCTATACTCTTAGCAATTTCTATGGCTTTTTTTAAGTCTGCATTGCCAACTAACAACTTTTCTTGTATTTTTTTATTGTTTGTGCATCGTACTAACTGATCCCTGATAAGTGATTCAGTCAACTCATTGAATTCACAAGTATTTGCCAATCCTCTCAATATTGCAATGTAGTTACTCACACTTTCAGTTTTTTCCTTGGGTTCTACCATAAAATGTATGTCTTTCCAAATCTACATTTATTTCATCTGCAAACTGTAATTCTAATTTTCTAAGAGTCACAGTATAAACATCTATTTCCCCAAATTCTTCATCGTCCTCCTCAATATCAGGGAGACTATCAAATACTTTCCTCCCTTCTGCTCCCACGTTATGTAACAATATATGCTGTCTTCGTAGCGCTGAGAACCCATTTGCACCAATGGCTATCAAATATGTTTCAAACCCTTTTATCCAGTTCTTCCATGTCATGCTGGGTTCTCCTGCTTCAGAGAGAAACGGAGGCGGTTGGCTCATATTCGCTGCTGCCATGTTGAAATCTTCCAACCTTGACTTCTTTAAGTATTTTCCTTAACTGCTTACGATCTTCTCCTTACAAATACCCATAAATAGTAAATATCAACTTTTTATGAGTACTGACTCAATCTTATCTACTTTTTCCGTTCCAATATCCATTAATACCTCAGGAAATGAATCACTCAATATGATGGAATTGATTTCAAAATTTGAATTTTGCCTCCAAAGCGCTCCTTCTTTCTACCTCTTTCGCGCATAAATATTGTTTTCCACTCACCAGAAGGACTATTTCTCACCCAATCCTTCACTTCAGAGTTCCATTACCGCCCCGTGCTCAAGGCCATCTAATGCTTTTCCCTCGGGCTGTCCTAGCGTCGAGCGTGGTATCTTCAACAGGCAGAAAACACTCCTCCCGCTGCAACGCTGTCGATCGACCCGGATGGGTTAACTACAACAGGCTCCACCCCTGGGCTGTTCTCGCGTCGAGCGTGATCTCCTTCCACAGGCTGTGAAGGCACTCCTCCCGCTGCGACGCTGCCAAACAACCCGGATGAGATTCCCACGTCCTCTTTCTTCCTGGGCTCCCTTTCACAATACTTCAATTCGATAATTCTTTTCCCAAAAATGAATCCGCCACTGATTTCTTCCAGGACGATGATAAGATGACTGCGGGCCACACACGAAGGGGATATCGATGCGTTGCCCTTCCCACAACTACTCGCCGCCAGTGAAATAATCGAGACAAGATTCAAGAGGTAAACTCAAGTTTAATCTATTTCAGTCGATATCCATTGCCCAGAGTGACAGTTGGCAAAGGCGCTCAGAATAGAATGTTCATGACATTCCACGGGCAGCAATAAGAAGGAAAAGGGAACAGGGGGAAACGGGATAAACCAAGTAGAAAAGAGAATATAATTACAACACTATTTATATTTAAAAACGTTTTAATTAACACTCTTCTATGTCTATTGACCATGTGACACAATGATTTACGCACTTGGCAGTTTAAATATTGTTCCTCCTCATGAGAGCGTCATGTGATCAAGGCCTCTTGCAGGCTGAAACGCGTCATGGCGGACAAACGGGTCCACAAATAAAGATATAACCTTTGCACTGATTCTGGGTCTGCATCGTCTTTAAGCTGAGGACTGCAGTGGCGAGTACGTATATATATATATATATATATATATATATATATATATATATATATATATATATCTCAAGCAACTGTTCACCTCATAGGGCATCTTGGTGCCACTGATAAATAACCTGGTAAAAACATTTTTTTTTAAAACGAGCTATCAAGAAGAACATAAAAGCAGGTTAAGAAAACAGATCCGTTTAAGACATTTAGAAGAAACTTTGCACGCTTTAATCTTGTAGAGAAGGAAGAGGTACGCTAAGCATACTGGGCTTTTTTCACAATATCTTTGTAGGTCCGATGTGAGTCCATTTAGAACTGTAGGTGTATAGGTGATCCGGGGATCAAAAGGGAGACCAATTGAAGTTCCTAAACCCTGATGTTTCGAGGGCCCTGCACTTTTTCAGGCTGCTGTCCATGGCGGCTGTTGTCACAGGTTCATGCTAGCGTCTCTTCCCAGTGCTAGATCTTTTGAACTATATGACAGGCGAAAGTAGCTCTTACACCATGTTTTACTCACAAAGGCGGTCTACCACATTATCTAGCACAACATTAATTTAGATTGTTAAAACAATAACAAATAAATATGAAAAGGGTATTTGGAGGCCCACCAGAATCATGTGATTCTACAACCACTGCATGTTCCGCATAATTATGGATTTACTGCTTACCACGTAATACACCATCTGCTGCTCATGTTGCAGAGGTCAAACAAAAAATGTGTTTGTAGGTCAAAAGCGTCAAAAGATAAGTGGTAAATTGGATACAGCGCAGTGGCTGACTTTGCATATATTAACTGGTCACCTTTTAGTTACTGATTGCCATATTGAAGTGTTACACAGAAAGTGCAAATGACCTACATATTTTGCCTTTTCTTGTCTCAGAATTTTGTCACCCTCATACATGTGCATGTTTAGGAAGGAAGTGTGTGTATGTATGTGTGCGCTGCGGGCGTGTGTATTTTTTTTTTTTACCATAGGCAAAATAATCATGTATCTATGCCTACAGTATAATAATTACCTGTCTTTTATTTAAGCCAAAAAAGAACATTAAAGTGATGTTTCCAGTGCGACGTGGTATATCACAAGCTATCATGTAGCTCAAACCATGTCTTTCAAATATACTTCTTACAAAAAAGGTCTCTCTTGAAATTACGATCGGTTTGGACCCTGTATTCAATATATAAGTGAGCATTCTAAACTATAATTGAACTCAACACGTGGCTTAGACTTCTGAGCATCACAGGACACATGGGGTGACCAACAATGTGCTTCTGAGACAGCCCCTTCTTTGTTACTAGAGGATGGATGGATTCGAACTTCGATCAGAAAATGACATTTAGATTGTTTTTCCAAAAACCCTGTAATCTCCTCAGTATGTGTTCTTTGACGTAAGTTATTTCGTGTATCTCATCGACCCTTATTTTTATATCGTGAGTTTCTGAGGTAAGTTTTACTTTTCATATAATTTTTAGGTGTTTTAAAAGTCAATTTAGGATTTTGTGGGTTTTTTTTTAAATAGCAGGAGCTTGGCAAAAGGGAATTAGAGCACTAGATTACATTTGATATTGTTTGGCCCAGAGAGATTAAGTGATTTGTTCACAATCGCAGGATGTAGAGCTAAGACCGGAACTCGTTCCTGCCTTCCCGCCGCCCCCCCCCAGTTCCCACCTCAGCAGCTCTGGCCGTTATGCCGCATCCCCTCCTTAGTAGGAGGACATGATTTCTCAGTACTGGACAAACCAAATAAGGTGATGCTACCAAAAATGTTTATGTAGCTTCCCTGAAGAGAACATGGCAATTAATATAGTTAGTGTGACAACCAACCTAGTATTAACATGGATATCTGGGTCTAAGCAAAATAGTTTTTGCTCATGTGCTCTGTTTAATGTTTTTATATAGTGCTGCATTCACCAAGTACTTGGCCTCCATGTGCCTATGAGTTCTCTTGAGCAAACTACAGTGCCTTCTCCTGCCCAGATATATGTGTATGCATGCTGTGGTGTGTTGGTGACGGTTTACCCTACATTTGTGCTTTGTATGGGGAGGTGGATGTTTTGACCTTTCAAACTAACCCGTGTGAGTATGTCTCAAACCATGGATTTTCCCAGCAGGTTTGGGCTGTGCAACCCTCCATCTTACTCAGCCGCGATCAGTAGTAGGAGTAACTGCAGGGCGGTGACGTGGGGAGGGGCAGGGTGGGGGGTAGTAAACTATGGATTACGGAGGTTTACAGGTAAATTAACATATACATTAATAAAACGAATTTAGTTGCGTGCACTGCATCGCATTTGGGGATGTAGTGCACGCAACGAAATTCGTTTTATTAATGTATATGTTAATTTACCTGTAAACCTCCTTAATCCATAGTTTACTACCCCCCACCCTGCCCCTCCCCCTCCCCACGTCACCGTCACCGCCCTGCAGTTACTCCTACTACCGACCGCGGCTGATCTTACTTATTCTCAGTTATAGTAGCATGGTTTGGCATAGACTTTGGGTGTCGCCACTGTACGGGTGACTGGTCATCAGTCCTTTCATATAACCCTTAACCTTTCTGATCTAGATTCAATTGGAAATATTGTCACCCCTAACTTCGTATTTTTTGTCACCTTGTCCTGGCTTGGGACTAAATCTGTGCTCATCTCTAAGTGGCCTTTGGCATTCCAGCGTCGCCTGTCTCAGTGTCCTTGTTTCTGATGTTCTTTTCAGACTGGAGTCGCACTGCATCCAGTCGGCCTGCTGTAAACTGCTTGTGTTCTGATCTGTGGCTTGGGCTTATCATCTTGTGCTCGGAGTACACATGAGCACAATACTCCAAAATCATTAGTGCTGAATTCGTTACTAGTAAGGAAGGCATGGTGACTGATTGGCAACAAGCTTTGTGACTATGGACGATATACTATGCATCAGTACCCAGGCACAAACTACATTTCCCATGATCCCGCGGAACTCTCACAATGTTTGGAAATGGCGACGGACATTTTGAAATTTGAGTACAAGTTTCCTCATGGTTAAAACTGTTGTTTCATCATGGTTGCTCCAGCCAGGACCTTATTACCAGAACATTGGGGATTGTTTTCCCTTGAAAGCGTGTTTGGAAGCTGAAACAGAGAAGTATTTTAAGTTTTGTAAATGAACTTAAATACAGAGTTTACCTTTTGGAATATAGAACTATATTTTTGATTTGCACATTTCTTTTGCATTCTATCTTACGTGAATAAACGAAAATAATTCTCGTCACCTTACAAAACAGTTGAAATCATCAAAATGCATATATTGTGTTTAAGTTTTAAGAGAAGACAACCATGAATATGTACCAGAACCAGAGAGTGGGTATTTGCGAATATAGAAGTTCCAGGAATATCATTATTCCACTCATACACAGAGAGTTTGAGACATAGAGATAGTCTGAAGATATCCACTGCGACCAATAGATGTCGGCTTGTAGTAAGGACTCCCTTAATACGTACATACATTGTTAAGTTAGCATAACCACGTTAGATGTTAGAAAGCCATCTTGCTGCTTTTGCGCACGACACTGCGTTCACATGTTATTGCTTAAACAAACTGCTGACTCGAGCTTTGCCTCACACGAGAGCAATCTGTTGTTACCATCCAGAGCTCTGCGCAGCGACCTTGGTCTGTACATGATGTGACAAACAGTCTGGGTTGTTAGACAATGCATGTTTTCCACTCTAGGTTGATCGACTCACTATTTAGCCATAACACACAGGCAGCTGCAAAATACCTGAAAGTTGGTGCTTTTAATATTGCAGCCCTCATGTTTAATATTCAGACCGAAGACAAGCCTTCCTGCGAGAAGACTCCTGATGCTCCTGTGATGTGATTTCACTAAGCTGATCTTTGAGGTATGGGGTCCCCTATTCAAGCCTAAGAGACCTTCTATTAGCATAATAATAATATTAGCTTCTTAGTAAAGGGAAGGTGGTAGTATCCACTGTCATTATAACATGATCACCCCTTTTATATTCTATGGTATTGTAACGATGCTGATGGTTTTGATTCTAATCATTTGTCTGCTTGTATTAGCCAAAGTACTGCATCTTAGGACACGTGGTCTATAAAAATAAACTCTTTTTATTTTCACCGTGTCTCTGTTGATTCTTGTTGTGGACTGATGTGAGAATAATATACGAACAGGTATTTCCGATTCCCACCATTCCTGAGAGTACACTGAGTAGCTTGTTCTGGGTTGTCTTTTCATTGGGATCGCCGAGCCAAATCTCGGATAACGAATGGGACACTTATGCTAGCCGGATACTGGGTTCTGGGTTCTAAGGTGAGTTTCTGGTACACCACAATTCACTGAGGTCCTGGGGTTCTACGCATAGTTCTGTATATAAGCAGAATCCCTGCAACATGGCGCACCTAACGTTTGGTCTATGAGTTGAAACGCCTTAGTAGTGCTTATATTAGTCCACAACACCCTCATTCTTGTTTCCGGATAACAAGTCTGACGGATTTAAACCTAATTTCTGTTGATATAGGTTTCTTCAAGCTTGATCATTAAAAAGGTTATTGAACCCTTGTGCTACTGAATGCTTCAAGTGTAGCTTGTCCTTATGGCGGTAGATATTGCGGCGCATAGCCGTGCAGCTCTGAAACGTCATTTGACGCAGTATGGGGTGCCGGACACTGGTATGAATGTCATCTTTGTGGTAGGAGCCGATGCGGCTCATCCCTATGAGTTGTTCTACTCTTGGGTGACGATTCCGGCGGTGAGTGAGGATGATAATACCTTTCATTCTTACACTGCCACTGCCGTGCCAGCGAACTATACACCGTATAGGACACAGGAAATACCAATATCTGCTTGGCAGCATCTTATTTGGTTTAATGGCGCCCTTCCCCATGTGGTTATACCACCGAGAATGGGCCCTTTATCAATTGCAGGGGCCACTTGGCCGGTACTAGCCGGATTTACACCTCATCCCCGTTACCTCATGGTGACGGTGGCTGAGTTGCGTGTACTACACACTGCCCTTATTACGGTATATAGGGCGTTAGTGCAGTACGTGTCGCGCAATATGCAGGCGGGGGCACCTGCTGTTGCGGGACAACCAACTGACCACCACGCGGTAGTCATTAGTCCTGTTATGGTTAATTCTGTTATGGGCAAGCGCCCCCAAACTAGGGATGATTTCCCCTTTTGGCTTGCTGAAAAATTTGACCAAATAGAAGCGGTATACCCGAATACATCTCCTGTGGAGAAACACAGGATCCTTACCATTAGTTTGCCTAAAGACTTGGTCCCCGACGTTGATGATTGTGTAAACTGGGGCAAGGTCTTTGCAGCGACGTACGCGCAGTGCTTTGGCACTCCGTCTATGTTGATGCTGCCCTCCGTTATTAAACGTGTTCAAGAGAACCACGGTGCGGAGTCTGCGATAGAATTAGGAATGCGGCTCCTCGGACAGTTTGACCTGGTGGCTACCATGATAATGGGTAACCTTAAGGGTGATGCTATGCAGTTCCAAGTTGTGAACTGAAGAAAGTTGCTGATGAGGATAAGCCGCGGGAATTTGCGAAAATAATCTCGTGTGCGTATAGAGATTTGGGTCATAGCTCTTTAGGAGTTAAGCCTGTGATCAAAACTCCCGATATTAAGCAGCAGAGTAAGGCGGAAGCCTCTGGTAAGGATGACCGTCCAAACTTTCAGAAACAGAATTGGCGGTCAAAACAACAGGGAAAGCAGCAGCAGAAACAGGGCTCTCGGCCTGCCTCTCCCGTTCAGTCAGGTAGTAAACGCACTTATGATCTGCGTGATCGTGCTACTATTAAGTCTCCTGATAGATTTCAGGTTTCTGAACAACGTTCTCCTCGTTCTTCACAGGAAACATCGGCTTCACAGTCCGGTGGCGGAGGCGGTGGCAAAGGTCGGGGTGCTCCACAAACACGTGACCAGCCCCGACAGACTGAGGGTAAAGGCAAGCAGGACGAATTTGCACGACAAAGACCCCCGTTTCAGAAGAAGAAAGTGGCTGCTCTGACGGCGAGGTATGCCTCAGATAGTGCGGACACAGCTTCGGAACCGGACATGGGCGCTGACGCTACTGGACAGCGCGGCGGAAATTACCATAGTCCGTCAAGCTCTGCGTCCATTTCTGGCGGCGACAGCAACTGATATAATGGTTACTGTTGAAACAGCTGACACCAGAGTGGCTCCCCCTGACAGACTTTATGAAATAGTCTTACTAATTGAGGGTGACATACAACGTACAATTAAGGGGATTTTTGGGGATAATCTGACTACCACCTATGATATCCTCCTAGCAGAGGCAGATTGGCCCCCAGCTTTCATTTTAGAAGCTCCTAGAGGGGGGGAGGTAATCCTCCCGTCCTTTGCGCACACAGTGCCTAAGCACCAGGCTGAAGTGTACGCTGAGGAGTGGGCGCTGGCGCTTGCGCCGGCGGTGTATCGTACTCAGGTGGGATGGGACCGGTTGTCCCCCTGCCATGAGATTCCATTGCGGTCTATGCCCCAGCCTCAACCCCAATATCCCATGCGTCGTGAAGCTAGGCCACACGTCGCGGCGATCCTTGAACAATTGGAATATCAGGGTGTTATTGAAACTTGTGTGTCCCCTATCAATAACCCTTTATTCACTGTAACGAAGCCTGACGGCTCGTACCGTTTAGTTTTGGATTACCGGCACCTAAATTCCCATTGCCGGACCTGCGCGGTACAAAATACACACAGCTCGGCTCTTGTCGACAGTCTTGTGCGTAAAAGATTTAAAACGACACTTGACATTTCCAATGGCTTTTTTAGCCACAACCTGTCCACACTGAGTAGCCAGTGGACGGCGTTTACTTCGGGCGGCAAACAAAAACAGTTTACGAGATTAGCCATGGGCTACAAAAACAGCCCTGGCGTCTTTTCCGCTCGTGTGGTCTCTCTCTTAGAGAGAATAGACCCCGATGCATACTCCTATGTTGACGATATCTATCTCACGGATGATGAGCTGATGCCACATCTGTCTCGAGTCGACAATATTATTGTGAGTTTTGCAGACTATGGCTACAAATTTAATTTTGCGAAGTCACACATCGCGGAATATACAGTGTTGTTTTTGGGCTACGAGCTCAACAATGAGGGTAAGGGGTTAGCTCCTCACTTTCTGGAGAAGTGCGCATGCTTGCGCGCTCCTACAACACTGAAAAAATTACAATCTCTCCTGGGCTTTCTGAATTTCGGACGAACGTATATTCCTGATTATGCCCAGCGTATCAAGCCGCTTTACGCCTTGGTACAACCTTCTTTTTCGAAGTCTAGCTGGCAGGTAGAACACTCTGCTATTTTACAGTCTTTACAGGCTGATCTTCTTGCTTCACAGTACTTGCTGACGCGTGATAACCGCACTAACCTGGTAATAAGAATAGAACCAGGCGCCGTGGGTTTCACGTATTTGACGTTTAATGAGGGCGATACAGTCCCCATTGCGTATAAATCACACTTGTACACCTCTGCTGAATTACGTTTTTCCACAGTCGAGAAAGTTCTGACTGCTGTACAGATGGCGATCCTTAAGGAATGCGCACTGTCGCATGGGAAACAGATTCTGGTTGTAACACCGTATCCTGCCCTAGAGGCAGTGACTAAAGCAAGTGTACCGAATTCTAAAGCTTTGCATCCAAGGTGGATACAATGGGCCACAACTCTTGACGTCACCAGATGTCACTTATGTCTTTGACGCCTCATTACAGACTCAGGAGTACTTGCAGTATAAATTCGTTCATCCGGCTCCTCTGTCTTTGCCCCGCTCGAAGAATACCATTGTGTCATATACACTGACGGCTCGGCGCAGCCCGCGATTGGATCAAAGCACGCCTATTCTGCGGCTTGCGCAATTGTCGTAGGTACATTCGTAAATGGTGAATTCCAATCTGATGCAGTGCATACGCAGTCATTGGGTGATTGTACCGCGCAATTGGCGGAGCTTCGGGCTCTGGTGCTTGCACTGGAGTTTGCTGATCCCCGAGTCACGACTCTTATAGTAAGTGACTCCTTTTATTGTGTCCAGTCCTACAATGACAACTTACACTTCTGGTCTCAAAATGATTATCGAGATACCAAAGGTAGCACAATTAAGCATAAACTGCTTTGGGTTCGAGTGGCAGACTTTAAAGAACGTCTCCCTCTTGTGAATGTTATTCACACTCTTGGTCACCGACGACTTGGTGTCCATGCTGTCGGTAACAGCTTGGCTGACGAGGCAGCAAAAACCGCAGTGGCTACATACTTAGTGGCAGCAGTTACAAGGTCCAAAAGTAAGATTGATGATGACATCTTGGCAGCTATTGCTGCTACAGAGAAGGGAAGTGATTACCCGAAGGGTTTTCCTTCTCGTTATTTTTATCATTTAAGTCCTGATAACGTCCCGTTAGTGAGGATTAACGACGTTGGTGACAGAATTATTCCCAACGCGGACTGCAGACCAGCACTGATACTAGCAGCACACGAGGGGTTGGCGTCAGCCCACGCCGGCGTGTCCGCTACTATATCTCTGTTACAACAACGTTACTGGTGGTTTGGTTTATATAAACAAGCGCGCGCTTATGTTCTTGATTGTGACATTTGCCAACAGATTAAACCTTCTACTGTTGCGCGCCCACCACAAACACAGTTGTATATATCTAATAAGCCATTTGGTTGTGTTTATTTAGATCACTGCGGTCCTTTTTCTTCTGATACTACGTACAAGTATATCTTGGTTGCAGTGGATTCGTGCACACGTTTTCTCTGGGTATGGCCACAAAGGAGTGCTGACTCATGGACTGTCATCAGGGATTTGCGTGTCTTTGTGGGAACTTTTGCGTGTGGTACCTTCCATTCTGATCAGGGCCCTGCGTTCGCCTCTAAGGCTTACAAGGAGGCTATGAGAAATTTGGGGGTCCTAGTCAAATTTTCGTCCCCCTACCGACCTGAGGGTAATAGTGTGGTGGAGCGAATGAACCGTGACTTAAAGCAATCATTGACAGCACGTGTTTTAGGCACAGGCCGGAACTGGCTAGCCCATTTGTATAACGTCCAACGTGCACTTAATAATCTCCCTAGAAGGTCTCTGGGTGGGCGGACCCCATACATGATGCTCTTCGGAATCAGAATGTTTGTTCCAGACCTTGATGGTCTAGCCATGGCGGCGTCGACCGCACCGTTTGACGTAGATGATCACTGTGCTGTTTTGCAGACTCTACAAGAAGCCAGAGACACTCTTTCGAAGGAACACTTGCCCTCCACGTCTGAAGCTGAGGTTCAGATTCCGGTAGTCGGCTGGCTACCCCGAGTTGGAGACCTGGTCCATGAGAAAGTGGAGAACAAGAAGGAGTTCGGCCCCTCTTACCGTGCACCGGTTCCAGTGCTTGGAGTGCAGGGTACAAGAACAGTCATTTTACCTCCACTTCCTGGTCGAAAAGAAAACAGGTACATCTCTATTGACAATGTCAAACTTCAGCGAGTGGCCGATACTTCTTAGTCTGACTCCAGCAGTTTCATGCCAGACGATGCAAAGACATTCAATGTTAGTTCCTGCTTCTACCACCTTGTCTGATGTTGCCATCGAGATGCAGTCAGTTACTGATCCCCTGTTACTACCACCGGCTGGTGGTCTGCCCGACGAGACTGAGTATGCTTATCCTACAAATGGTCACTCGCCTGTTTTACAATCTACGGCGCTTGACCAGTCCCGTTTCTCCTTTGACACTAACTCATTGCCCTCCACTCCCCCTTCGAACATTGCTGTTTTTGCTAGTTGGATTAAAAGACATTTTTTGGTTACCCCTTGGACATACATCTGGCTATTGCTTTTCAGTATTTTTTTGTTTATGTCCATTGGATTTGTAATAGTGTTTTTCCGTCTGGTGGATGGCCACTATCTCAAAGAGAGATCAACAATTGGACTTATCAATGGAACTTTGGCCCCCCACTCCTCGTCCCACATCATGAAAAGGGACCAGACTTTTGTGAATATTACTGCCTGGCCCGTTTTGGATGGAATCGCGTGGGATGCTGTTAAATTCCAAATTCATGGACCTACAGAGGTCATCAATGTACCTAATGTGTTTCGTGTTTCTATGGGTGATGTAGTTAAACAGAACATACGTTCTGATGATTGGGATGTACACGCCATTGAAGCACTGTTTTCAGATTTGAAATATTATGCCGCTTTTGATGCTGAAGATTTATATGAAAATGCGGCTAACTATGCGGAACAGTATTGTTTTCAGCATTATGGCAATCACTTCCTGCACAAAGCGAATACATTTAGAAATTTTGTAAATTTTACCCAATGGGAACACTGTCCCACCCCCTCTTTCGGCAGTTCACCTACATTAGTTGATAAGTATACTTATTTTACTGATTTCAGTGTTTCCGACCCGGCATCCTTTTATTTTAAAGTTATGCCTGAGTCTGCCTCAAAGGTTAGACTGACACACACCAAATTACTTTATTCTAAGTCCTTTATGGATGAGTTGTCAATAAAAGGTTATGATCTATGGAAGGCTACTATTGATCTTAAGTCGGTTTGGGGTTCCAAACCGTGGCAGGTTCAGGGAACTGAAGCTTTACACCGTGCCTGTCTCGTACCAAATCATATGTTGTTTTTAAATTCAACCATCTTCCAAACCACCTGTTTCGGATTGGCCACTTCTAAAAAACTAAATTCACCTTCTGTGCCGGATCTGGGCGCTTACCCCAATTGGGATAACCACACAGATCTGTCCCTTCCTGCTTTGCAGTCATTGGTTTCTAATACATCTTTCAATATTTCGAAATTTAGTAGTGAGGGATGGTTAATTTGGCAAAGCAGTTCTGATACCTGTCAACGTCGTTTTCTAGGGCTGAAACCAGGGTATACTCAGGAACGCGTAGACCCTCGGTTTGAGTCGTCACATACAGTAACTACATATTCTGTAGGGAAATTATGTCAGTCCTGGCTGCGACATTCCACCTTGGCATCTGTCAAAGTTCATTTATCAAAATTACATGACAAAATAGATTTTAATGATTTTGTTAAAGGTCCTGTGGGTGGCAGATCCAAAAGGTGGGCGTATGCTATTTACAACGAAGTATGGAAATTGTCGCAAATTGAGGCAGCTTCACGATTGAGAGCTATTGATCAGGCTAATATGGAAAAGGTATTAGCAGTTATTGATAACAGCATTAGCACTCTTTCTTCTCGAATTTATACATTAGATAATATTGTTTCTTCAATTGTTGATATTGTACATGATGATATGTCGGTATTGTATCATGGTCAAAACCAGTTGCGTTCTGTTATGCAGTTTGCATGGACATTACAAACGTTAAAGGCAGGGAAGGTCCCCTGGGACTATCTGAATACAATATCATTATTTCTTCCCTTTAACCTTACTGACAAACAGCAGTTCATGTCCATGAAAGATGCTTCATATTCCTTGTTACATATTGAAAAGTTGGAGCCGTTACCTTTCTCTGTGGCGGAATTGGATTCAGCAGTGTGGTTATTACATGGGTTGATAACTCTCCCGTTCGTGCTTTTTAAGTTTACATCCTGTATGAAACACTATGCTCTGGGTAGATGTGAACAGCTGGGTACCGCTTTCATACATGAGGTTTGGTCCCTCCCTTTTACGTATAGATGTACAAGAGACGGTACTGAGGTTTATCTGAAAGGTGAGGAATGTACGACGACACCTGATCATTCTGTAGTATGTAGGCACATTCAGTTACACGGTGCATGTAATATACACGCCCCGAATTTGGCCTGCGTCCTCAAAGGTATCCCAGTGCCAGTGATTACACCATCTTTCACGCTGCTTGAAAACGGTAGTTATTTGCTTTTGAATAATGAAGCTTGCTGCGGGATGTTAGTGGGAATCCCTTATATAGTAACTGTATCACAGAGAGTTGTCTGCTGCAATAATGTTCTGTTTCCTCCCCCGCATGGGCGGCTGGATGTTTCCATCTGGCCTTCGATTCCGACCTTGAAAGCAGAGTTCAACAAGATGAGCAGAATAAGAGCTCTATTGTCCCAAAAGGAGGTGCCGTTGACTTCCTCCCGAGAAACATTTGTCCTTCACGTGGCAAATACGCGCACTGAGGTACAGGCGCTTTTAAATACTGACCTCCCCCTGCATTTTGGAGCTTTGATCCAAACAATTTTCAATGCCTCGTCCACAACCGGCCTGGCTCATTTTTTTAAACTTGTGGGCTCAGGCCTCGTGACCTCTTTCCAAACTATTTTTGGTGTGATTCCGGCATTTTTTCATTCTATTTTCTCGAGCGTCTTTGGAGGTGTCCCGTTGATTCTGGCGCTAGTGGCAGGTGTGCTACTTTTACTTTTCATACTACGGAATGGCTGCTCTTTCTGTGCCACACGACAGCCTGTCCCGTCTGCAGCTTCTTCGTGACAGGATGCTTGAATACTATGGCGTCCTGCCATTGGCGACTTTGAGCCTGGCATATGGATTATCCTTCCGGTATTCCTACTTCACCTGCGTGCAACCTGTCTTTCACTGCCTAGATTGTCCCTTTGAATGGCCTCTGGATTTGTGCTTAACCAACACGGTGTCTCCGGACCCGGATTATGATCGACTGATGAGGCCCTTAGTGTCTCACGAGTTCGCCTGTTCTGGTGTTCGGATTATGGCCTGTGGTGCGGCGCATGGAATCCTGGGTAATTGGGACATCGCAAGGGCGGCATATGACTTCTTGGATATGAGTTATTTGGAAGTACACGCTGGTTGCCCTCTGATGGTGCTAGAGGCTCCGCTAATGGAAGAACATGTATGTTCCTTTTCTTTGATTAACTGGATGGCTGAAACCTTCAGTGGCCGTGCCAACGATTTTCTGCTGGAAGCAGTGGCCACGTATGCTGCATATGCGTTCATGGATTGAGTGAACTGTCGTCCACTGTGTTTTTCCTCACGTGTCTTGAACAGTACCTGTGCCTCTGCACTTCTGCCCGGTGAGGCGTGTTTTCATTTTTTTCACCCCCCGCTGCACGTTTGAGGTTTTTTGTTTTTTCTCTCCACTTTTGGTTTTTTCATTCTCGGACTTTGCCTGAACTGAAACTTGTTTTTTAAATTGGATACGCCTTGTTCTGCTCTGTCGTACTTGAACTCTGCGTTATCTCTTTTCTTGCATACTAAATAGTGCTTCGATCAAGGGGGCATGTAGTAAGGACTCCCTTAATACGTACATACATTGTTAAGTTAGCATAACCATGTTAGATGTTAGAAAGCCATCTTGCTGCTTTTGCGCACGACACTGCGTTCACATGTTATTGCTTAAACAAACTGCTGACTCGAGCTTTGCCTCACACGAGAGCAATCTGTTGTTACCATCCAGAGCTCTGCGCAGCGACCTTGGTCTGTACATGATGTGACAAACAGTCTGGGTTGTTAGACAATGCATGTTTTCCACTCTAGGTTGATCGACTCACTATTTAGCCATAACACACAGGCAGCTGCAAAATACCTGAAAGTTGGTGCTTTTAATATTGCAGCCCTCATGTTTAATATTCAGACCGAAGACGAGCCTTCCTGCGAGAAGACTCCTGATGCTCCTGTGTTGTGATTTCACTAAGCTGATCTTTGAGGTATGGGGTCCCCTATTCAAGCCTAAGAGACTTTCTATTAGCATAATAATAATATTAGCTTCTTAGTAAAGGGAAGGTGGTAGTATCCACTGTCATTATAACATGATCACCCCTTTTATATTCTATGGTATTGTAACGATGCTGATGGTTTTGATTCTAATCATTTGTCTGCTTGTATTAGCCAAAGTACTGCATCTTAGGACACGTGGTCTATAAAAATAAACTCTTTTTATTTTCACCGTGTCTCTGTTGATTCTTGTTGAGGACTGATGTGAGAATAATATACGAACAGGTATTTCCGATTCCCACCATTCCTGAGAGTACACTGAGTAGCTTGTTCTGGGTTGTCTTTTCATTGGGATCGCCAAGCCAAATCTCGGATAACGAATGGGACACTTATTCTAGCCGGATACTGGGTTCTGGGTTCTAAGGTGAGTTTCTGGTACACCACAATTCACTGAGGTCCTGGGGTTCTACGCATAGTTCTGTATATAAGCAGAATCCCTGCAACAGGCTAAGGCGGAGGAGCGTCACCCCACTGACTTCAATAGGAATAATAAAATGATAATAACGTATCGTTATTATCATTTCATTTTTCTATTGAAGTGAGTGCCTCTCGGGGTGGGGCAGGGCTGGCCAGAGCAGGGAGAGGAGTGTTTTGCACTCCTTAAGTGCGCACCACTGCTTTACACAGCCTGGTGAGAAACAAGCAAAGCCTTCCAGTCCCCATCTGAGCGGCCAACCCAGGTAAGTGTTTTTTTTATATTTAGTTCCGTCCTCTACACACCCCCCGTCCCACAACTCCCGATCGGTAGCAGCTGCTACTGAGTGTCAGTAGTTGCAAGTCACAGTGGCGACATCGACTGTCTCTTTTTTCTTTCTTATGCTGTTCCCTTTCCCCCCAGGTTTACTGCTAACCAACATATCATCATTGTGCATGGTTGGCTGTAGAAACAGAGAGGTGCAGAAAAGTACATCACTCTTGTTCGATCCAGAAATCAAGCTAGTGCATTCTGGCAGCTTGTCCCCAACAACTGTCTCTCACTTCACATTGGACTCCCCAGGTCACCTCTACAAGCTGTCATAACGGATTGTTCAAAGAGAAATTCACGTCTCTAGCTGCAAACGAGTTTATGTGGGGTCTGGTGGCTCAGTGGATTAATACATCCACTCTAGGGGCCTGTGCTCGACCTCATGGTCACAGGTTCAAATCCCAGCAGATCCACACAGCCTTGTATCCTTCTGAGGTCTATAAAATGAATACCATTGAGTTGGGTAACAATAAACACCTGTATTCAGCTACAAGATACCCTTCATGGTGAACTTGTGCTTTACAAATACACGTTATGGTATGCATCTAAGACTGCTGATTGTCCTCCTGCAGACAATGGACAAAATTCTTCCTTAAATCATGTCACTAGAATCATGCGATTCTGTTGATTTGTTGTTTTCTGCATGATGAATTTACCACACTTGCCACATGTGGTGCTGAGCAAATGTAGACCCTTTGCAAGGGTCAATTTGCTAAATTTTACCAGCCGCGGTCGGTAGTAGGAGTAACTGCAGGGTGGTGACGTGGGGAGGGGCAGGGTGGGGGGTAGTAAACTATGGATTAAGGAGGTTTACAGGTAAATTAACATATACATTAATAAAACGAATTTCGTTGCGTGCACTACATCCCCAAATGTGATGCAGTGCACGCAATGAAATTCGTTTTATTTAATGTATATGTTAATTTACCTGTAAACCTCCGTAATCCATAGTTTACTACCCCCCACCCTGCCCCTCCCCCTCCCCACATCACCGCCCTGCAGTTACTCCTACTACTGACCGCGGCTGAATTTTACTTGCTTTATTCTGATGTTAAACTGGTTGTAATGAGCTAAAACGTTTGCCTAGATAGTATTAATGCATGTTAAAATGACAAAACAGTGAAAAAGTACTGCCACTAAACATAATTTTCTTGGATATAATGTAGTCAACTACACTACATAAATTGTACTCCATTGCCACATTATTTCAGTGGCCTTACTTACATCTAGAAAGCTGCCAAGAAGGCAAGAGCAAATGCACTGTGGATATTCACACACAGATGTACATTTCTGGGTCAGGAATACAAAATATTCAGGAAATACTGTGTCATTGTGTTTCTATGCAAAGGTGTGATGTGTCTTGGGATAGTGTGTTATATTGTGTTGTGTTGCATGATGCTGTAGGTCTTGGAAGTGGGCGTTGTGGCATAGTGCCGATCGGCGTGTATTGTGCTTTGATATGTGTGGGTGTGAAGTAGCAGTGCCTGTGTGTTTGTGTGGTATACGTTTGGATGGTGTGTTGTGTTGTTCAACGTGGGGTGGTCTTAGAAGGGAGGATCGGTATTGAACAGGGAGGTGCTGCATAGTGTGATGTGGTATGGTGAAGCATGGAGAGGAGTGGTGGTTGTGATGTGGTGCGGTCAGTGTCATAAAGGGGTCTAGTGTCAAGTAAGTCAAGTTCTGAAAAGAGGTAAAAACAAATACTGGAAAATTGGAAGAAAGACAAGATGAGTGCAGACATGTGGCGGCAAAATAGGGTCTATTAGGAGTGTGGAAGGAGCAGTAGTGTAGCAAGGATACCGTGGGCCTTCATGCCAACAAGGAAAATAGTCAAATTCCACTAATGGTACTCCCCTCACATTAAGGGGATAACAAGTACAGTGGAAGGATGGGTCATTCAGGAATATAGGTTTTCAGTTTCCTGTCTGAGAAAGGTGAGACGTGTAATTGAATCAGATCCTCCTTGTGATATTCCTCTTCTCATGATAATGAACATTTTTTTTTATTTTAAATTTATTTTTATTATATATAACCAACAACCAGTCGTGCATACAATGCAGTAATCAACAATTGGATAATGAACAATTCTATTAGAAACAACGGTGAGAAGATTTTAATAGACTAGTCTTACATGTTTATTAAAATACAGTTTGCAAAGGTCTTTGCAGCCCTGGCCAAGAGCCTTAACGCAGCTGGTAAGCAAAGAAGGACACAAGGGCAACATCAGTGCCTAATTCGCCAAACAACGCTAAGTTCAGGGTTCGCCACCAGTTCTGCCATGGCTAGGGTTGTTGTCCATCAAGGCTGCCTAGTCTTGATTCTACCTCATGCTTCTTTCTGCCACCACCAAATGCTTCTTCTACTTTAATTCGCTTGAGTAGGTTTCTCGAGCTCTGCTTTTTCTCTTTTTCACTGTTTTCCTGTCTTTCCCTTCTTGTTTTCTCCCTTTTCTACCGTCTGTCTCTTGCTCTGGGTCAAACTTTGTTGATGATGCTCACCTCACTGTAAATGAAAGAGATGCAATTACAACAGTTATAAATCATCTTCTCAGATCTTATTACATATCACATTACCCTTACCACTTTGGCAGAGATGACTATGAATGTGACATCCTTAATTAGTTTGATTATCTGTTGTTGTTCAATTACATTTTACTTTTACACGTTGTCATTTATTGGTATAAATATTGTGAGGTCAAAAATATTGCATTTGGTGTGCGAGTTATGATTTGCATTACTGTTGTTTGAGTTATGGATTGTGCTCCTAACCACAACTTGCAAATTCCAGTGTTTTCTTTTTTTAAATTTGTAACTATAACTGGACTTTCACTGAATTTTTAGATAAATATGTAAGTTTTTTAATAAATGCTGAGGTGTTAAAACCCAAGCTAACAATATCTCCACCTTAACTTTTGTTTTTTCAATGAGCTTTTGTTTTTTTCATCATATACCACATCCTAGAGTTCCCGGTGCTCAAACCTACGCTGACACCACACCAACCTCCACTGCACACATTCTTTGGCCATGTGCAGCAGGGTGGCCACAGGGCTGGGTGTCCAGGCTTTGCACCAAACCCTCCACAGGCAACCATCCTCTGCTGCATATGGCTTCTGGAAATGGGCAGTGGGGTTGGATGCAGGTCCTGGCCTCTTGCCAGGCCCTATTTTCAACTCACCATAGGTGCCCAACATTCACGGCCATGGCCTTTGACCATGCACAGCAGGGAGGTGGCTGCTAGGCCTGGCCACTAGCCAGGCCATACACCTTACCCTCTGAGGGTGGACAACACACTCGGTACACCACTCTTGGCCACGCACAGTGGGGTTGGTCTAAGGGCCTGCCCTCCTGGCCCTGCACCCAAACCACTGCGGCCAGTTTCTGCTGAGCAAGGTCTCCGGCCATATGCAGCAGTGTCACCAAAGGGGCCTTATCTGCAGCCCTGCTGTTCACTCAACCTTCAATGGGAGTTGGCCATAGGGTCTGGACTCGGGCCAAACCCTCAACAAGACAGCCAACCCCAGCTGCCCACAACCTCCGGTCAAGCACAGTAGGGGGTTGGCTACAGGACTTGGATTGTAAGATTCACAAATGCTATGCTGGATTCATGAATCATGGCATCTTGGAGGGTCCCTGGCACCGAAAGAGGATCCAGGATCTGCTAACCAAGCATAGGAATTGTAAAACCTGCAAGAAACAAAAACTGTATTAATTATTTTATTTCCAGGGGGTGTCCCTTTGCACCCCCAGCAACACAAGTGCAGCCAATACAAACTTCTCGCGCATGCATGAAAAAACCCTAGACAACACTGGACCAGAATACCTGAGCAGCAGCATACACAGACACCTATACTCTGCCTCACTCTCACACATTCCCTGCATCCGCAAAGGCAAAACTGGAGGTCATTAATTCTCCTACATTGCACCCAAGACATGGAACGACAGCCTTCAACACATCAGAGCCTTCGACTCACTCCTTGAGTTCTGCAAGAAGCTGAAAACCTGGCTCTTCATACAAGCACGTTAGAACCACACACTTACACAACTCGCCCAAGCGCCTGGATACCCTATCGGGTGGTTAGTGCGCTATGCAAATCAACATAATATAACATAACACAAAGTTAGCATCGTTTTTACCTGCCCCCCTTATGTAGTTTTTTATCATTTTGCCCCAATATAATGCTCAGTGCACTGTGATGGGTAATTGCACTTGCATCATAAATCTTTCTACAACGGCCGGCCAATCAGCACAAAGCGTATTTGCAAATCAGGTGATGGATTTGGGAATCTGCGATGGATGAAAAAGTTCCCTAGACTAATGGGTTTGCTTTCTGTTTTTGAAACTGGAGTCAGAAATCCTCTGTGGATTTGCGAACACGCAGAGCATCTGCAAATTAACAGTCCATATTTTTCATTATGCCCATGACCTTTTTAAATGTAGTTTTTCAAGACCTAATGAACAGATTTACACCAAACCAAGCAAAGACACTCCCATGAGTAATGATCTACCTTCATGCCAAATTTAGTGTATTTCAGTTCAGCCGTTATCTCTGTTTCAAGGAGCAAAGAATTATATGGGATTAAAATGGGAAATTACACTTTTGGGATATCCCTTTTTCTTAACTCCTACATGAAGGACCAACACAAAACTTGCTATGAAGAATCCAAAGTGGATGTACTATTTTTGGAACGTTTTGAGCAGATTTGTCAAATGGTGCCAACGTTATTAAGAAAAATTGCCTTTCCTGGAAACTTTGACCTAACCATATCTTCACTGGGACTATTTCTTATTGTGTAATATACACTCACATTGGCAATTGCCATTGTGTAGTTATGGTTCAGCCACACTCTCCATTGGGATGATTTTCTTGATTTGCCATAGCTTGGGTCCCCATCAATGAATCTGCACCAAATTAAGCACTCACTGAGTACATGCAACTAACGTTCAGCATGCCAAATCTTATGCAGTTCCATTCAGGGGGGAAAAGTTGAGGTGATGTCCAAAAATGTGTTTTCTCATTTTAGCTCCCATAGGACATTTTGCTCACTGCTATAGTAAAAGCCACTGAATAGATTTTTACCAAACATGGAATGAAAGTAGAGCTTTACTTAGAAATAATACTTTTTGTAGATTGGTGTAAATCAGTTAATTAGTTTTTGAAATATTTGTATTACAAAAAGGTACCCTGGCCCCAAGGCCCAGGTAAAGCATGAGGGGGGTGTCAGGAGCCAGGCACAGGCCTCAATGCATTCCTAGCTCATTGTCTGTGGTCTCTGACCTGTGATCATAGACTGTAGATGGTGACCCAACACTAGGCCAGAGGTTTTATAGCCTGTGGTCCTGCTGTCATGGACTAACGGTGCCTTTGTGGATGTGCTGAGTCCGCAGTCTCTATAGGAGAACCACAGCCTATAAAACATTTTTACTTTTGTTTGGTGTCCTCAGTAGTCCGCGGTCCCAGTACTAAGACTGCGGATCACAGGTACCATTTGAGGTGTGTTGAATCCACGTCCCTGAAAAATAGTCTGTAGACTACTGGTACATTCAAGTGCTGTTAATACTTAAATATCCAAAGTTTTAGGGGGGGGGGAGAGGGGGCAGGCATAATGGATTCATCTTTTTATTTTTAATGTACCTAATCTACGGATAGATCGCAGACCTGGCACACCCAACATCAAGGGCTGGACTGCCGCTGTAGTCCACGAACTTCCAACTAGGCCACAGGCAGTTTTACACTTTGGAGGGCATCCTGAGTATCGCATTGGTTGAGACTTCAGATAGACTTCCACCACTTCAAAAAAGTGCCTTTCCGACAGCAGCACAAGCCATATTTATATTTCCAGTGAGCAGAGGAATTGATATACATGGAGGCTGCTGTGTTTGCTATTTCACCATTTCCGGGTCAGTTGACAAGGATGCTGCAGACCATCAACTGCTTCATTGTTTTTTTATGATTTTCTTAATTTACAACTACCGCTGTGCACAACCTTTTGCCACACTTCTCCTGCTCTGCTGTGCATGTGCAGCAGGTGTTGGCCTGCGGCCAGGCCCAGTGCCTACTCTTTTGTGGCTGCAGAACTTCCAGTGCGCACAGCCTTTGGCCGTGTGCTGCAGGTGTTGCCACAGATACCTTGCTGTGCACGTCCTTTAGCCATTTGGGGGTTGGCCTTTCAACCTCCTCTGCGCAGGTCCTTCAGCAGGTCCTACAGAAGGGGGTTGGGCGCAGGGCCTGACCTGCGTTGGAATGTTTTCCATAACAGTGCTTCAGACGTCCAAATCCAAATGTACCAGCAATGGGAAGTAGTAAAAAGTAGTTGTAACTGGTCAATTTGGCTTTCCACCACAATTATTCAGGATTGGTCATTTAACTCCTACTATAAAGATCTTCCAAAGAAAAACATCCAGAGGCTACAGATGATGCAAAACAAACAAGTAGGTGAACCATTTTGCAGCTCAAATACATAGTCCATAACTCCATACCCATCAGTCCTACACTCTAGGCATTGATCACCTAGACAGAAGACATCTAAGTTCTATCACACTTTGCAGAAGCTGGCCTATCTACAAACTGTCTTCAGAAGTCTCTCCCCAAAGGTTGCAGCCAGGGACGTAGCTTCATGGGTGTGTTTGCTGTGTGACACCCCCCAAATTAATGCATTATTGGCTTGGTAGTTGGATCTGGGGTCCATACATCGGGTCTGCTATCTCTATGTCATTTTGTCTGGTCACGAGTCAAGAATGAAAGTCAAAACAGGGACCTTTGATTTAAACGGTAGAGAGAGAGAATGAAAGAGAAATAGAGAGAGAGAGAGAGAGAGAGAGAGAGAGAGAGAGAGAGAGAGCGAGAGATACCTATATGGTGGCTGAATTTCAAAAGGTGAAGCTAGATAACCTGGAATCAATACCCGCTTGTCAAACTTTATTATCACATAGGAGTACACTTTGAAATACTTGAGTTCAGGATGTGCACTGCAAAAGCACCTCTTGTTTTTGATTCAATAGACTGTAATAAGAATCTAGGCCAAGTTTAGGGTTTACACGACTACTGACTTACCTTTTAGTTAACTGATGGCATCGTCGTTGGCTGAGCAAGCCATGAATGTTTCGAAAAACTATCACTTTTAATGTCTGTCTATGCAGTGATATAATCTGATGTACTAGGTTGTAAAGCTTCCACATTTTAAAGAAATACACTTTTTGAATTTTGAAGAGATTGTATCATATGTTTACATTATGTTTGTTGCACGATATACATGCCAAACATTTTCATGGCTCGGCTCGTGCACAGACTCTTAGAACCAAGCCAAACCCATGGTTCGGCTCTGCTCAACCAATTAATTTGCCTGCGTGCTCTCCCCTACTGAGGACTCTGGCTAAGCACATGAGGTTTCAGTCACTTGATAAAATGGTTTGTACAAAACATGGAACCCTGCCCACATGCACCAATTTGACAACTCTACCATCAAGGCTTCATGTGGCAGAGCCATAGATTTGAGCGTGCAGTAAAAATACATTTAAAATAAGTGGTCCCAGGACAGGGATTCAAGGTTGTTGTGTTGTATATGACCATATTCATGAGTTCCCAAGCAGAATTACCTGGCCCAGGAGGGATAGGCAGCAATTTAGGTTCAGCTACGTGCTTCGAGTGTGACACCTATCAAATGCATTCCTGGTTTAGTAGTTTGGTCTGAGGTCCCTGAATCAGGTCTGCTGTCTGTATTTTTTCCTCGTTATTCCCATTTCACTAAGAGGTTTCAACCTGTTCTTTTTTTTGGATCAGGGTCTCAAATATATATAGTGAACAGTTTACTAGTACTCCTTGAATGGATGCAAATGTACTACTTTTGGAATAGGCTTGGAAATCTGCACCAGTCTCAGGTTTCAGGCATACGTCTAGCAATAAAACACCCAATAGGTAATGGGATGAATGCTAGTAAATATCTAACCATAGGCGATCCTTTGGGGTAGCATTTCAAACCATTGTTTGCGCCCACTGTGCCGCACAGGACAGGATTTCTTCTACTCTATCCCATGTTATTTTCTTCTTTGCTAAGCAAAGCATTAGTACCGAAAACCTCTTTAGAATCCACCTTCATCTGATTTATCAATTTTTTCTTCTTTCAAGTAATTATAATTAAATTATGTATTGCATCATGTTGTTAAATTTAGGTGATTAAGCTGTAATTTAAGGATTTCTGTTGTATTAGATATATATGTCAAAGCAATTAATTGTTTATACTTTATTTTTCTGATGATGAACAATAAAAATATTTAAAAAAAAAAAAATAATAGAATCCACCTTCATGTAAAAGGAAAAGTCTTTCATTAAGGTGGTCTCAATTCTCTTTCATCAGACCCTTCAAAAGTGCCACTTTTTGGTTCTTCATTTAGATCAAGATTTTCAAAATCTTCAAGAATGATGGATATCCACTCTGGAGCCTTATACTTCCTACTTGGAATCTTTACTCTTCTTCATGACCTTAATGATTTTCTTCTTGTATGTTCTTGTTCAGCCTGACTTGATACCTCATCTATTTGTTCTAATCTTTTCTCTGGTTTTCTTCTCAGGATGTATCTTAGTCTTTTCACTCCACTTGGCCAGCAATCTTCTTTTCTAACTCTCTTTGTCTGTACTGCCCTTTCACCTTCCTCACCTATTTCAAGTGTTCTTTTATTTTCTCTTTCGTTTTGTTGGTTTTGCTCTGGATTCCATACTTTTTCTTCTTCTGTTGTTTGTTTCTGTTGTTGAATTTCTACTCTCCCTTCTTCTTCTGACTGACTTTGATCTAAATTTTCTTCGGCTAATTCTGTCCCTTTGCCTACCTGGGCTGGATTTGAATTTTCAGTAATAGTCTTCCCTTCTTTTCTTCTTGTAACTGAACCTGATCTAAGTCTCTTGCAATGAGTTCTTCTTCTATTGCTGACTGGGCTGAATCCGGGATTTCTGCACCAGTTTCTTCAGACTTTTGCTTACTTTGTTCCAGTCTTTCAAGTTCCCAGCTTTCTTCTGGTCTTTACAGCAGTCTCTCCAGTCCCATTAACTGGTGCCCACTCTACTTGACTTGTACTTGGTTGTTCATCGTCAATGCATTCTTCAGAGTCTGGTTCTCATATTTCTTCGACTTCACAACTCTCAGCTTCTGGTTCTTTTCTTTGTTCCACTAGTTGCTGCTTTGGTCGATCAGGACGACTTGGGACTCTTTGTGTATGACTTGCATGGATCCAGTTTGGAATACAAGCACACTTTACTGCTGTTGTCATGACCAATATGGCTTGATGAGGTCCTTTCCACCTGGGTTCCAAGCACGATTTCCTCGTATGCTTCTTTATCAGGACTTTTTGTACCAGTCTCCAGGACACAAATCATGAGCTTGATTTGGCTGTGCTGCGTTTGGATCTTCTCCAACCTGGTGAGACACAGAACGTACCAGATCAGCCAGCCCTTTGCAATAGTCCAATACTAAATCATCAGTTATATTAATCAATTTGTTTCCAGGTATAAATGCTTGTCTCATTGCTCTTCCCATGAGCATTTCATGCGGACTTAGTCCTGTTCTACAGTCAGAAATACTCCTCAGACTCATCAATACAAGGGGCAAAGCATCAGGCCATTTCAGTGAAGTGGATGCACACACTTTTCCTAACGTGGACTTTATTGTGCCATTGAGCTGCTCGACCACTCCAGAGGCTTCTGGCCGGTAGGCACAATGAAACTTCTACTCAATTTTTAAAGCTTCACAAATTAGTTTATTGTCTCATTATTAAAATAAGGTCCTCTATCTGATTCTAAAGGGACTGGAAATCCGAATCTTGGAATAAGCTCTCTTAGCAATAGTTTAGCAACTGTGAGGCTGTTGTTTCTTCTCGTGGAATAGGCTTCTATCCATCGAGAAAACAAACAAACAATGACAAGGACATACTTCAAACCATTGCAAGTGGCAACTCGATGAAGTCTAGTTGCAATCTTGTGAATGGTCCCTCTGCATTTCCAATTTTACCCCAACTAACCATGGTTTTCCTTCCTGGGTTTTGCAATTGGCAAGTCAAACATCTCTGGCAGAGGCTCTCTGCAACTATCCTGATTTTGGGATTAAACCACTTCTGTCTGAACTGTCTGATCATGGCATCCCTCCCAACATGTGCAACTCCATGATACATCCTTGCCATTTGTGACAACAAGCTATCTGGCATTATTGGTCTACCACCTGGACACACCCATACTTCATCATCAGCCCTTCTTGTGCAGCCTGTTTTGATCCAACGTTCCTTTTCTTTCATGTCTGCTTCATCCTGTAATTGTCTAACTTCATCCCATGTTTCAAAGGCAGAGAACAACATTTGTTGGCAATTGGTAACTTCCTTTTCCATCCCTCTATTCAAAGGCATTGTATTTTTTGCACAAAATTGTGCCCCTTGGTCTGCGTACAGATTACCCAGTTTCACATAATAATTTCCTGACTTATGTGCGGCACATTTGACCACTGCAATTTCTTTTGGTAATTGTGGTGCTTACAATAGTTCTTTAACATCGTTGCCATTTCGTATACAAGATCCTGAAGAAGTCAGAAATTCCCTTTGTAGCCACAATTAGCCAAAATTATGTACCACCCTGAAACCATATTGACTGTACGTAAATATGGTTACTCTCAATTTTTTCCCAAATTTGCAAGCTCTCGTCAATGCAAACAACTCAGCAATTTGAGCGGACTTGACTCCTCTTAGACAGGAAGCTTCCATAATACCTGATACGGTTAATACAGCGTAACCAGACATCAGTTCTCCATTTTCTCTTCTCAAACATGACCCATCAACAACAATACAAAATCTGATTCTTCTAGGGGAACGTCAAGGAGGTCAAGCCTGGGCTTGGTACACATCTCTGTCACATCCAGACAATCGTGATCCACTTCTTATTTCACTTCTTCACAATGGAAATCAGGCAACAAGGTTGCTGGATTCACCACGGTACATCTTATCACACTTACGTTCTCAGCACCCAAGATTACTCTTTCATACTTAGTCAGCCGACTAGGGGTCAAAGGTTGAGTACGAGTCCTTGTTTAAAGGATCTCAACTGAATGTGGCACATACACTTTGACGGGATGTCCCATCACAATCGATTTACTTTGCTCCAAACTCACACAAGTAGCAACTACTGCTTTTAAATAGCCAGGTAATGCTGCAGCCACAGGATCAAGTTTAGCAGAGAAGTATGCTATAGGACGTCGAGACAATCCATGTCTCTGGGTCAACACTAAAAGTGCACACCCTTCTCTTTCACAACAAAACAATGCAAATTCTTTTGTATAGTCTCGCATTCCTAAGGCTGGGGCCTGACACAAACAACCTTTCAGTTTTTTGAACACCTCTTCACTTTCATCATTCCACTCAATAGGATCTGTCATCTCCTTTCGTGTACACCTTATCAAAGGTTTCGCCAGTAGTGAAAATATGCAACCACTCCCAAAAACATTTGCACTTCTTTCTTAGTTTAGGCATACTCATTTGTCGGATCACTTTTATTCTTTCTGGTGTCACCTTCCTAACTCCTTTCTCTATCTTATGTCCAAGGTATTGAACTTCTTGTTTACAAAATTGTAATTTGTCTGGGGACACCTTGTGTCCTCCTTCTGCCAAATGGTTCAGTAAAGTTATTGTGTCAGTGACACAAGCCTCTCTTGTTTTTGATGCCACCAATAGGTCATCAATTGACTGAACCAAGACTGAGTTTCCTGGCATTACCAAGGTCTCTAACCACTTTTTCAAAATCTGATTGTAAATTGACAGACTTTAAATGTACCCTTGAGGAACTCTGCACCAAGCCAAGACACGGTCTTCAAACCAGAAAGCAAAAGGATATTAGCTATCCGGGTGCAGTGGAATTGAGAAGAATGCGTGGCACAAATCAATCACAGTATACCAATGAGCATCCCATGGTATCTGATAAAGAATCACTGCTGGGTTTGGTACTACAGGACAACGGGGTACCACTATTTTATTGATTTTCCTCAAATCTTGTACTATTCTATATTTTCCACTAGGCTTCTTGAGTCTCATGATTGACGAATTACAAGGACTACCTAATATTTCTTTCAAGATTCCTTGCTCAGTCATTTGATCAATTACTTGGGCAACTCCTTATTTCACTTCAGGGCTCATTTTACATTGTGGGGTGTTTGGGTATATTGCACCCTCTTTTACCATAACTTTGACAGGGTCTACCTCAGCCATTAGTCCAATTTCCTTTCCTGTAAAATCCCACACATCTGGCCTCACTGTATCTCTTAACTCATCAGGCAAGTCTCTTTCAGTAAGAAGTGAAAACATCTCATCCACCTCTGTTCTTGTTTAGCTAGCATCATCTTAAAAGCTATATCTTCATCCGGTGTTTGAAAGGCTACACCATCAGGCGTACAAATGATGGTACAATTCATCTTGCATAACTTGTCCCTACCTAATAGGTTTACTGGATTCGAATCGCATACCACAAATCGATGCATGTCTCTGAAACTTCCAATATTCACTTCTATTGGTTTTGTGATCGGGGTCTTAATCTGCTTATTTGAAACTCCTACAACTTGGATATTGATATCATTGCCCTCAACCTTTCCATCAATAAATGGACCTGACTGATCTACCGTCAAGGATGCGCCAAGTACGCACTCCTCCTCCCCCCTCAGGCACCATCATTACAACATTCCTAATTCATCCGCATCACTCTGCATCCAAAATTGTTGAACGGTCTATGTATTCTTACCACTTTCTCATGGGAATCCGGTGTTCACACTGTATCTCTGCACCTGAGCATTCACATTGTTGGGCAAAGGGGCTTGAGGCACCTGTAACTGAGGAGTAACTATCTGCTGCTGTTGCTGTTGATTCACAACCACCCCATTCTGCATCTGTGGATTTAAAATGTGATTTTCCCCATTATTCTGTTGAAGGTTTCTACACTCATCCTTCCAATGACCAAGCTTTCCACACCCATGACAAGGATATTTCTTTCTCGCTTCTTCTCTACTCATTCTTCCTTTTCCTTTGCTTTCATTCAAAATTTGACCACTCTGATTCTGTCCATTCACCTGATTATCAATTTGGGAATTTGAATTTGCTTCTTGGCGTTCTCCTATCTTCACTTGTGCCCACATCATTTTCTCCTTTAACTTTTTATGATTTGCATCAATGTCATCACTGCAGTATTTTGCATACTTCAGAATGTCATCGATCGGCTTGCTTTGCCAACAAAGCATATGCTGCTGAATCATCTGGCTAATTTCTGATCTCAATCCATAGATAAACTATATACAAAATGTCCCATATCTTTATCACGATGTTCTCAAATCCACTATACGGTTTAAACACCTTCAGTAACCTTTCGTAATATGCATGCACTGACTCTTTAGGTTCTTGAGTTGTCCTGTCTATTTTAACCCAATCTGTTTCCTTAGGGGGAATTTTCCTTTTCAGAAAAGTAATTACCTGATTGTACTTTTTCATTAATTCCTCTGAAGGTGCTCCTGTTCTCGCATCTCTAGGATATTCTTCGGCGGGCCAATCAACTGTAATCTTACATTCTGTCCACAAATCTGTCAGCACCACTATATCAAACAAACCATCCAAATCTTTCAACAAAACCGTTGATACCTTGACAAATCTCTCCACCTGCTTGACCATTCAACAGGTTTCTCTCTCAACCATGGGAAGTCATTTATAAAAGACAAAATATCCTGTCTGCTCCATGGAACGTGAACATATCCCCCACCTGGAACTTCTCTCATCGGACACATCTTTTCAAAGTGTTCCACTTTCCCCATCGGAAATGCAGATGACTCCTCGGCAATCGCCTCCTCTCTTTTCTTAGTCCATCTACTTCTCCAGCAATCTACATCTCCCCATTTCTTTAAAAGGTGTATCAATTCCTTTATTTGCAGTCTTCTCCCTGACACATTCAAGCTTTCTAGATCCTTTTCAGTAAATTCTGCTCTATAGTGCTTTTGCAGTACTTTTGATTTTTCTATATCTATTCCAAATTCTAAGGCCACTTCCGCTATTTTCTCATGCAAATTCTTTGCCCTCCAGGTTATACTCTTACACAGAAATAACAACTCTTCATCTTCATAGGAACCCAATCCATCAAGACCTATTGCACCAATGATCATTTCTTCTAAGCCCATCCTTAGCTTACTTACATCTATAGTTTTGGGTTTCTTCTTGTCTAATCCTTTTGCCCATTCCTCTAGATCTTCAGGAGAAAATCCAGCGGAAACCCCTGCCACTAGAGTGACAGTTGGTACTTTTCTTCTCACAATTGTGGGTGAAATTCTTTTTGGGGTTTCCGTCACAGCCTCAAAATTTGGGAGATCCATTAATGAAACATTCAACACACACTCACTAACTTGATCATCTATCACAACTATCTCTTTTCTAGCTCTATTCTGTGAAGCTGACACATTTTGGGATTTTGGTGTATCTTGTTTATCACCATACAATGGAATCACAGGACCAATCGTTACTGGTACTGTTAGTGCTTCCGCATTTAACCCTAACTGATTTATCTTCTCAATTATCTCTTCTTTGGTTTTATTTAATGCACACCTTTCTTTTTCCTGCGATGCTCGAATGACTGTTGGATCATATAGTACTTGTGGAACTAATGGAGTTCCCATCATGGGGGCACTTGGAGTGGTATCACTAGCACTTTCCTGATAAGGCGGAGGTCTCTTTATCAAAATGGCTTCTAATAACTCATCATCAGATTCATTACACCCTATCCCTGTTGTAGCCATGTGCTTTGTTTTCTCCTTACATTTACTCCCTTCTTGATCATCAGCCACCAATACTGCATATAAACCCTCGGTTATTACAGCCCTTCTCCATCTTTTCATCTGATCTCCTCGAGTGTCAAATGGGTATCTAGGTAAGAATCCCCTATTGATTCTCATACCTCCTCTAGATTTCTCACGCTCAAATGCCTCAACTTCCCATTCTTCCAGAGCCTCATACTGTGTAAACCTAGGATTTGGTTCCAATTAATTCATCCTGTTTCTCAAATTCTGAAGAACTCTTACATTAAATGTACCATGTTCGGGAAAAGCTAAATCACCATCATCTTTCGTATATTCCACCCAATTTTCCAACCATACACACGTATGATATCCACTTTCCATCATCATATAGGAAGTCTGTGTATTAGGAGGTGGCATAAGAATTCCCTCCCTAGTTATTACGCGCGTGTCCTTCTTAAAGAAATTATTGATCTTATTAATCAACTTCATTTTTCTTTGTTCCCTTAATTTATTCACTCATCAAAAAACCCAAAACTCTTCCCTGTTTTCACTAAACCTATTATTCAACACTCGTCCAATGCCTGTGCAACTCACACCAACAAACCAATCAGAGCTTACTATTTATTTTCTTCTCCGCCCAATACCAATACTCTACCGGTCTATTGACCAATCAGAACTTTCAGCACATTCGCTTGTTTAGCCAATGCCAGGGCGGCTCGTAACGTCAGTATTACTCCTTCTACTGACCCTCCCTTTACAATCTGCAGTTTTTTCATGCCCGCTGCTTCAACCAATAGCAGCGCGGCTCTCTGTGACATCAGTACAGCTTCTGCTACTGACCCTCCCTGCACATGGTAATTCAATAATGTCTGTTTTCGTCTTTTCGTCATAAAATCTTTGTTAGTAACAACGTAAAAACAGCACTACTCTGTCTGCTTCACTAAACCAGAGATAGTTTTTCCACGCGCTACAAAGAGAAAGTTCATTCCTGTCACTGCGAGTAAAAACCACTGTTTACTCTTCACTCAAGCTCAGGGAGGACCTATTACTCCTCTAGGGATACTCCTCCTTTGGGTAAGGCCAAGGTTTCACAGGCGGGCCCTCTGCTGTCACTCATACTCTACTCTTATACGAAATAGTTCCTAATGCAATACTGCCAGCGCTCCGTAGTTTCTCAGTATTATAACAACAGATGAGTAACCTTCTGCAGTGTGATTTCCATTTACCACACTCTTCTAAATTCCATTCCCGGGATTCCCAGGTATCTCTGTACCTGTGCTTCCAGACAACATAAAACGCAACACTAACTCTTAGTGTTAAACGTATAATCAATTAGTCAAAACAATAGTCAATAATCAATCATCATTCATCACCAAACTAATCGATAATAACCATCACTCTGCTACCAGAAAAACTGATCCAGCGAAAGGCCAGGATAAACATTTCACGTATCATTCACAATGGGCCCATATACACATTCAGATTTCTTGACTGTTTCGCTGGGGGTCAATGCCTAACTAATCCTCACAGATCAACACTCTTCCTTTGGTCAATGGACCATTAGTCGAGTAGTTGATGGTGATATTAACAAATTCATTAATCTATTTTATAACTTTCAATAAAATGATCACAGACTCCAAGTAAGATTCAAAAGATTTTATCTAATAATTCAATCAAAATGAATGCTCATTCGTACAGATTCACAGTGCAAACTCCATCAACTTTCTTGGTAGAGAAAATTCATTTATCAAATAACATTCAAATACACAAATACAGTTAACAATCCCAACGCATTAGGAGTGATAGATGAAGAGACAAAAGACACAATAACTCATACTTTGCAAAGAATTTACAAATTTAAGATAGAAAGACAATTACCTAGGTGAAATGGGAAACCCAACCTCTGGCCAAAAAGATTGGTGGAAGTCACCTGATTTAAGAGTCAGGAGACAAAGACTATACGACAGGTGAAGAATAGGATTATACTTACTACACTTCTCTAGAACCCGAAGCAACCGAAGCGCATCCCTCTCTTACACTCTCTCCCTCCTCGATATTCTTCTGCAAATCTTCAATCTAATCAGGCTGTCTTTAAGCATTGAATCTTCTCAGTCTGTTCTTCCTAGCAGAAGTTCTCACCCACTCCTCACTCAGCATCAATGTCTCTTCGTATCAGCTCTCTCTATCTTAATCTTAAATCCCTCAAGTTATACCCTTTTAATTTTGCATGTCCCACCCTCAAAGGTTGCAAATATCTGTGAATCATGAACTGTGATTGGGCCTGGGAAGGGGAGTTGTCATCACCTCATGCGGTCATCCCAAAATTCTTAACTAATTCTTTGTTTAGTAAACCCTTTCCACTTAACTTATTCAACTTTTTCAGAACACTTCCCTTCACATGCATTCACAAAGCAGATAGATATAATTTTTATATAATTTGTTTCGTTGAAGAACTTTCCCAAGCATCCGTTCTTGGTAGCAGGTCAATGTCCCGGTCAGCAGGTCATTCAAAGAGCTTAGTGCGCAGACTCAATTTGCAATACGTTTCACCCGCCATCTTTTCTTATGGCTTAGCAAATCAGGCCCAAAACGTTCACTATTGACGAAAGAATCATCAACAGATGTTAATTTCTCAAATATGTTATTATCACTGTTTACCGCCCCCTTCTACTCTATCCCATGTTATTTTCTTCTTTGTTAAGCAAAGCATTAGTAGCGAAAACCCCTTTTTAAAATCCAGGCAACCATATGCCAGGCATGCGGTACTTCGAGTCCTACAGTTAGCAACTCCTTGCGCATGTGTGAGACTTCTTCTCACATGGGTTAATCACGTGGTTATTAACGCAGGACGAGTTCGCACATGCGCAAAGCGGTTTTCGGTTTCAAGCGGGATTTCAGTTACATAGCACATTATTCTTTGTTATTTTAGCAAGAAGAAAGCCTGTGTATGAATGTTGTGTGTATGTTAATTTTTCTTTCAAGTTTCTATTCCTATTTGTTAGTACTTGTTAACGAGAGGTTGATTCGAGCAAGTTTCTTTTCTTTGAATCCTTGCTCCATCACCACCACCACCACCACCATCACCATCACCACCGACCACCAATACCACCACCACCAATACCACCACCAAGACCAATACCACTACCACCAAGACCACTACCATCACCACTAATACCACCACCACCAATACCACCACCACCAATACCACCACCACCAAGACCACCAATACCAATACCACCACCAATACCACCACCACTACCAATACCACCACCACCAATATCACCAATACCACCACCACCAATACCATTAATGCCAATACCACAACCACCAATACCACCACCAATACCAGTACCAGTACCACCAATACCAATACCCCCACCACCAATACCGCCACCAATCAGGGCTTAATTTGTGCCAGTGCTTAGCGTCGGCACTTACTTGACAGGGCCGGGACTACAGTCTGACTCTGATTCTACATGCATCTGCTGCGGTGCGCGCACGTGGCACATCATGCACGTCACATTTTTCAATTTAACGTACTGTACACTTGCTAGCTGTACTACTACTTAACTCCTCGAGGATCATACAGCCGCATCGTGTGTTTCACATCACATCTCTAGTCCCGAGTGAGTCAACCGGTGCCGGCGGTTAACAGTGCTGCCGTGTGGGACACTTAACCTGCCCTGAGCCCCGCCCCCAGATTGAGAAGATTCACATGATCATCATTATTCATATAACTGTTAATGGCGGCACTGCACTGCGCGCCGCGGCAGCCTTAGTCACTTTCCTGTGATGGGCGGGCCGGAGGACACTGGAGGACACTGGTTTGGGCTGGATTTTGGTAGTTTAGGGGCAGGCTGTGCGACAACGTGCGCAGATTTTTTTCACATTCCTTCCACGCCCCAGCATAACTGCCGCAGCACGCAGCAGGCAGCTCACCACAAGAGTATCATCGCGTCAAGTCGGCCTGCCACGCCCGACCCGATGACGACCTAGTGTGGCGTTGAGGCGGGCATCGATCAGCCACATCGGTCCACTAGACTAGAGTTCTGTGCAGGACCAGTGTCTGACTGGTAGTAATAAATATTATTAAGCAGCACCAGGCAGGCCTAAAATCAGTAAAGAAAAGGCCGTGCGTGCACGTGCAGCTGGTGTGAGTGTGCCCCTCGCCTCCCGCTGTCCCGTGTGAGTCCCTGCCGGCCGGCCCACCACAGGTAACGGTAAGTTAAGTACTAACTTACTTTAGTAGTATTACTGTACTGTACTAGTAGCTGCTACTAGCGATGCCAATATGCCATCATTGCCATCATTGCCTAGTTGCCATAAAAACCAACGCTGCTTTTAAGTGCCTGTGCCTAGAAGGGTGTAGTGGTGACTGCGCTGGCGTGAGGGGAACAAACTATACATTGTCACTTTGCTCTGGGTGAGTTTTCCTACAAATCAATTTTTATGGGAAATATGTCCAGCAACAACAGGTTTGTCTAACACTTGTCTGTGCAGTGATTTGGGAAACAAACTTTCCCAAATGTGTGACATTGACAAGCAAGGCGGAATTTGAAAGTTACTCCATTTATTACTTAAGTCCATTTTCGTAACTTTGTCCTGTCCTAGTGGTCACGGCTCTTGGAAATTCAGAAGTGCTCGGGGCCTTCAAGGACAGAAGATCCGGCTTTCCTTTCCCGCGTCCTACTATGACTACTGCGGCCCTACTGCCGTTTATGAAATTGTTCATTTTAATGTAGATATCCTCTGCGCCTGAAGGTTAGGGTGACTGATGTTTAGGGGTTGGGTCAAGACTGGTGTGCAGCAGCACAACCGAGCTCAAAAACAACGGCATGGAATGCCACTAATGGAGAGTCCGAGAGGCAGATTTACAAGCCCCTTGCGCCACTTTTGCGTCACTTTTAACATGGGGAAAAGTGACGCAAAATTGGCGCAAGGGGCTTGTAAATCTGCCCCCGAGCGCTTAGAAGTGCCGGCTGCAGCAGTTCAGTTAGTCACTCGTCTCTGGGTCTCCCTCGGTAAAAGGTGCCTGACCTCACTGTATCTAGGAGTACTAGGCATGGCATCTGGGGTCGCTTGCCTTCCTATGCAGAGTTAATGTGCCAACAAGTCAAGATGAACTGGTTCTTGGAGGCAGGGCCGAGGCTGCCTCGCATTGGGTCATCTACTTTCAGTAATGGGGCAGAAGAGCTAAAATAATGGAATTGAATGCTGAGTAGAGTAAGAGATCACAGGTCAGTGCTTTATGGAGAGTGCAAGCTGTATACTTAGAGAAGAAAGAAAGACTTCAGGCCTTTCAGCATTTTTGAACAGTGCTCAATTTGTGCAGGTGATTTCCGGTGCTAAGCATCGGCACTTACTTGACAGGGCCAGGGCTATTGAATTTATATCCCTTGTGAATGGCCAAGTAATATACCTACCTGCCCCTTCCACGGCCTCCTGTTCGGATGCATGCATGTCTTCTGCAGTACCAGTTGAGGACGGATGTGGAGCCAATATAGTAAGTGGGTGGAGCCAGTGTAAGAAGTGGGTGGAGCTGGGGAAGTGGGTGTGCCCTCCTACAAAAAGTTTAGCACCTGCACTTAATATTTTACAAATTAAGCACTGCCACCAATACCACTACCAACACCATCACCTATACCACCAATGCCACCACCACCAGTACCACTAATACAAGCGCCACTAATACCACCACCACCAATACCACCACCACAAATACCACCAATACCTCCACCACCAATACCACCACCACAGCACCTCTCGCTCACTAGTAATAGCAGGGGCACTGTACGAGGCTGGAGCTGTAGCTGAGACCATCCCTCCCTCCCTCCATGCCTGCCATAAAGCACAGCCCGCCCTGCACCAGAAGGTGAAGCCAGGGCCCTACTACAGCTGAAGTGTTTTTTATTAGGCCAAAGATAGCAATGACATTACGCAATGCCACACACTCAAATCACGGAGAGGGCAGGAAATAGTCACCCCCCCTCCCGCTTTCCTCCTGAGCCGTGACAGTGTAATCACAGAGCAAAAGGTGTTGGAGCGCTTTGTTAGTGTATATAGCTCGGATCATATGTAACTCTCACTTCACACTTTGTGTCTGTGTAATTTACAACACTTACACATCTAATTCACTGCACTATTTCTCACTACTTTGAAGACGTCACAGGTCGGTCTCTTCCTCTGATATTTACAATCTAACAAGCGGTCGAGAAGGCCCTTTATTGAAATGCAATTGGTCTCGCATTTGAGAGAATTTAAGCTATTAGTATTGTAAATGAAAATGCCTTTTGATTTGTGTTTTAAAACCCAAAACATAAATAAAAGGCATTGTCATTTACAATGCCGATAGCTCAAACTCGCGTTAATGCGAGACCTATTGCATTGCAAATGCTTGTTCTATTTTTACTGTCCCTTACCACCAGCATATATCTAGCAGTGACAGATAGTAAAAAAAAATTTAAAAAGCCATCACACTGTCCTCTCTAAATAGGACGGACGGTCGAATGGCTTGCTTCCCATGGCACTTTCTCTTTCGTGCCTTCAAAGTAAGTTTTACACTGAGTAAATTTTGGTACATGGGCGTAAAACTAGAGGCCTGCTCAACTCAAAATTGGGCAGGGAGACCTGCTGTTTGGCTTACGGAGTACTCTGTTGCTGTTGTAACAGAGTACCTGCCCGCAAAACTCTAAATCAGCCCCAGAAGCCCACCTAATGCAAATCAGTACTGACCCTGCTCCTCATGGGAACAGTTCATCTCGAACCTTGGTCGCCTCGCACATTCACCCTGTGCCCAATGCTACTTTAGTTGGGGAATTTGAGATTCACCCCCCCTCCAAATCTCACTGACTAAGCTACGCCCCTGACTTACCAAGCATATAATTACTAATAGCTAATAACACTTTTACAGGTGATGGGCTCTTTTCACCTCCACTAATTATAAGGTTATATTTATTTATGATTTTTTGCAGACATGGCCCTCTTCTACTTATTGTTTTGAAAAGCGCTCCCTATCAGGCCTCCATTGTCACAATCATTTATTGCACCCCCCTCATACTTCCTGTGTACCTCCCTTAGCAGCGTCCTGCATTATTTGTTAGGTTGTTACCAATACCGTCTTTGTTCCCTCTTCATCCACCCTCGTTCCAGTTCTAACCAAGCAAAGTTATGCAGTCACAGATCCCAAATGTGGACCGCATTTGTTGGTGTCCATGCCTATTTTGAACTCAGCCCGACGTGAGTAGATATACACGCAAGTGCACTTTCAAAGAGACCACTGCCAAAATTAACAGGACAGCTGTAAACTCGTTTTCCACAACTAAGCGGCAACAGGAAGGCAAATGATTCGTAGTGCTGCCCTGCAGCGCCATCTTGTGCTTACATTGAAACATAACACAGTATCACTCACCTCATGTTGCAAAGGCACTTTTTTTACCTGATAATTTTTCCCTAGTTTGAAGTTTGAAGCACACTGCGCTAAAACCTTAGATCAATAGAAGCATGCTGATTATAACTAGCTCCTATCAAAATTAAAGACAATAAGCATCCTCAGTGCCACCAGGGCCCAGCCTGCTGAAGGGAAAGGGAAGCGAAAGGAGGTATCATTGTAAAAGGCACTCTTACACAGTTACAGAACTCAATCAAAAAACTAGGGATGAGGCATCTCATAAACCATACGTAGACATCAGCGTAATTGATCCCAGTCCTCTAGCGAATGACTTATTATTAGCACCATAGAACCTTCTTGGGCTGTGTTACAGAAAGTGCCCCAGAGGTGCAACAGATATTTGTGCCCATTGTTAGTGCACAGGGAACTTTAGTAATACAGACGGGGTCACACACGCTAGAGAGTTCCCTTTTGCAATATGCATCTGTAGGTGCACAGTTTACACCGCAGCGATCAGCCCCATGCAAATGAGGAAATACAATATCCTTTCTGCCAGAGGTTCTTAACCTTTTCACTTATGTGGCCCCTCCCATTGAATTACTACTTGAACCTCAAGCATAACACAAAGGTAAGTATATATCAAACCTGCTCACAAATGATGAAATATTTTATTTTTGTTCACAACATTAAAAAATGCAAAAATCAAAATTTGAGTTTTAGTGGGAAGGCTGGAGCTTTTCAAAATTGACTTTTATTTCTAAAAAATGTAATGATATGAACAGATGAATGAATTAGAAGAATTTATATAGCGCAAACAGCTTCTCCAACTGGAGCATCCCGGCGCTTGTTGCAGGCGCAAGAAAGCAATGACTGCCAATTTCATTCTAAAAAAGAGGAGCAGTGATAAGTATTCACAATTCTTTAACAAGATGACCTTTTAGATGGGCTTTGAACATAGCCTCTGAAGACATATTCCAAAGATGATCAAGAAGAGAGTTCCAAAGTTTAGGTGCCAGAGAGGAGAAGGCCCTGCCTCCAACTCTGGACTTGTGTATTATTGGGATACACAGAAGAATTTGGTGGGTAGACCATACATTTCTGTCAGGTGGGTACCGTTTAATCTTGTTTTGAATATAGCTCGGGTCCATCATTTTCAATGCCCTAAAGGTAAATAAGAGTACTTTCAATTGTATTCTTTGGCTAATAGGAAGTCAGTGGAGTGTTTTTAGCCTTTTATGGATTGGGTTGTGCTGTGAAATGTTCAACACAAGACGAGACGTGGCGTTCTGAACCTGTTGTAGTGCATTTAAAACCCCTTGAGGGGCTACAAGTTGCAGGACATTTGCATAATTCAGCACGAGCGATGCATTTTCGTGTGTTATCTGGTAGAAATTAAAACAATTTCCTAAATGATTTCAATAAGGCAAAACATATTGTAGCAGTGGCCTTGACTTGTGGTTTAAAAGAGAGTGAGGTATTGATTTTCACTCCCAGGTTGTTAACCACAATAGTGGGGGTTGGCGGTTTCCCCAGCTCTGCTGGCCAGATTCTCGACATAATCAGAGGTGAAGATGTGCCAAACACCAAGATCTCGGATTTATCACAGTTCAGGCAGAAGCAGCTCTTATGTATCCATTCTGCCACTGCCAAAAGATAAACCAGGATGTTGGCAATAACAGAGTTGTCCAAGTTATTAAGGGCAAATATCAATTGGGTGTCATCCGCATATGACACGATATTAAAACCCCAGGCTTGTGCCACAGCAGCAAGGGGGGTCATGTAGATGTTAAATAAAAACTCTGCTAGTCTCTAGCATATAACTTGGTCTTGTTTGTTGTAATGCATGCTCTCTTTTTGTCTGTACATACCAGTGCTTCAATTGAGGCCACAACTGTCTCTATGAGATTCTGCTTGCTGTACATGCGTTGCTCCCACAAATCAAGATGCTGCCACTTCACTTTTTAGCCTTCCAAAATATCAAATTTCTTCACATTTCCAGAGCACTTTAACATTTTCAATTTTGTTTTTATATATTTATACATACTTTATTAGTCTAATAACTAATTTTATTCCGTTTTATAAGCAGTGTACCCCTTGCATAGCCTCACAGACCCACGGTGTCCACTGACAACAGGTTAAGAACCACTGCTCAGTGACGTATTAGAGTTTTAGATGCGAAGGCAACGAGGCTGTCAAGATTCGTACTGATTGTGTATCATTTATGAATAGGCATGCTCTAGGCCCTCCCAAAGGTCATGCCGTGGAGGGGAGCATGAGGATCACAGAGATCCCACAGGCAGCCTGCGCAGCAGGGTACAGTCACACTGATCCAGAATGGTTACCAACCTCAGGTACTCAAACACCATATACTCACCTGGGCCCATAAACACACATTCACATTGGCTAGTAAATACCGCTGGGGGTCAATTTGTATAAATGCCTTTTTATGAGATTAGGTACCTGTCAGTTTTAACTAATTTTTCACTGATCAAAAAGTTCTTTCCTCTGGTCAATGGACCTATTAGTTGGAACTAGTTGATGGTGAAATGACATAGAATTTATATTTCTTATTATTTTTTAAATAACCACTGACTCGGGAGAAGTTGAAATGTTTATCTAGTTAATTTATGTGAGCCAAAACAAGAATACAGTACGAACTCCGTTTCTCCAAGGAGGAAAAGTAAATGAATATACTCATCAGTCACCTACATTAGGATGACGTATCACAATGACAGTACTTCAGAAAGGAGAGGATAGAGAGAGCAGTACATTGACATACTACACAGAAGTATATTTACCTGGGATGGTGTGGATACCAACCCCTTGGCCTAGGAGTTGGAAGGGTCCCCTGGGAAAGAGCAGGTGACAAAGACTTCAGGACAGGTCTCAAGACAGGATTCAGGACAGGATAGATGACCTCTTCTAGATACAACGCCTGCGTCGCACCCCTCTCTGACACTATCTTCCTCCTCGATTCTTCTGCGATCATCTTCTAATGAAGTGCCTTAGTTCCCTCCTCGATTTTTCCGCGATCTTCTTCTAATTAATTGGCTTAAATTCTAAGTCTGCAAGTCGACTCTTCTTCAGCATTCGCTCAGCTCTTGGACAGCATCCCGGTCTCTCAGCATTTCAGCATCGCTTCATGTGTTCTAACTAACTAAACTACCTCAATTATACCTTTCATTACACATGTTCCACCCATTAATGTTTCAACTTTATGAAACTCCGAATTCTGATTGGACAGGAAAGGGGGGATGTCATCACACCATGCTAAGTTTTAATAATGTTCTTTGTTTAATGTTCCCGCCCATTAATTCTTATTCCCAAGCTTTATTTCCCACCCGTATTCACATCTTTATCAGACAAATGTTTGATGTTCGTTTCCATTCAGCTTTCAGGATGTCCATCAGGTTCCCAGGCCATGTAGCAATGATGGCCTTGGACGGGTTTCAAGTACTACATCATGGCTTCTCGGCTTGTTATTACTGCGCCTGCGTAAAAGTCATGTGTAGCGCAGGCTTCTCTCTCTCTCTCAGAGGCCCAAATACGAACTACTAGAGAGGTCAAAAAGAAACATATTAATTACAAAATAAAATGATTTCACTGTATACCACCTATCTCTACTCTAATCCCATTTACTTATAAAAGCTCTCCCCACATTAGCATTTAATAAACAGCTTGTTTTTGTTTCAGCAAAGCAGATACTTAGCATGTGAGCTTTCAAGCGGCCATTTTTAGAGCAAATGCGCAGGTGCAGAAATTTCCCTCCAAGCGAAAGAACGTCATTCTGCGTAGATGCAGTTGACGCATGCGCAGTACAGTTTCCCGCGTTAGCAGCCATTTTAAGTTTCACTCGGGTTACTTGTTAGTAAAACACGTAAGCAAGATTCATCTTGCTAAAATGTGTAATGTTGTGCACATTAATTTACAAATTACATAATTAGTACAGAGTTACGAGTTATATGAGAGGATTGCATCCGAGCAAGTATCTTTTATATGAGTCCTTGCTCCATCAATCCCCTCTCTGATGGCATTTGTGCCATCCCAAAATTACCCATCACCAAACCAGATGCCAACTTTAGCACATCTCAATTTCCTTTCCGGTCTTTTCATTTCCTTCTTCATTTTCATCTTTTTATATAGTTCGCCTTTCATTTCTTCCAACTGAATTTCTTCATACTTTTTTCTTTCCCTTTTCATTTACTTCATATCTCTTTCTTTTTCTACAACATTTGAACCATGTCATTATGGCTAAGACTAATATTATTATTCCAAGTATAGGTAGTATTTTTTGGTCTATAAGACCTTTGCCTATATTAGTAAACCAAGTCCCTATTGAGGTAATACTATTTGTTAATTTCTTCCATACACTATCAACTTCCTGTGGTTTTAAATCTTCTTCCAGTTTTGAAATATTTTTAATGTATCCCCCAATTTCTACACCTTTATCTGGAATATAAGTGCAACAATGTTGCGCTTTCAGCATTTTACAGACTCCGCCCTCTTTTGCCAATAATATATCAAGAGCAAGTCGATTTTGCAAAACCATTGATCTAATTACAACCATTTCGGTATTGATCATTAAAGCCCCTACAGCAGTATCAGTCGATAGACGATCAACTACTGTAGACAATTGACAAATTTTTTGTGAATTTAGAATGACTCCCAATGAAGGTATCAATGCACTAAATATATTGCCTACTATTTCTGAAAAACTAGCCCTTTTCCTTCGTGTTAGTTCGTTTGTGTTTTCATTGCTTCCAGTGATTATTTTTACATGATAGACTTTAGGGAATACTATTCCAAAATAGCAACTCCCATACCAATGTGCAGGCAGCCTAAAATAGGCTTTATTCCCACACACATAATAGACCCCAGGAAATACTGGGTCTGTTCCCGCTTTTAGTCCCCATCCTCGATTACCAAAAAGTTATGTACACATTCACTGAAACCAATAAATACATTGTTATAGTCAGTCTTTAATCTATGGAGGCAGATCTTACCTTTCTTTTCAAAATCTAGGGCCATAGCAGCATGAGTCTTGCCAGCTGTATATAGTTCCTCTTTCTCAGCCCATTGAGGGACCTGAGGTTTCTTTTCTGAAGCCTCTCTTTGGAAGTCTTGTCTCCTTTCCTCTACTAAATTCAAAAATATATTTTCTTCTTCGTGTAATAAACATGTTAGATTGTTTTTGTGTGATTCTGCTATATCTATTATCTTCATAGTTAAGAAATATTCACCCATAAACTGTGCATCTTTAGTACTAAGAACTGGATTCATATTCTTGCGCATAGGAACCTCTGAAAATATCACATCTACGTTTGAGTAATAATACTGTAATTTCCCTGTTCTATAAAATAAAATAGCTAAAATACTACATGAAATACCATATGTTAATGGTAAATGGTGATAAGTCACACCTTCTGCTACTGATGCTGGTAATTTCATACATAAATAACAGTCACTAATCTCCATGGTGTCTACGTACTGAACTAATAGCTTTGTGAATACAATTAAAGCCTTGTCATTATTTGTTACAGTGTGATGTAAATATAACTCATCTGGTGCTTTTAAGTCTACTCTATTTCCTTTTATGTTAGCCACACTTTCTTTAGTATCTGTGTTATTTTTCTTTTCTGTCACCACTAAATAAGGAATTGCTACAGTTAATACTAACCAGAATATAAGTACTAAAAATTTACCACAAATACATATTCTACAACACTTCTTTATACAATTTTGTTTTGGTCTTCCAGCAACCCTATCATCAGCCATCTTAATTTAAGAAGATTTATTTGCTTTACTTTGTGAATTTCTCTTTATTTTGATCTTCAAGGAGGTCTCACTTCTCACTTCTTCGCCCCCGGCCCGACAGAGTACCCATTCATCTGCTGAACCACAGCGGTGGTGGCCAAGACTGTGCAACACACAGGGCCCCCCCTGCAGATTGCAACTGTAATGAGCCTCTGAACTGCGGGGAGGGGTCCTGGTAGGGCCTTGCAACTGCTGCCTGGACTATCTGGGGCCCTGCCTTGATGAGGATTGGAGCCCTGCGACCAGTAGGTTACGCCTGCCATCCGGCCACTTCAACGAGCTTGACCCAGCTGCACGGTCACACGGAGTAAAGGCGGGCTGGGCCTCGGGCGGCGGAATCCCATAACCGGCCGGCGGGGGAGCCCACTCCCTCTCCTGAGCCCGGTCAACCAGGTGTAGTCATCTTTGGTTCCCCCGAAATGAGCAAAAGGTCGTCCTGGGGGCCCAGCTCTCCGCTCACCACCGTGCACACAGCAGTAGTTGGGCCAGTGACGCGGGAACCCAGCCAAGGGAAAATGGCCTGACTACATCTGAAGACCCAGCGTAAACGAGTGATCCGCAGACTGACCCACGCCCGTTGGAGATGATCAGTGAGTCACTGCAGCCTATTCATAACTGGCCACATAACCCTGTACACAGCCAACCGGAGGTCCGGGCCCCAGCCGCTTGTCCTGTCCTGCGCTCTCTCCCTCCTCTGGACGTCAGACCACGCATACTGGACAAGCTGGGGCCCCAGCAACCCTTGTGATAGAGTGCAAAACGAAATTGAGCAGATCCCCATCTTAACGACCTGACCCACCACGGAGAATGATAACGCACCAAAGGCCCAAGCGACTCAGACTAGAATGGATCAGTATGCAATCAGCGCCCCCACCCAAAGCAAGTCTACGCCCTCCGCGACTGGCCACCCGAAGGAGACCTGGCTACCATAGTACACGCCATCAAGACCTGCCAAGAATCGATGGAAACCAAGATAGGTGAAATCCGTGTGGATAAGGCTCTCCTCCGCCAAGTTGTACGCAATGCGACTGCCCGTGTGACAGCAGCAGAATCCTGCCTTTCAGAGGTAGAAGGCGATGTTTCAACACTAAAATTGCAGGTGAAGCAACTTTTGTCCCACGCGTCAGGTCTCCACAGACAGGCAGAGGATGCCAAAAAACGCTCCAACCAGAACTACCTCTGCCTGGTTGGCCTTCCCGAGGGCACAGAACCCACCCAATTCACCACTTTTATCAAGTAATGGATCAGGTCCTGTTTGCCCGCGGACGCTCTGTCCCCCTGGTTTGTTGTCGAGCAAGCCCACCGCGCTCTTGCCCTGAAACTGCCGCCAGGAGCCCCACATCATCCAATCATCATGAAAATCCTCAACTTCAGAGACCGGGACGCCATTCTGCAGGAGGTCCGCTCACGAACAGAACTGCCTTATAAAGGGGTCAAACTCATGCTCTTTCCTGATTACACCAAGGAGGTACAGGCCCACAGGCGCTCTTACCTCCACATGAAGCAGAAGCTGCGAGCCCTCAATTTGCCCTATAGACTCCTCTTCCCCGCGCCTTAAAGTGATGTTCCAGAGCAAATCATTTTTCTTTGACCCACCGGAGGCGGCATGGACCTGGGCAACTGAGGAGTGCCGGATCTGCCAAATGAAGAGTGTGCCAACGACAGAACCCAAAAAGGAACCGCGCGGTACAGCTCCTAAAGCCCCCAGTGGGCGGTGCGCTGGGTCCCAGAGAAGGCCCAACACCCATGGAGCGACACCCACCTCTTCGTCTGGCTCCCCCCGAGGAAGAGTGAATCACCTGGACTCCGGGACAATTCCAGTGACCTAGACCTGACGACTGCGATGGGACCCAATAACTCCCCGGGGCCCAGCTCTGTAGACACCGATCTGTCACATAGCCCCCACATTTGAACCTAAGCACCACCAATATGACGACTTCAATCTGGAGGAACCGGCATCCTTGAACATTGAGGGGCCCAATAGGTAGCCCTGTAGCACGCCCTACCACTAAATAACTGGCTACTTATTTACACTTCAAGCTTTCTTCACTGGGTGACAGATGCTTCATTTGGTGAAGTATGGGGTGGGGGAATGGTTGGGATTCTTAACTGAGACTGTTCTCCCAGCCCTTGGTTGCGTTACTCTACATTATGACAGAACCATGCACTACACCCAAGAATTTCCCCGAGACGGTCTTTGTGATGACCCTGAACGCACCCAGCCCTCACCAAGGCCTACGTACTTAGTTCACCTTAGTGACTTCACCTCCTGGCTCCCTGTTCCACTGCACTGCCATAGTGCCCAATCCGTACACAGGGGCTGAACCCCTGAGAATCGTTTCATGAAACATCAACAGCCTCATAGATAAACTTAAAGGAACTGAGGTTGTAAAATACACCCGGAGGGTTAACCCAGACATCCTACTATTACAAGAAACGTACCTGATAGAAAACTGCTGTCCCTTCTTAGCCCGTTAGGGATTCAACAGAGTATGGCACTCTAGGTTCTCCAGAGGTGCACGCGGGACGGCAGTCCTCCTGCGACACTCCTTTCCTTTCTCACCGACCCAAGTGCTTTCTGACCCACAAGGCTGATTCACTGCCCTTACAGATACTCTCAGGGACTCCACCGTTAACCTCATGTCACTATATGCCCCTACCTGGCAAATGTAGAACCCACCCTCCGAGCTGCTATGGAGACGTTAGCCACACTTCCTCGGGGCCTGACCATATTTGGGGGAGACTTCAACGCTGTCCCCGAGCCCACTGCAGATGCCACGGGTACCTCAGCTTCCCACAGGTAACTGGGGGCCAGGCGCCTTAGAGATTGGGCCTCCGCACTGGGCCTCTGTGACGTCTGGCACACCTGGCATCCTCAGACGCTGCAATACACACACCTTGGTTGCACACCACACCCACTCTCGCATAGACCTCATTTTTATGCCTGCCCCGGACTGTCGAGCTATGTGAAATCTCAATACTGGTGCGCGGAGTGTCTGACCACTCCCCGCTTCTTCTGCGAGTGGGGGGGCCCCACGGGAGCTCTGCTACCCATGCGGCGACTAAACGCCTGGTTCCTCCAGGACCGAGAGTACAAAGAGGGAATTGGGAAAGAGCTAAAAAAAACTACTTTCGTACAAATGAGGGCACAGTCCAACAGCAGAGCACATTGTGGGAGGCGGGCAAAGCCACAATTTGGGGATACACCAAGGGGTTCCTCAAGCACAAACAGCTGGTCAAAGACTGCCAGCTCAACCAGCTTGAAGCCAAAGCCCTCCGCCATGAGCAAACGATGGCTGAGACGGAAGGAGAAGTGGAACGCCAGCAGCTGCAACTTGTACGCGACGAGATCAAAAGTATCTCCCTTGAATCTACCAAATTGTTCTGGAGATCCTCGGTGGCCAGGGTCTATGGATGGGGAGACAAGATGCTCCACTGGCTCGCCACCCACCCCATGGCCAACTGAATTGTCCCTGAAATCTGTGATGCGCAGGGACAAATCTCTCGCACCCCTGCAGCAATCGCACAGGTCTTCGCGGCCTACTACAAGGGGCTGTACTCAGCAGATCCTGCACATAGGCTGCAGAACAGCGTCTCCTTTCCACAGAACATCCCCCTTCCACAGCGTTCATAAACAGAACGTACAATCCTAGATGAACCTATCACGCCCGAAGAAATCGGTAAAGCAAATTTTTCGCTCACCACCCATAAGACTCCCAGTCCAGAGGGGCTTCCAGCGGAATATTATGCAGCATTCCGTGAAACTCTGATCCCAAGACTCCATGCCCTCTTTGAAGAAACCATAGAGAAAGGTGCCTTCACCTCAGTTACTGACACCGCCACCATCCTGGTTATACCCAAAGTACACCCTCCCCCGCCCTCATGCGCTCAATACCGTCCAATCTCACTCATTAACACGGAAGTCAAAATGTACACAACCATTCTCACCACTCGCATGAAGCAGATGCTCCACACCCTCATCCATCCTGACCAGTGTGGCTTCATGCCACGCAGCAGCACAAGACACTGTCAGACGCCTACAGGTAGCCCACGGTAATCGCCTATCACCATATCTAGCTCTAGTGCTGCTCTATTTGGAAAAGGCCTTTGATATGGTTAACTGGCACTACCGTGTTGGAAAGGGCAGGCTTCAGTCCCTCGTACCAAAGAATGGTGAAGGTCCTTTACTCTACTCCGTCAGCCAGAGTATTCATAAATGGAACACTGTTGGGCACCTCCTGATCGAGAGGTGAACCCGGCAGGGGTGTCCACTTTCCCTCCTCCTCTTCGCCCTCGCAATTGAACCCTTAGCATGTTGCACCTGGAGGAATGACCAGACACAGGGATGGTATTGCCAGGAATCCCACAAGGACCGGATCGCTCTATAGGCCGACGACTTTCCCAAACTGTGGTCCACGGACCCCCAGGGGTCCGTGAGTCATTCCCAGGGGGTCCGTCTGTAGGCAGCAGTTTTAAAAGCACTGCAAAGTTCCTTGTAGGACTGATCGGAACAAGGTCATTTACCCTTACTTCCTCCAGAGGCAAACGCCTTTCTGTAAGTGCAATTTCCTTCAAAAGGACATTCGCTCCCCAGAGGATACATGGGGGTTTGTACTGTGTTCCTTTTTGCTGCCTGAAACTCAATAAAATAAAGATAACAAACAAAATAAATGGACACTCGCTGCAGAAACCAGGAAGATATAAATTGTAGTTGTCACGTCGCCTGCTAAGGCTCTAAGTGTGATTTTCCTTTTCCCCATACTGCCAGAGCAGGGGCTGTGTATGGATGTTGTAATCAAGCTGGGTGGTCCCCAGCGGCTGCAGACTACAGCAGCTCCTCTCTCTGTGTCTCCCTGGATGATAGTGGTTACAGTGATCCTCTTCACATGAAACACACAGGCATGTCCCCAAGAGCACACATGGAGCACGGACATTAATTCAACATAGTACATTCAGGAGTGTGACCCTCCGGGATCTGAATCTGTGCAGAAAACACAAAGAGAAACTAAAACTATTCTGTGAGGATGACCAGGAGCCCATTTGTATGGTCTGCGGCGTGTCACATGATTTATTTATTTATGCATTTCTATATACCATGTACTTTACCCAGATGTGTCAGAGCGCTTTACAACAGAGAGAAGTAAATTACTTAAAGAAAGAGAGTGACATGGTAGTTTTTGGGTAACAATAAATGTGTCAAGAGAACGCCAGTGATTAATGTACCTGCTGGAGAGAGATGAGAGTTTTGTCCAGTGGCAGCTTTGACTTATCTATGGTAGCACAGAAGGTTAATATGCCTACTGCAAAGAACTTGTACCATGCATTTAAAAAAAACTGTATTTTATGTGCATAGGTCAGTGGGTTACTGCTTTTGTCACATAGATTCTTTTGTTACTGTGCAGTTCATAAGTTACAATCGTCATCTAGCACAGTGACCTATGAACTCTCATCAAAGAGCTGCTTGCAAACTGCATGGTACAAGTTAGTAATTTATGTTTTTTCCCAGTCTTTCATTATCCTGAGACTGCTAAAAAGGTTTATTTGGGTGGAACTAACTTTTTATTATTAAAGTCAATGCTAACCACTGTGTTATGTTCTGAATCCTGAGTTTGTGCTTCTCCAGACCAAGCAGTCTTTACAAATGTCTACCAGGATGAATGAAATGTGAATCCTACACCTCGTAGTCTCCTTTGCCTTATGTAACATTTTCTAAACACTGACTTACACATATGATTCATTGTCTCTATATGTGTATGATGTAAAGTGCTCTGACATCCTACAATGGTATGAGAGATGCTATAAAACAAATGAAATAAATGTGACAGAAGGGCTATGGAGAGTTGAGAGGCAATATTGGAGGGTGATAATAAGGGAATCATTGAAGAACCCCGACTAAAAATAGTCGTATCCTGGTTCATAGTAAGGTCATCATTTACTGTTCTTTAAAAGCTAATACAATTCAGTATATAATGATAAATGTGTGGTAGGATGCACCATTATTTCCTAAATTTTCTTGGGGGGAGAACCTCCCATAGCCCCCTTTGTAGTGGTCAGGCTCAATCACTGCACTTGGTATGGACCGTATGGGGACTGTTCTGAAAACATTTTCCAGGGCTGCTTTGTGTTTCCAGTCTGGCCCTGGCAGGAGCACGAGCCTCGTAATGCGAAATAAAATCAACCATTTAAAAGTTAGTCACCGAGATGCAGCACCAACCTTCCCATTAAAACTTTTGTGTTTTTTGCAAAATCTTTCAATACAAAATACTAAAATCCTTAGTAATTCGAGTATTTGTTTACTAAAGCACATGTGTGTTTATTTTTTTCGAATTACTGTTTTAATGTCTGAAATTGAAATCGTACAAATTGCTTGGGGGTCCCCAGCTTCCATAGGGGTCCTCTGGAGTCAAAAGTTTAGGAACCACTGGCATAAAGCTAAAATGTTGACAACTGAGAAATTAATATACAGGCGCGGTGAGTCCATTAGGGCGTTGGGGCGTAGCCCCCCAGCCCGCAGCGTCGCCCGCAGCGCGTCTGCTGTCTTTGAACTTAAGTAAACTGAATCAGTTTACTCAAGTTCAAAGAAGCAGAGGGAGAACTGACAATCATGTCAGTCAGCATGACGTCGGACCGCCCACCCCCTTCAGAGTCTGAAGGGGGTGGGCGGTCAGGCGTCATGTTGACTGACATGATTGTCAGACGGACCAGGCAGGGGCAACAGGCAGCAGCACAAGTGCGCATGATTGGGGAAGGTGAGCGAATTTTCGCTCCGTGCCCAGTCATGCGCACCAGTGTCTGCTCTGGCTGGCGCATGCCCATTAGGAGACCGAGGGTTGAGCAAAGGCTCAAACCTCGGTCTCCTAATGGGCAGGCAGGCGAGCAGTAACCGTGCCCTAAGCCAATCCTGGCGCTGCTGGCAGCGCCAGGATTGGCTGAGAGCCTGAGAGGGGCTGTAGGCGGCAACGGACAGACCCGAGGGGGCGCGGACGTGCTGAGGACCTCAGGTAGGATTTTAAAAAAATGTATTTTAACGCTCCCCACCCCGCGCGACACCCCCGCGACATCCCCCCGCGCGACATCCCCCCCCGCGCGACATCCCCCCCGCGAGCCGCGACTGATTTCCAGATATAGGTGAAGTATAAAAGTAGCAGTGTAAAAACAAAAAAATATATAGCAGGAAACTTACAGACTTCCAGGACGCGAAGAGAAGGGAGGCGCGGAGCTGTTTCTGGAGATAAGGCAGATTGTTTAAAGCGCTAGCGCATTCATTAGTGGCTTCAAGGGCCGTGACATTCATCTCAGGTCAGGGCGGTGATGTAAACAGACAGGCGTGTCGCGTACGGAACAAAGCAGCCCTGTTTCTTTTCAACATTTCTGCATCCACTAGAGAGGACAGGGGAGATTAGCAGAGCAATATGACTAAGGGACATTTTATAGAAACTTAGCACTTGCGGGGAAAAAGTAATTGACAAAGCCAATATCAGCTACATGCCTTTTGACTTTGTCAGTGTTTGTTTTGTCATTGTTTTTGCAAAACTTTAATACTGGGGAAAGAAACTACCGGACCTTTGCCAATCTAAAAAAATATCATAGGCTAAAAGTAAAAAGACTTAGGGGCCAGGTGCCACTACATTTTCTCTATCAATGATAGCAATGCATTTAAGGCAAATACGTTTTAAACTATTTTGCTGCATCTGTAAAGCATTTGAAGCAAGCACAATTTTCCGCAGCACATTTTTCAGAAATACTTTTTGCACAAGGACAAAAATGGGAAATAATTATGTATCACTGCTAAACATATATGACACGCCCTCAGGTGAATGGTTGCATCTAAACTCTGCATGGTACGGTACCACGCACCCTCGGGTGAATGGTTGCATCTCAACTCCGCACGGTTTGGTATCACGCGCACTCAGGTGAATGGTTGCATCTAAACTCTGCACAGTACGGTAGCACGCTCCCTCAGGTGAATGGTTGCAACTCAACTCTGTACTGTTTGGTATCATGCGCACTCAGGTAAATCGTTGCATCTTGCAGGATGTGTTTAAAAAGCAATACAATTCTAAAAATTGTTTGTTTCCTGTTCAGTAAATACTGCTGCTCGATTAACCGGTTAATGGCAAAGCCTTGTCCCAGTGCACACAGTGAAAGTTTTAAAGTCCTGGGTTGAAGCCCTGGTGGGCATGCCACTGTACAGAGCTTGCTTAAATGGCCATATCGTTTAAGTGTGAGAATCTGTCAACTTAAATTGCTTCTGGTATGCATTTTTGTTTTTACATGGAGTAGACGTCAGTTGTGTTTGCTTGGCTTTACCGTGATCTTTTATGTTTTTTCCAAAGAGATCCTTTTTGTTTGAAATATATAAGGCCGCATGCCACTCTCAAAACATTTGTAGTTGTAAGACACATTTGAATGCTAAGAAGTGTTGCCCCGGAGGTGTTGGTGGTCCTTTCAGAGGGCATGGATTTCAGGGCGTGTAGTGCGAGGTGGTAGCAATAACTGCGGGGCACATATTAGAGTAAGAATTTGGAGACTGGGGTGAGGCACGGAATGGCTGAAATTAAAAAGTACGGTGTTTTTGGATGGACACCGGCTGACCTGGACTAGAGGGTTTCAGACGTAGGGGATTTTGCGCTCCACCACACATTTTACGCCTCACCACTTTCAAATGTCACCAGCCACCCCTGTTAATATATTGTAAACCTGGTCTTGAGAAAGCAGGCACCTGGCTACACCAGGCCTCAGCTAGGTCCGAACAATAAAAATGTAAGAAAAGGTGAAAGCGACCCTTAAACTCGTAACATACATTCTTGGTGGGGCCTGGGGCCTGTGATCCCTAATAACTTAGTGCCATTGGATAAGGGTACCTCTTTAAAACAAGCCGCATCTGTCGTCATTTCTTTTGGTCAGTGGATGTGGAGGAAGAACGCCACTGTCCAGGTCGCCACATAGCAACTACAGGTTTCCAAGGACACACACTTCCGGTAAATCTTCAGCAACGTTCTAAAACATGGAAACACGCCAGGCCTGAGGCTACGAAGACCCATTAGTGCTTGGACTGTTAACTCAGCCTTGAATCAGATAGTGCCGTTTAGTAACTTAATTACAAGTTATGCGACTGGTGACATCAATGAAGGACTTTTAGAGCCCATTAAACTGTGTTACCTTAAGTGATCTGGCTGTGAACTACTCAGTGCTGTAAGTACACTAAGAGTGATGTAATTAAACAAACGGAGGCAAGAAATGAATGTTTCTGGATCGGTATCGTATTTTTGCAGGTACGGTCAAAGCGTGGATGTTTGCGTTAAATCTGCATATTTCAAATGTAAATTGAGAAATAATTAGATCCCACTTTATCAGAACATGAAACCAGCATTGATTATGTGAACCGTAGAATTTTCCCTTGCAAGGATTTTACTCGTGTCGGCCTCTAATTAGTTGTAAATACGTAAAACGCTGTGTCTCTTGCTCAGTGCTTAATTTGTTAAACATTAAGTGCCAGGGCTCTGACCAGGAGGCCACTGCAGCTTGCACCACCCATCGCCCCTGTCATCGTTGCCAAAACAACTACTAACCATCTGTCTCACATGTAAATGCAACAGTACAGATTATTCCAGGTCCCCAAAGGAATGGCTGGGGAGGCAGCTATTAGTAATTTTTTATGTATATTGTTTTCCTAAACAACAGTTATACTGCTCATCTCTAAATTACATGAGCAGCGCCACCTTGTGGCAGACTGCCCTAAGTGTGGTGTTGACAATTAGGTGCCGGTGCCGAGCACCGGAAACCAATTAAGTGCCCGTGCTCAGCACCGGAAAGCTCCGGCTCAAATTAAGCACTGCTCTTGCTACTTCCACCTTAAAACTCAAAGCGTCTTTTAAGGAGGTTCAGATGTGAAAGGGAATATGAGGCCCAACCACTCGATTAGCATGTTTTTCAACACTTTAAGGAAGAGGTCTTCAAACTTTTTTTGCTCTGAGTCCCTCCCCCCCTCACACACACAGGGGGCGGAGATCATGCAATACTTTTTAGGGGTGCTTTTCTGTAGCTTGTATTCCACACTAAATGTTGAACTTATAACAAAGCATCAGCATCAAACAAGAACAGAATTCACCAAAAACACTACTGTCTACAATTGGGGTGCTGTGGGCCACAATGCACTTCACCTGCTGCACTAATGATGGCAGTTGCCCTGAGAAGAGGGCTATCACCTCTTCTTTAACTCATTCCCCACCATGTCTGACCATCACTTCAATCTCGAAACACATCTAGTTTCTTTCTGAAAGAAAATAAACTACTGCCTGCTGCCCCCTTTTTGAACCAAGGGCGTCATCTGCCCTAATGCTGGCAAAAAAATAAGCCCCCATGCTCTCTTTTTATTGTAAAACATTCATAATTGCGATGTTGTAGGCCCCTAGGTAAAAATGTCACTTCATCTGTTTCACTAATGAAAGGTACCACCTTGCTGTCGTCTCTGACATTTGTTAATAACATGGGCTTCCATCTCACACCATCCCTCTACCACCCATCTCTTATCATCCCCCTCCCTCTCATCTCTCTGATGCCCAAATCAAGGTGTTTCCTCTGCTTCATTTTTCCCCTCCGTTAGGCCATTGCTCCAAAGTTCAAAGAAACACAAGCACAGGAAGTATGTTGTGGGCCTCTAATGCAACTGCAGCACCAATGATACCTAAAGCTCTGTGAAGCAGGCTGTCTACTCTGCCCACTCAACAGGGCCCTTACTTTCAGGCCAGACGTCCAAAGCAGGCTTTCCGCTCTTTTTAGCTTCTCCTCCCCTGTAGCTTGCGCCTTGCTCCGAGCTCAAAAATGGTGACCTGGACCCTAATGCTAGGGCGATATTCAAAAACAAAATATATAAGGATCATCCACAAAAAAAAAAAAACACATCCATATAAAATACCAAAGAGGACAAACAATTCATGGGAATTTTATGTCAGCACAAAAAATATAAAAAATTGAAAACAATAGTAAAAGCACGAGGGAGCGCGCATTCTACCAGCCCAATGTTTAACGCTAATATAGCAGGGCCTAGTGGCGAGGCTCTGGGCGGTGCTCCTGCTGTGGGTTCGACCCGGCGGGTCGGATCTCCGAGGAGTACTAGTGGCTGCCCCGGGGCGCTATCGATATCTGCGCTCCCCGCGATGCCCCCAAAACAAAAAAACTAAATGCACCAGCGGCAGAGCACAGTGAAATTAAGAGGAACTGCTTACCGGGCTCCGGTGAGAGACGGGGCCTCTGTTCTGTGGCGCTGCGGCCCGTGTTCCAGCTTGAGGCCACCTGTGTCGTGTGCGAGTGCACCCGGAGAAACGTGACTGGGGTGAGTCACCGGTGGAGTGTTGGGATTGCAGCGTTCCCCAGGAAGAGGGCCGCTGGTGGTCCGCGACGACGTGTGGACGAGCCTGCGGTGAGATCGCAACCGCCATCCTGGCCTGGGCATGCCTCAGTGCGGGGCGAGGCCTACGCCGGGCCTTGCGTACGCAGCTGTGTGGATCTGGGCGGCCTGATCTGAGTGCGGAGCTGCTGAGGCCCTGCACTATTGTCGCCTATCCTGCCCTGCTGCTTCTGCGGGAGTTGCAGCTGGATTCCCGACCGCCCCTGGTAACAGTCAAGACTGAATGATCAAAAAAATTGGACATTGTGCCGGGTGGTGCGTTGAGGCCCGCTGGAAGCGTGATCGTACCTCCAAGGCCAGGAACTGCACACAGATCTGATCAAGCTGCGGCGGAGGTGGTGGTGAGTCCCACTCCCTATGCCCCCAGGGATATGGCTAGTGCGGGCCTGGGATCCCAAGTTGGGCAGATTGCGGGCCTGGGATCCCAAATTGGGCAGATTGACATACAATATCCTTTGGCTGCCTTTTTAAGGGCTTTGGGCAGCTGAAGGGGCGAGCCCCCTGGGCGAGTGACATTTAGTGGAGGTAAAATGGATGCAAGTGTGGTCTGTGTGGAATAAATGCCTGCTAGTTTGGTTGAAGCAATCAGTTGGAACTGCTGACAGTTGTGGATTGTGGCATGGAACTGTGGCCAAACAAAATGGCGTGGGCAAACTGTGCTTCGTGGTGTGCACCCCCCCATCGACTTTAGGCCGGAGGATGGTAACCAAGGCCCTACCTGCATCGTATTGTCTATGTGTGGCAGTCGTCAACTCGCTGATCATCGGCTAGTGAATCCGGGGAGCCCTGTGAGTGCGACCAGGGTCCGGTGAAGCGGAGTGGGCACCTGATTGGTAGAAAAGCGGTGTATTTGGACACAAAGACTCTGGGTGGCACATCATTGTGAGACTAATCCGCTTCCCTGAGTTAAGACCTGCCCGGAAACAGGCATCTTGCCCCCAGATGTAGTATAAAGAGGGTGTTGCAAAGTTGTAACAATTAATTCCGGACGCCTGGTGTCCGATCTGAATCTGGACTCGGCGAGGCTCGCTGGCCACAACATGGCGGCCTCCACCGCGAACCACTGCTGAGCGCGGCACCCTTCATCGAGTGGCGTCGGCCAGCGCTGCAACTCCTGTTATACAGGAATCTCTATACTGTAGCGCCTGCCTTGCTAAGGTGCCCTGGCCGTTAGACGGCTTGCCTGGAGCCCTGAACCCCCCGGAACCCGTATCTCCAAGATGGCGGGCTCTGGCACCCACGACCGGCGAACCTGAAGGGCCTGACATTCGCCTAGGGGCTCTGCCTGATCTGGACTGTGGGGATCAGCAGCAGCGTGGGAGGCGCAGTGCTGCGGAACCGCATTCAGGGCTGAGTGCAGCATCCCCGGAGGCCGCATTACTGCGTCACACCCAGCGGCTGCAGCCGGCCTGGGGCCCGGAGAGGAGGCATCACCGGGTGAGTGGGGACGGGACCGGGGATCAGCTGTCACGGCGAGCAGTGGTGCGGGGGGTCCACGTACAGGCCTCCCCTTTTCGGATCTGGTGCTATGGGGTGCTTGGGTTCATCTGGACTGCGGTGAAGGGGGCGCCCCCTCTGCTTGGGGATCGGCAGGCCCGGGAGTGGCGGGCAGTCCTTGTGAGGCGGTGTGGGTGCCATTCGGCTGCGCACTTCGGGCAGCAGGCCCCTCTGGGTGACAACCACCATCCCCCCTCCGCCCCCCAGCCGGTGCTTTCTCTGACCTCTGTGCTGCCTATACTTGGGACAGGATGGCCCTGAGGCCTTGGAGGCCGTGCTGCTGGAATAGAGTGCAGACCCCCGGGTGCCCACTGGTGTGATCGATCGGGTCTGTCCAGCCCACCGGCTCCTACGGGTTCCTGTGGTTGGTGAGCAGTGGGCCCTTCCTAGTCCTGCTTGTGTCGCCTGGGTGGGGGACAGGTCTCATCCCCAAGATCCTGTTTGGGCTCTCGTGGGGGCGCAGCGCCTCTTGTCTCCCTCCTTCGGCCACTATTTCGGGTGGCAGCATGGGGTTCAACCAGTGCCTTCCAGTGCGCCTCTGTTTCCTAGAACTGCTTCTCCTGGGCACACTCGAAGGCTGCCTGGCCTGTCCACCTGGGGGTGCCTTTCGGTGGAGGAGGACTCTCTGCACCCAGTCGCTACCGGCAGGTGAGGCCGAGGCGGTGGGTCACCACGAATCATCGGCGGCGGTGTCCAGAGCGAGACGTTGGCCGCTCTTCAGTTGAAAGAACAGGTAGCCAATCTGAGCTCATGTACCAAGGAGCTGCACCAGCACGCAGAGGATGCAGAAAAACGAGCGCGCCGCAACAACCACCACCTAGTGGGATTCCCTGAAGGGGTCAAGACAAACCAGGTATCCACCTTCATCGAGGCCTGGTTCACGTCGTGGACGCCCAAGGATGCTCTCTCCACGTGGTTCGTAGTGGAGAGAGCGCATTGATCCCTCGCACCAAGACCGCTGGCTGGGGCCCCACCTCGCCCTATCATACTCAAGATCCTTTTTTAAATTTTTTTAAAAAATTGTATTTATTTAATTTTTTTCCATCAATAAGCATACACTCACGGTACAATATCTGCGATGAACAAGTGGGAGCATGTAGCAAAGGTACATCAGAATAAATAAGTGACAACAGGCATGTACATAGTTTAGCAGTGTGGAGCGTTATACACTACAGAGGAACTACAATAATCCAAAGAGCAAACAGGACATCATACATTTGCCATTACAAACTGCAGTAAAATTAGAGCGTCAGGGGCTCTATCAGTATGTAGTAAAACAGGTATGGTACAGCAGGAGTATCATTAGGGAGGGTCAGAGTATTCAGTAGTGGGCACCTGCAGAAGAAGGTATGGTTTGGCTTTAGGACGTGGCCTCAGCAGTGCAGGGATGTTCCAATAAATATGTCTGCAGTGGGCCCCAAATATCACGGGGACGAGAGGAGCGAGGGAGCAATTCGGCATATGTGCAGAGTTGATTTTGCCATGGGATCATGCCTGACAACCTGTCCTTAAATTTGTGTGCCCGTCCCCTACCCCAGCGGCAGGCTATGTACCTTTAAGCTAGAGCAAGGCAGAAGGACACAAATGTTCGGTGCTTAGCTGGGAGTGGTTCAGTATATCCTAGAAGGGCTACAAGTGGAGATCTCAAGAGAGGAAGAGAGATCATAGAATCCAGGGCTGTAAGGACATTGCTCCAGTAGGTATGTATATCCAGGCAATCCCAGGCAAGGTGCAGAAAGTCGGCATTTTCCATTTTACACCTGTGTGAATCCCTCAAACCAAATTTGTGGAGTGTAACCGGGGTATAGTAGCTGCGATGTAGGACTCTATAATGGAGAATACGGAGTCTGCTATTGGAAGAAATTTGTTCCGTCTGTTTACAGCAGTAGAGCCATTGTGCATCAGTGAGATCTTGACCCAATTCTGCCGACCACTTAGCACGTGCCGGGCATGAAGGGTACTCAACGTCACTATATAAAATGTGGTAAAGCGTGGACACCAAGTGTGAAGCAGTGGGGGCTCGCAAGACACGATGTATAGGGGCAAATGTTGCAGGCTCTGAAGGGTAAACAGTGCTACTAGCTTGAATGCCATGACGAAGGCGAGCATATAAAAACGTTTCCATAGTGAATGGCGGGGGATCAGGGCACAGCTGTTGGAGGGTGCAGAATTTGCCATTACTATGTAGGTCCCCCCAGCAGCGAATGTTCCGTATACGCGCAGTCTTTTTGAAGAGACCTTCTTGCAATAGTGATATTTCTGGGTGGTATGTGAGCGGTAGAAGGGAGTATAGACAGGGGGCGCGCGTATGATCCAGGATGCGAGCCCAGGCTTTGAGTGTGCAATCCACAGAAGATGGGCCGCGTCCACAGGGCGCAGTGAGAGACAGAATTACACCGTCTAGCGGGATGGGGTCTGCAAGCCAGTGTTCGGTGGCGACATGGGGTGTATAGCGAGGTGGATGGAACCAATAATGGGCATAATGAGCCTGGGCACATATGTAATTGAGCTCAAAATTAGGTATATCAAAGCCCCCATGGGAATAGGGCCGCATGAACGTGTTCCACTGTATGTGAGGTTGTTTACCGCCCCACACCAATCGAATCAATTCCGACCGTAGTGTGGCAAAGGAGTGCCGTCCAGGATCGTAAGGGATGTTGAGGAAAAGATATAAAAACTTGGGGAGGATTACCATTTTGATAAGGGATATGCGCCCAGCCATGGTTAAGGGAAGGGCAATCCATCGAGTAATGCATCCTGTGACGTGTTCCATTGCACACCTATAATTGATTCGCATTAACTCGTCCCGATCTGTTGTTACGCAGATCCCCAAATATTTGACATCGTCCTCACACCACGCAAGCAGAAAATCTGTGTCAAAGGGAGTAACCGAGCTGGTCAGCGGGAATATCTGTGATATGAACCAATTTATATGGATACCGGATTGGCCTCCAAATTCAACGAACTCACGTAGTAATGGATTAAGATTTTTGTATGGGTCTTTAATATATAGGGTCATATCGTCCGCATATAGGCAGATGAGTATTGGGCAAAGGAGGCAGCGGAGGCCCACGTGGTTATAATGTTGTCTGAGTTTTGCTGCCAAGGGTTCCATAATGAGGGCAAATAGAAGGGGTGAGAGTGAACACCCCTGTCGCGTGCCCCGAGAAAGAGAAATTGAGGAGGAGGTATGCCCATTGATTAAGACTTTCACCGTAGGCGAGGTGTACAAGAGCCGAATCCAGGCTATAAAACCCGTGGGAAGTCCCATACACTGCAAAATAGTGAAAAGATAGTCCCATTCCACTGGATCAAAAGCCTTTGAGGCATCAAGAAACACCGCTATCAATTGCAACCTTGGGTCCACTGCCTACAAAATGGAGAATAAGGTCCTAAGGTTATGGGACATGGCTCTTCCTGGAATAAACCCAGCCTGATCTGGAAGAACCAGCTTGTCCATAAGCAGGCTAAGCTGGTTTGCCACTAATTTAGCCAGGATTTTCGCATCTGTATTTATTAAAGAGAGCGGTCTATAAGACTCACAACGATCTGCAGGCTTGTGCAGCTTTTAATAAAGACGTAATGAGCTCTTCCCTCATTGAGGCGGGTATGATCTGGGCCTCCAAGAAAACCTCCTTAAGCACAGGGAGCAGCTGATCAATGTACACTTTATAAAAATCAATTGGAAGCCCATCAGAGCCCGGCGCCTTCCCCAATGCCATTTGCATTATAGCTTCACGCAACTCGTCATCCTCAAATGGCGCCATTAGGAATTCACGCTGAGAGTCCCCTAGCCATCCAAGAGCGATATCTTTTAAATAGGGGGAGAAGTCAGGGGGGGGGCTGTACATTGCGAACTGTTCAATGCCATATAGTGTGCAGTAAATATTTTAAGGATGTCTAAGCTAGCTCTACGGTACGCCGCCATCATCCACCACATCCAAGACATAGCCTGAAAACCGGGGTGTCTTAATAGCACTTGCCAATGCTCGGCCAGGTCTTTTGCCCTCCCCATATCGACGGGCGGTAAAATATTTGCCCCTAAATTTTACCTCCCGGTCCGCAGTGTCAGTGTAGTCCGTGAGCTTTTCATGAAGTGTGGCGTGTATGGCACCAGAATCAGAAGCCCACATGTCTGTTTCGAGTTGTTTAATTTCAAGTTCAAGGCGCCTCAGATTTCTCCTGATATCACAGAGCACTCCAAAGCTTTTGGAGATGCATACACCCCTGACTGTAACTTTAAACGCCACCCAAATCAGGCCTAAATCATCCACCAAGCCCTTATTCCTAGTAAAGAAATCCGTTATCTCGTCCCCCAATTCTGCTTGGAACACAGCATCTAACAGTGCCTCTGGTATTAGCCTCCAGCAGCGTGGGGTGGCAATGGAGTTAGGGAGTTTCAATTCAAGACATACCGGCGCATGGTCCGAATAAGTACGCGCCAAGTGAGTAGCCATTTTGATCCATGGGGTAACACCACGGGAGCATATCCAGTAGTCAAGTCTAGACCATGTTGCATGCCCTGCCGTATAAAAAGTACCTTCTCTAGTGGCAGGGTGTACATAATGCCATGCATCTACAAGGCCATGTTCCAAAAGCAGCCCAGAGAGGGCTTCCCGAGCGTTTGTGTAGTGATGTGGAAGGGGGTTGGAGCGGTCCATAGAGGGGCAAAGAGCAGTGTTAAGATCCCCGCCCCATATGACATGTGTGGAGCCTATTTTTAGTATGTGTCCCCAAAGGGTAGTGAAATAATCAGGGTGGTCCGAAATAGGGCCATAGCTGCAAGCTAGGGTGACAGATTGTGTGGCCAAAGTGCCCCACAGTACGCAACCACGGCCAGAAGGATCACTATATGTGCCCCCCAGAATGAATGGTGTATTCTTCTTGATTAAAATAGGTGTGCCCCGCGAGTATGTGGAATACGAGGAAAACACTCATACAGAGGCCCACCTGGAGCCAAAGCAGGACGGACGTCTAGGATCCATGTGCGTTTCCTGGAGCATAGCTATGTGTATGTGGTGCCTATCTAAATATGCCAATATCTGTCGTCGCTTGCGAGGGTCGCGAAGGCCCCTGACGTTCCATGTGATCAGTTTAATGCAGGGTGGGTCTGTCTGTGTTGGCAATGCTATATGACGAGTTTGATGATATCCTGGGGTAGAGTGTCCCATCAGATAAAGAGGAACATGTCGAGTTGTAGTTGTCCAATACGTACTAAAGCAATAAAAACAGTTCCCAGCCCATTCCATCCCCCCCCGACTGGACAACTTCAATGAGTTGTCTCCAAAGCAAACTATTAGTACCCACACCACCCCCACCCACAACGGCACCCCAATCGTGCCGGTATGTTGTTGTCCACCCAAAAATCCCAAAAAACATTGCCAGTCTACTCTAACCAGATGAGGCCAACTTCGCAAAGGAAAGTCATAACAGTAAAGAACAAAATGAAACAAGTGACGGGGGGATCTCCCATGGGGGGGGGGCGCCAAAGGGCAGTAGTCCTTTCTCTTAGCCAACCTCTAACTGCTGCGCAGTCTCCGTGTATCAACCCATAGAAGGGAAAGAGCGGCACTAGGGGGGAAGGGTGCTTGGTGAGGTATCAAGTTCTTCTACTCACAGTTCAGTAAGTTATACAGATACACAGTTAGGACCACAATCAAAAAGCAGAGCTTCTCGGTCATTTATTTGCCCGTGATTCAGAACAGGAACGTCGGTACAGGCTGAGAGTGTTGACAAGAATTTCATCCACCCACGTAGGGACGATATGCCAGTTGGTAGTGTCTCAGTGTAGTATAACCATGGATCAGGCAGGGTGAAAGCGGCCCATGATGGATGGAGAGAGCCTGCACCTCTCCGTCTCTGCTTAGCCACTGGATGGTGAAGATGATCTGGAGGCGTGGTCTCGGCGCGGGGAGCGTCTTGAGATGGTTTTCAGAAAGTCCTCCACCTGTTGCGGATTTGTGCAGAAGATATGCTTGCCATTGTGTGTAATCCGGAGCTTCGCAGGGTATAATAGAGCATATTCTAGCTGAGCCTTTCAAAGTTTCTGCTTAACAGTGAGAAATTTCCGAAGCGCCTCGTGCACCGCCAGTGTAAAATCTGGATAGATGGTGGATGTATTCCCCTCAAATTGCAGCGTCTTCAATTCTCGGACTTTCAGGAATGCAACATCACGATCTCGATAGTTGAGAAGGCGCGCAATGATGGGTCGTGGGGCCTCTCCCGGATGGGGCCGCGGGCCAAGTGAGCGATGTGCACATTCAACCACCAAGTTTTTAAGAAGGCGTTCAATGTAATCCTCCATACGCCCGGTGTTCGTGCTCTCTGGTATGCCTAAGATGCGGACATTGTTTAGACGGCTCCTGGCTTCAAAATACTCATTTTTGGCCGCAATTACCGACACCAGCAGGTTGTCCATTTGTGTTACCTGCGTTTGCATCTGGGTAGTGGTGTCCTCATTTTCGGATATACGCCGTTCCGCCTCCTTCACCTGCCCATCATGTTTGTCTACTTTTTGCACCAAGAAGTCCAAACGGTTATTCATAGTGTTCATTTTCCCAGACAAGTCTGATATGCTGTGGTGCACAGCCAGGAGTAGAGTTTTAACGTCGTCTTCAGAAACTTGCGAGGGTGGTTGTGTTTGATCCATATTGACAGATGTAGGCTCAGCAGAAGCCGATCTTGTCGCTGCCTTTTTTTGCGTGTCAAATGTTAATCGCGGCTGGCGGCCATCTGGTTTCCCGGTTGCACCCTGCCAATTGCTCAAGCAGCCACGCAGCACAGGTGAGTAGATGCCACACAGTGAGTAAGCTGAGCGTAGATGTATTTGCGCGGTCTAGCAAAGGAGGAAGGGGATTAGCAATGATGGGAGTGATTTCCAGAGACCCAGAGCCAGGGAGTAGAAATCCACTGTCCAGAGATAGTCCACTATAGCCAGCCTCCCGCCGTGCCTCCGCCCTCCAGAGTAAGTTTTAGTTTGAAGAGTCCCTCAGGCAAAAAGTGTAGTGCGTTTCCTGACGTGATGAGGGGGACGCGGGCGAAGGCCTGACAACAAGCGGCAAGAAGCGATGAGTTTCCCCACTGGATTGCAGGAGCCAGCACGCATCCAAATGTTCGAGGGGCAAAACAGTCAGCAGCGTGCAGGCGTGAAAGGCAGCAGCGTAAATTCCCCACTACGAGGCAGGTGAGCCGTTCGGCATTTAGCGGACCACTGATGGGACATCTTGGGAGCAGAACAGCAAAAGCGCAGGCGAGACACAGAGGCTGCTGGAGAGCGGGAAGCATAGAAAGAGAGGCATTCCCTCGCCGGTAGGTGCCGGAGTGACCCCAAAGGTGGTGAGCTATGAAAAATGTCCGCAAATAAAGCACAAAGGTATCCGGGCAACAGGAGCGCACCCTGTACACCGGTACTCACACGACCGTGGAAGGTAGGAGGGCTCGCCGAATGGGCGCCGCCTGCAGCAAGGAGAGGTGCTCCACAGCCAACGCACTCCGCACCGTCACTCCCCCAAATATTGATGCGGCGTCCACGGGATTAGAGGTCAGTAGCACAATGAGAGGGGAGCCATCAGGGAGGAAGCTTTTGGGCTGCGATGGGGCTCCGGCCCGAGCCGATCCACAATGGGGCCTAACGCCATGAGGGGAGCCACGGGGCTCGAGTAGCCACAGCAGCCGATCAGGCCTCCAGCGGGAGTGTCCACCTCAGCGCCCGAAGCATTCGTTGTCCCGCAGCCAGCTTTGTGGAGCCGCGAGAGCTGCAGTTTTTCCCCTGGAGTGAGCAGATAGTTCAGATGGCAGATGGACAGAGGCAAATCATATGTAGCTGGATTAGAGATTATGATAAATAACGGATATTGTCACCAAGCGTCCAGAGCCTCACAGCCATCTTGGATGTGCGCCACCTAGCGCCCCATACTCAAGATCCTTAACTTCAAGGACCGGGACGCCATCCTGCATGAAGCGCTTTCTCAGGGACCCCTCAAGTACCAAAATCACAATATCATGATATTCCCTGATTACACCAAGGAAGTACAAGACCAGCGCCGCTCTTACATGGGCGTGAAAAAGAAACTGCGATCTTTGGGTCTGCAATACCAACTCCAGTTCCCCGCACGCCTCCGCATCATTTTCCAGGGCAAGGCACAATTCTTTGATTCGCCCCAGGTGGCCTGGACTTGATGACAGAGGAACGTACACTTCAACAGCGGCGAAACCTGTCCCCCGTGGCGTCAGGCTCTCAGTCCACGAGGCCTCGGTTGCCCAGGCACCAGCGCCGGAGGCACACGCAATCTCGCAGGAGGCGCCAGTCCCAAGTAGAGATGCCGAGATCTTCGAGCCTGGTTGACCATAGACTCTGGGACTCTTCAAGCCCATCAGGCTCCCATCCTCACCTCCGAGGATCACTCAACTAATGGACCGTCGATGGCTCCTCCGTCGCCGGCTCAACGGGGCTCGCAAACAGTGGACTCGGATCTTTCCCACAGCCCAACTCTCTGAGGTTCCAGTGGGCGCCGCCAGATGCGCGGTCTCTAAGGGGTCAGACTCCAACCTCTCTAGGAGTTCAGATTCATGGCAGATTTATTGCTCAACGTCACCTTCTTTCTGCCGAGACATTGCACATCCGCCTACATGGAGGGATCCTCCATGCAGCCCCACACGAACGTTCTAGTTTGGTTCTTGTTCTCATTGGCAGGCTGACAGATGCTTCTGTTCTCGAAGTATAGGGTGGGGGTAGGGGGTGGGGGGGGGGATTGGGATTGTTTTTCCCAAGGTTGTTGTTTCTTATTGTTTTGTTACACCAGCTATCATGTGACACTTTGCGATGGTCCCGCATGTGGTTCACACAGCTTCCTCACGTACGCCCTTCTGCACAGGCGCGACCATCTGCACATGCTTCCGCCTCTCTGGGGTGCTACACACCACTGCCCGACCACCATGACTGACACACCCGTTCCGAGGGCCTCCCTTCACGTTCTGTCCTGGAACGTTAATGGCCTCCTGGACCAACTTAAACATATGGAGGTTCTTCGTTATGCGCAACGCCTCGGGATAGAGGTGCTCCTTCTTCAAGAAACGCACTTGCTGGGAAACCATTGTCCCTTCCTAGCACCTTACGGATCTGACAGAGTGTGGCACTTGGGCTTCACCCGGGGCTCCCGTGGGGTGGCTATTCTTTTAAAGCGCACTCTTCCCTTTGACTTACACAAGTTATTCATGATCCCCAGGGAATGTCAGTGACCCTCTGTGGCTCCCTATGTGGTACTCCCCTTAAACTCGTGTCCATGTTCTCGCCCCCTTCGATGCTCACGACGACCCTGAAACACTCCACTGCCCTGCTGGCCACCTTGCCCCTGGGCCCCACCATTATTGGGGGTGACTTCAACACGGTTTCTTCTCCCCACCTTGACACGACAGGCCCCCTGTCTACCACTAGACTTGCACAAGCGAAACAATTGACGTATTGGTCGGAGTCTCTGGGCCTTTGCGATGCTTGGTGTACCTGGCACCTTCACACCAAACAATTCACCCATACTTCTGCAGCACATCACACGCAGGCGCGCATAGATGCAATCTTTGTCCCGTCGACTGACTGCATTATGATTCAAGATGTCCGTATCCTCCCCAGGGGTATCTCCGACCATTCTTCAGTGCTTCTTAGCACGGGAGCTCCCCCCCCCCCGTCGGCACGCCCGACATGGAGGATGAATGCCTGATTCCTTCAAGATAAGGAGTTCAAAAAGGTGGTGGGCTGGAACTTAAGCAGTACTTACTGACCAATGATGGGTCGGTGTCCTCTCCCAGGGTCCTGTGGGAGGCGGGCAAGGCTACCATCCGGGGCTTCGCCATGGGCCAACTCAAGCATCAGCGACAGGCGCAGCTGCAGCAGATCACCTCGCGGGAGGCGCAAGCGTTATGACTCGAGCAATCGCCTCCCACAGCAGATGACACTTCCCGTGACCAACAACTTGCCCATCTTCAGGCGGAGATCAGGCAGCTTTCGTTGGATGCCGTCAAGCTCCTCTGGAGATCCTCCGTAGCAAGAGTGTATGGCTGGGGCGACAAGAACGGCACGATTCTCCACAGACTAGCCACCTATCCTAGGGTGAACCGCATTATCCCCGAAATAGTGGACCTGGATGGGTCGGCGCACCGATCCCCAGTGGCAATGGCTCGCACCTTTGCATCTTATTATCGTCAGCTGTATGCGGAAAGCACCCCGGCAATATCGCTCTCCACCTTACTAGAAACGGGAGACGTTCGTCTTCCTCAACTGGGCTCGGCCGCGCAAGATGATCTAGACTGCCCCATCAGCCGCAAAGAGATTAGCGATGCAATCATCTTTACCTCGTCGGGCAAGACTCCCGGTCCTGATGGACTCCCCCAGGAATACTATGCTCTGTACCGTGAGACTCTCGTCCCATGCCTCGCAGATCTGTTCGAAGAAGCTGTAGAGAAGGGTTCCTTTTTTTTATTTTATTTTTTATTTATTAGCATTTAACAGGACTTACCATGTCCAGAACAATTGACAACTTACAGACTGTAGGACTACCACATCTTTCATCCAGTACCTTACAAATACATAGTGACATCTTCCAAATATTTTCAATTACAATTTACAGCTTGATTCCCTTTTAAATAGCCCACCAGGTATTTCCAATAGTCTCTAGGCTTGGATCCAGTAGGCAGCTCCTCCTCATACGTTTTTAGAGCATCCTGACAGTAGGCCATATCTTCAAGCCAACGTTTGATGGTTGGGGCTTTCTTACTACCCCAGCATACTGAAATTCTGCGTTTGGCTAATAGTAAGGCTATGACACAAAATTTACGCTTAGTAGCTTGCACACCCTGGATCAGCCCCAACAGACAAGTATGCATCGTACATTCAATGTTGATACCCACCATCCTCCCCAGCATCTCCACAACTTGTACCCAATATACATTGATCGGCCTGCAGTACCACGCCAGGTGCACAAAATTGGCCTCATCCTCACCACTTCTTTGACATCGGGCATCTGAGCGTAGGCCATATTTACACAGTCTGGATGGAGTGTGATAGGTTTGATGCAAATATTTATAATGTAAAACGCGTAAATTGCCATTTGGTGTAAGCATGCTTGTTAGAGCGCAATAATTTGACCATTCCTCCCCTGTGATCTGGTCATCCAGGCTATCATTCCATCTCATTAAGGCCTTATGCGCATTTCCATCTATGTCCTCCTGCAATTTAGTGTACAGCTTCAACGCCATATGTGTGCAGTGTGTGTCAGTGATCAGCAATTGCAACGTTTTTAATTACGGCGGTTCAGCGGGGTAAGATGGATACGGCTTTTTGATGGCTCCCTGCAACCTATAATACGAGAATTTAAAAAGTAATGTCTGATTGCTAATATATGTGAGGTCCTTAGGCTCGATAAAAGTGCCATCATTGTATAAATCCCCCAATTTATCAATACCTACTTGCTTGAGTAGTTGCATACCTACGTCTTCCTGTGTAACTGATATTTCCGGAAGCTGAAGCAGTGGCTTCGCAGGGGCATATAGTGGCAGTTTACGGGCTAACCTACCCATCTTTCGCCATGCTGCATTAGTGGCATCAATTGTATTAATGTCTCGGGAGTGTAGTGCGGTCGCTTATAGGGCAAAATATCTGTCAGAGGAGTTGGATGTGCATCACCCTCCTCTATTGCCACGTGTGTTAGATAGGGGACCCTGTGATACCAATAGTGCGCATATTGCTGCTTGCGCACATAGGTAATAAAGAAGGAAATCCAGAACCTGGAACCCCCCTCTGGAACAGGGTAGAGCAAGGGAACGCAGCTCAATTCGTGCCTGCTTACCTGCCCATATCAGTCGTGTTACCATGGCATTCAACCTCCTAAACACCGTAGCCGGAGGTGTGATAGGGATGTTATTAAAAAGATACAGTAATTTGGGCAATATAACCATCTTAACAATGGCCATACGATCCGCCAATGTCAATGGGAGCAGTACCCAGCGTCTGATTTTGTCCTCCAGTGTATCTATTACTCTCCCGTAATTTGTGCGAATCACAATTTCTGGATCTCGGTGGTACCAGATGCCAAGGTATTTAACAGGGTCGGTTTGCCATTCAAGGGGGAACTTCGTAGGATGTGGCTGTGTAGTGTTTGTTAGGGGGATAATAAGAGATTTGGTCCAGTTAATTTGGAGCCCAGAGTGGCGGCCAAATTTGATATATTCTCTCAGCAATGGGGCCAAATGCACATCAGGATCCCGCATATACAACACCATGTCGTCTGCGTATAAAGAGATATGTAACGGCCTTTGTGGGAATTGAAGTGCTGAGTAATGATGACCCTGCCGTATTTTACATGCCAACGGTTCAAGTGCTAGTGCAAAAAGCAATGGGGACAACGGGCACCCCTGCCTTGTGCCTCACGCAATTGGTATGGCCTCCGATACATACAGATTAACCCTGATTCGCGCTGTGGGTGCTGTGTAAAGTATTTGAATCCACCATAGGAAAATTGGTGGAAACCCCATTCGCTGCAACACGGCGTGAAGATAATGCCATTCGATTGAATCAAAGGCTTTTGCTGCATCCAAAAGGACTGCAGCAGCTTTCGTGGACGGGATCAGGTAATGTGACAGCGCAAATAGCGTTCTTGTGTTATGAGTTGTTGACCTACTTGGTATAAATCCTGACTGATCCGGGAGTACAAGATTAGTCATAAGGGGTTGTAGACGTTTTGCAAGAAGTTTAGCTAGTATTTTAGTATCCACGTTTATTAATGACAAAGGCCTATAGGAATCGCATTGTTCCGGATCTTTGTTCGGTTTCAAGAGGGCGATAATCATGGCTTCTGTTAATGTGGGGGGGTAAGATATGTTTGTCATGGGCGTCTCCGTAGATTTCTACAAGGTGGGGCGCCAACTGGTCCGCAAATGCCTTATAAAATTCGGAGGTAAATCCATCCGGGCCTGGCGCTTTGCCATTTGGGACGGACTTAATTACCTCAGTTACTTCCTCTACTGTTACTGGCAGAGAAAGATATTCTCTCTGTGTGTCTGATAGCCATGCAATTGCCACATCTTCCATATAGGTCATAATTTCAGATGGTGGAGCAGTATTTTGCGATGCATATAGCTCACTATATGTTCCCATGAGCGCCTGTAGGATATTCTGTGTATCATATTGGAGCTCGCCTTTGTTATCGGTAACAGCTAGGACCGCAAGTGGCGTGTGGCCAGCGCAAATTATGTTCGCTAAAACTTGCCCTGGTCTTCCTCCTTCACCGAAGGAGCATGCATTTTGACGTTTCGTTCGGTATTTAAGTTCGTCATCTGCAAAGGATTGATATTCCGTCATGACATTTCTAATATCACCCAATATCTTTGCACTATGCGTGCAGGCATATTCCCGTTCCAGCGCTTCAAGTGTGGCTTCCCGCTTGCGAAGATGATTTCGCATATCTTTTAATATTCCCGCACTGGTGCTAATACAAATGCCTCTTATGGTGGCTTTAAAGGCTTCCCACAGTAAACTAGGGTCGTCAGTGGATGGCTGGTTCAACCTGAAATAATCTGTGATAGACTGACTAATAGTTTCAGTGTATACAGTATCTAGCAAAACCTTTGCATTAAATCTCCAAATATACGGTGGGGGTGTGTACTGTGGTATGTCTATAGTCAGCAGTACAGGATTGTGATCAGAGAGTGTTTTAGGCAAGTGGCGTATGTGTCGCGTCCACAACGCTAATTTCTCTGTTCCGAGCCAGTAATCAATGCGGGACCAGCTGTTATGTATGACTGATGCGTGAGTGGCCTCCCTACCTCTAGGGTTTGGGGCTCTCCAGAGATCAATCAATTGCGTGTCAGACATAAGATCTTGCAACATTTCAACAGCTCGTCTATGTGGCTCTATTGATCCATCCGACCTATCCAATTCGTCATTTAAAGCTAAATTCAAGTCTCCACCCCAAAGCAGCGACATCTCGGGCAGTTAATTAATTTTTCGCCAAATTGATTTAAAAAATTCGGGGTCATCCACATTTGGCCCATACGTGTTTATTACAGCTAGCCGCTGCCCCCTGATACGTCCTGTTATAATGACATATCGGCCTAGTTCATCTATTAGAGTGCTATCAATAGTAAACTGCGTCCCTTTCCTCACCAAAATCATTACTCCCCTAGAGTATGTGGAGTATGTCGAGCTGTGAACCGTTTCCGCCCATTTTTTCCCAATATTACTCTTTTGTATGGGAGGGAGATGAGTTTCCTGTAGGAGTGCAATGTCAACATGCAGCCTGTCGAAATAAGCAAAGATCTGGCGTATTTTTTGGGGATTGTGAAGACCCCAGACATTCCATGTCACCAAATGTATGTGCATTGGTTGCAGTCTACCTATATCTGGCGTTAGGGGCTATCGTATAAAATGGAGCTGTCCAGTACTCGCTAAGTGTACAATCACTGTTATTATTAGCATCATGATGTCAATAACCATAGTACTAGTAATCCAGATATCAGCGATGCTTCTCAAGCCCCACAGTCTGCAGAACAATACCCGCCCCCATCCCACCCAACTCCCTCCCACTTTGGAAGCCCAACTTCGCCAAAGCCACACCCCGAACTGCAATAACAACATACCAAACATGTAGGGGGGAGCACCTGCCAGGGGGGATCAGCCAAGAGCATACGACTTCATCCAGCATAGTGGATGTGGTCGGGGGTTACGATAATAGTGCAGATATAAAAACCTTTAATCCTGTCAACTAGTGCCGCAGATACCTCTGATATTCTGATCTTAACAACATTGAGGGTAATACAACCTATAGTACCCACATTCATCATGTATCTATTTACTCTGTGCCATAACGTAAGAAATCACAAGTTATGATACACCAAATCACGATGGTCCTTCCCAGTAACCATAATTACGGAACATATGCAAATCCGCAACATTAGTTTGAGTTACAGTTTTTGTAGTCTTTAGTTAGTCATACTGAACCGGTCAAACTGTCCCCACATCTAGCGTCCAGTATTCCTACCTGGAATATGCTAATGCATGCACAGTTCATACATTACCGCCAGCAGAGGTCAATGCAGATTATCGTTTCAGCAGCTGAGTCGCTATTCTTGCGTCCATCATCTGTAGCTATGATTTAGAGGAATCCCTCAACTATCATCCAGACCCCAGCAACAACGCACATGTTGCCTAGTGTCTCAACATGCTGTCCATCATATACTAGGTAGTAGATGCCTCCTTCCATATAACAGCACCCGCAGTCGACTCCAGTCGCTCCCGTCAACCACGGCAACATCGCTTTGATGAGAGTGTCCCGGTTTACCAAGGATTATTCAACATCTTGATCCTGTTCAGCTTGCTTCTGCTCCTTACGCTTATTGATCACTTTTTTAAGGAAGTCCTGCGCCGCTTTTGGAGTCTGAAGAACCATTGTCCGCCCATCTTGCGTCACCCTCAGCCTAGCCGGGTATAACATTGCATACTCAATTCCCAGCTCACGAAGCTTCTTTTTTTGCAGGGTTGAAGTCCTTGCGTGCTGCTTGCACCAACATAGTGAAATCGGGATAAAAGGCTAGGGTGTTGCCCTGATAGGTGATTTGCTGCTTTTATCTTGCCATCCTCAGAATTGCATCCCGGTCTTTGTAGTTCAGAACCCGTGCAATGATGGGACGAGGCGGAGTGCCCGGCGGTGGTTTCTGGGCCAAGGATCTGTGGGCTCGTTCCATAAGCAGCATCGCTGAGAATTTATCAGCCCCAAAGATGTCACGCAACATTGCCTCCACATACGTTTCCATCTTCCCCGTGTTTGCGGTCTCGGGAACACCCTCAATTTGCACGTTATTGCGACGCGATCTCGCTTCTAAATCCTCAGCTTTGTATTTTATCACCTCTAGTATCTTTTCCATTTCCATACATTTGCGAGTCGTATTGTGCAATTCATCCTTCACCGCTGTTATACGATCTTCAGCCGCATCCAGACGTTTTTCCTGTTTGTCCAGCTTCGCCGAAATATTATCTACCCTATGAGCGAGCAAATCTAATTTTCCATTGATGTCTTGCAGACTTTGCTGTATGGCTTGGAGAACACTTTCCATGGCCTTACTCGACGTGCCTTCTGCCTCTGGTTCTGTATCTGAATGCGCCCTCGCCCCCTTAAGATTCCGCTTAGTTTCAGAAGTTAGTTTCGACTGCTGTCTATCTGGCTTACCCATCGCACTCAGAAGCCAGCTATTCTGGCAGTCCCAGCAGGCGATGTTGATACAGCACCACTACTGCAGTCCTGAGAGACCTCTAGACAATCGCGGTTTACACAGTGCAATTAGAAGGATTTACAATCAATGGTTCTATCATCCAAAGGGCATATTTTGGTAGGTAGCGCAATATGATGGCGCAGCATCAATCACTGGCTGCACCCAGGTTTGCCTCCTTTAATGCCACCAGCATCCAATACCACTGGCACTGTCCAATTTTGTGTGGTTCCTTTCAGCATGCTGGAATAACCTGCTACTTCATATTAATGTTGTACCCCGGTCACTCGCAGAGGGTTCCATCGTGAATTCCCCATGCAGTCTGCCACATGATAGAGCGCCTAAAGGACGTCCATACCTCCGATCTTTAGTTTGTAGTAGGAGCTGAGGCGCGCTTCTGGCAGTCCAGTGCCCACTTCGCCACACTTCACCACCGGGGTGGGCCACCTGCTCCCCTCTGCGCGGGGTGTCTGCAGACCAGTAGGCTCCTCAATCGATCAGCACATTTTCAGCCCTATTGCTTCATGATTGATCAGCAACGTCCCCGTTATGTCCCTTCTTACTCAGCATTCGCGATCAGGGGAGAAGCCTGGTATTGAGACCGCAAATGCGCACAGAAGCAACAGCATAAAGGAACCAGCACGCGAGGCATACCGTGAGTCTGCACGCTGACCCCGTCACTCCTCGGCTGCACCACGGAGTCATACAAATCGGCCATCAGCTTCTTCTTTGATGTAAGTGCCCGCCATTTTGTAACGCCCGATATGCGCCTTCCAGCATGCAATCAGCGAGTCCTGTTACACGATCACAGACGCTGAATCTGCCTCGTCCGCTGCCCCACTATCATTTACTTAGCGTCAGCAGTGCGAGCCAACATCAGGAGCGGTGCCAGTCCCGCCATCCGTCCACCTCACCGGATTTAGTTGCTCTGATCCGTTAGCTCCATGGGCGCCCTCATTTTGTGAATTCCGGATTTTCACCTCGCGCCGATTTTTATTCACCGTTTACTCAGCATCTGGGCAGTTTCCGATCCATCCAATGCAGTGCCTCCACTGCCGGGTAATTCCAACGCCTCGCAGTTGACTTTGTTTTTAATGTGGCCTCTGCATCACTTTCTTTTTTCGCCAATTGAGTGCCCGACCGGCGGAGCTGTCTTAAGAGGCAGCCATTCTGCAGTGCGCCCTCTAGCGCCCCCCGTAGAGAAGGGTTCCTTCCCGCCCGAGACCGATATGGCCACCATTGTGGTTCTCCCCAAATCTCAACAGCCCTCACGTTGGTGTTCAGACTACCGTCCCATCTCCCTCATAAATACAGAGGTTAAACTCTATGCCAGCTGTCTGAATCCCTATCTGTCCACATTGGTTCACCCTGACCAGTGCGGTTTCATGCCCACGCGTGGACCTCGACAATGTCTCCGGAGGCTGCATCTGGCCCTGGCTCACCATCACTTGCTCACCCCCTATTTGGCAAACCTCCTCGTAGACTTCGAGAAGGCCTTCGATTTGGTGGATTGGAGGTATCTAGACGACATGCTGACCATGATGGGTTTTGGCCACCATTTCTGTGCCCTGGTACGCGTCCTATATGCCCGGGCTCGTGTCCTAGTCAATGGGGTCTTGTCAGAGGCCTTCCCCGTCCAGAGGGGAACGAGACAAGGATGCCCCCTTTCGCCCCTTCTCTTCGCCCTGGCGATGGAGCCCCTGGCGACCCTGGTGCGGTTCTAAGGTCGGGTCTGATGGTGGGAATGGCCCGATACGGAAGCGGACAAGATCGCTCTATACTCGGACGATGTCCTCCTTTTTTTAGCTGACCCCACTCAATCAGGTTCTCAGTGCCTCCAGATCCTGCACTCCTTTGGGCAGGCCTCCGGCCCCCGGCTGAATCCCAATAAGTCGGTCCTGGTCCCTCTTCACTTGTCTAGAGACTGCTATGATTGGCAATCCTCCATACTAATTCGGCTTCACTCCTTCAAATATTTAGAGATCTGGATGGCCCTTCTCCCTGAGCTTGGCTGGTCCCTCAACGTTACGCCGCTGGTAAAGAAAGCCAAGGCAGACCTTCAGAAGTGGCTGACGTTACCTCTGAATCCCCTGGGGAGAGTCGCCTTGTTTAAAATTGATTCTCCCCAGGTTCCTGTATGTCCTCTTCACAGCTTAAACTCATCACACGTCTATACAACACCATGCAAAACACACACACGGTGATCACACCCAAAGCGTTAGCAGGTTGGAATGAAGAGCTAAGTCCTCCGCTAATAGAGGAGCAATGCCAATTGCGCATGTTGTCTCCCAACTATAAGTTAACGTTGATTCACTTCAAATGTTTGCATCGCTTCTATCGTACCCCTACACAGTTGTACCGGATGGGGATTAGATCCGACACTAGCTGCTGGAGATGTAGGGCTTCACCCGCAACCTTCTTGCACTTGGCCTGGTCATGTCCATCTATAGTGAAATACTGGGTTGCCATTTTCATCACCATTGGGGATATATTGGAAACATCAGTTGAGCCTACACCCCTATTAGGCATACAGGGATATGTAAAAGATGCACCAGCGGGTTCCTGACGTTTACCCGCCATACTACTACTGCTGGCAAAACATAGAGTAGCTATGCATTGGGGGTCAGCTACTGCCCCGACAGTCAACAGCTGGCTACAGGATATTACCTTTTGTCATACCCAACTGTTGCTATTTTGGGAACTTATGCCTATCACCTCCAGGCCCAAGGACATTTGGGAGCCAATGCTGGTTTGGTTCCGCAATAGGGCAGCGGATGACAACAGGCCAACAATGTAACAGGAGGGATCACTACACCTGATCGCTCCCACGTGCACATGGGTGAGATCCCCTCAGTCGATGAATGTACTATACCTGAATGTGAAAAGGGGCTGTGTTAATGTAATAAAATTCCACTTCTCTACTGTATAGAAATGTATAGCTGTCCATGCGAACTTGACTTAAGCACTGACCTGTTGTTAAATGTTCAGTTGTTGTTCGACAATGTCAATTAATAGCGCCGTGAATGGTGCAGACCATTGATGTATATTGTAAGATTGCTACATATGAAAATATCAATAAAGATTTATTTTTTATAAAACAATGGTAGACAAAGGTCATCACTTGGTTTCAATACATAGGAGTGCCTCTAGCACTACACGACCTTTGACAATCATAACATACTTATCAAAAAATCAACTTCTGAAGTGAAAGAACAAATATAAAATGAAGCATACATTAAAACAGTGACATTATAAAAGCATGTAACGTATTACTTCATCTAAAATAACTCATGCATATTTGATAAGAATTCAGCTACAGAAATAAATGTATGATGAATACACCAAATGAATATACAAATAGAATCAAACATTTTAACTCATTAATGCTCCTAGCGTTATAAATGGCTAATTCTGGAACTTCTACTATTGAAGCAGCCAACGTATATATTTTGCTTAAAATAAAGGAATCTCAAAATCATCCTCATCAAACTGAACAGCTTCTTCTGTAACTCTCTGGATTTAATGAAAAAATATCCTTCTGTGTGAAAGGTACACAGCCCTCCTGCTTTGAAATTATATCTCTTAACATTTTTCTTCATTTTCATTGTCATTAGAGCACTTTCAAAAATCGTCTTTGCTAGGTAAGTTCATCTGGTTGATTCAGCCAAAGGATATCAGCAACGATGTCAGTCTGTGCTGTCAGGTGGTCACTTCAGGGTTGGGGATCCCACACCCTCACGGCCCCACTCAGACAAAGGCACCCACATGCAGGACAGGGACATCAGTTATACCAACACGTTGCAGTATGATCTAGGAAAGAAACAAGCATCACTCTTCTTGCAAAAAATATTTTTCAGAAAACACATGTTCTCCTTTTTCTGTTTTCGGTCTGAAGGCAAAGTTTTATCTTTTCTATCTACATGGTTCTCAGCTGGTTCTGTCAAATTATCTGAGAATTCTACCCACTCCATGGCCTCTGAATTCTTGGTAGTGGAGTCCAACTCTCCTTCCCCTTGCACAGTAAGAAGGGCTGGGGCAGTCCCCTTCCTGACTATCTCTCCACACACTGCTGAATAAGTATCTCCTTGATCATAAGGCATGAGCCCAAGGCAATCCATCTGCCCTAACTGCGCTGGTAATTTTCCTTTCTCCAACTGGCCCCTCACCATCTGTGGGACTGGTCTGTGCTGTGCATACTGACACATAGGAATCACAGTTCTAAGTAACTCTAGCGGAATATGTATCCCTTCATTCTCTGCCCACCTGTTAGTAGTGTCTTTCTCTCCTAGGTGCTCACACTCAGTCATGCCCACCAAATCAGAATTGTGCGTCACCACCTCTGACTCCAAGATTTTAGCCTTTTCATCTGTAAGGAAATTAAAGTGTCTGTCTAGTAAATGTATGGGACAATGAGCGTCTACAGGGTACACAGTAGCTGTGCTTTGGAGTAACATTATCCAAATCTCTTGCCACAACTCTTTGTTCCACGTCACAGGAGAATCCTGTGTCTCAGGAACTTCAAACACCACCCCTGGTGTGGTACCTGCACCAACTGATCATGCAAAACTGCAGTTTCTGCCTGTATGTACCACTTGATCACATTTGCTTCTTGTGCATTACCTGTTATATGACTCAAGGGAAGTCTTCATCCTTTGCATTAGAGAAAGTTCAAAATTAAAAAGCACATTGTGCCTTATTGTCATCTGCCCAGTGTCTGTCAGCGTGCAAAAACATAAAAGCAACTGTATCTGCCAAGTGTCTGTCACAGCACAAAAACACACAACTGTCTGCCCAGTGTCTGTCAGAGCACAACTCTAAAGCAAATGTGTCTGCCCTGTGTCTATCAGAGCACAAAAACACACAAACTGCGCCTGCCCAGTGTCTGTCACAGTGCAGTGAAACACTTGCAACTGTTTTTCAAAGGGAGTAAGCCACTGTCCCACATCTGACAATGTTTCAATCCAAACAACCAGGAGCACGCTCTTCTATCCTTGTTTTTCCCACATACTCCAAGTAGCACACTGCCCCTGCACTGTCATATGTAACTCAATGTCTCCTTTCTGTATTGGCCAAACGTCTGAAACACACTGTATAACTTCTTTTGCAGATTCAAAAGCGCATTGCTGCTTCTCGCCCCACTCTGAGTCATGTTTAAAAATAGCATTTATCGTCATTTCTCTTTTGAGAAAGCATGGTTTGTCACTCACTGACCCGTCTGATATGTAACTGCAACCAACAATCACTAGTTCTAACAGGCTGATTTGTTTATCTTCTCTGTAGTTTCTAAAATATTTCTGCACGGTACAGTCAAGGCTGAGTGCATGAAAATAAGCTACATTTTCCCGATTCAACATTACTTCAGAAGCTTCTAATTCAAACAAATGTACAAGCCATATTATCAGATCCTCCTCCGGTCTCTGCTGAAATCTGTCCAAAATACCATTAATTTCTGGCTGAGGAAAGTCTTCCAATGAATTAATTAAACCATCCTGTAAGCACTGTAAATTAACCTGCAGCTCTCCTCCAACCATCTTCATCCGCGACACACTCTGGCTATCTAAACAGTCTGGTAAAATAAACTGTGTCATGTCCTATGTTTCTTGCTTTGCCTAGTATATTTGCAAATCTTTTTTCAATGACTTATTTTCAGACAGTAACAGGTCAGGATTCTGTTTAACTTTGACTAACTCCCTTTGCATTTCATTACGTTCTCTTTCTAACTGCGCACATTATTCATCCATGCTGCGCAATGCATTCAAAATGAGTCTACTTTTTCTCTCTGAAATGCAAAGTTGTTTTCTCCCTTGAAAAGAAAAATCCTTGAAACATTTAAGTATCTGTGCTTGCCCCTCATCTGTTAAACATGCATTAGAGGCAACTTCCCACCCCAATAACTCAGTTGGCATCTGGGAATCTGCAACTGAAAACATTGACATTTTAGAAAATATTTTCCCCTTCTCCTTTAATATTGTATCCTGTTTGTGACACCAGAATTCATTGCTACGCCCTTCTAAATAATAGTAAATACCGCCCTTCCACACGGAGGCTCAAACACGACGAAGCAATAATAACAAAACACCACCAGGAAAGGGATTTCATGTTTATAAAATTAAACGCATCAAAAGACTGTTCTCAGAATAACGCATGGGGTTTTATTTTTGCAACAATCTCTAACAAAAAGACTTTCCCAGATGTCACATGAAAAACATTCAAATGAATAAAGAGATATATATGTATATATGTGGAAGCAATAATATCACTTATAAGTAGGCAAATGCAACTGTTAAATTCACGAACAGCTTCTTCTGTAACTCTCTGGATTTAATGAAAAAATATCCTTCTGTGTGAAAGGTACACAGCCCTCCTGCTTTGAAATTATATCTCTTAACATTTTTCTTCATTTTCATTGTCATTAGAGCACTTTCAAAAATCGTCTTTGCTAGGTAAGTTCATCTGGTTGATTCAGCCAAAGGATATCAGCAACGATGTCAGTCTGCGCTGTCAGGTGGTCACTTCAGGGTTGGGGATCCCACACCCTCACGGCCCCACTCAGACAAAGGCACCCACATGCAGGACAGGGACATCAGTTATACCAACACGTTGCAGTATGATCTAGGAAAGAAACAAGCATCACTCTTCTTGCAAAAAATATTTTTCAGAAAACACATGTTCTCCTTTTTCTGTTTTCGGTCTGAAGGCAAAGTTTTATCTTTTCTGTCTACATGGTTCTCAGCTGGTTCTGTCAAATTATCTGAGAATTCTACCCACTCCATGGCCTCTGAATTCTTGGTAGTGGAGTCCAACTCTCCTTCCCCTTGCACAGTAAGAAGGGCTGGGGCAGTCCCCTTCCTGACTATCTCTCCACACACTGCTGAATAAGTATCTCCTTGATCATAAGGCATGAGCCCAAGGCAATCCATCTGCCCTAACTGCGCTGGTAATTTTCCTTTCTCCAACTGGCCCCTCACCATCTGTGGGACTGGTCTGTGCTGTGCATACTGACACATAGGAATCACAGTTCTAAGTAACTCTAGCGGAATATGCATCCCTTCATTCTCTGCCCACCTGTTAGTAGTGTCTTTCTCTCCTAGGTGCTCACACTCAGTCATGCCCACCAAATCAGAATTGTGCGTCACCACCTCTGCCTCCAAGATTTTAGCCTTTTCATCTGTAAGGAAATTAAAGTGTCTGTCTAGTAAATGTATGGGACAATGAGCGTCTACAGGGTACACAGTAGCTGTGCTTTGGAGTAACATTATCCAAATCTCTTGCCACAACTCTTTGTTCCACGTCACAGGAGAATCCTGTGTCTCAGGCACTTCAAACACCACCCCTGGTGTGGTACCTGCACCAACTGATCATGCAAAACTGCAGTTTCTGCCTGTATGTACCACTTGATCACATTTGCTTCTTGTGCATTACCTGTTATATGACTCAAGGGAAGTCTTCATCCTTTGCATTAGAGAAAGTTCAAAATTAAAAAGCACATTGTGCCTTATTGTCATCTGCCCAGTGTCTGTTAGCGTGCAAAAACATAAAAGCAACTGTATCTGCCAAGTGTCTGTCACAGCACAAAAACACACAACTGTCTGCCCAGTGTCTGTCAGAGCACAACTCTAAAGCAAATGTGTCTGCCCTGTGTCTATCAGAGCACAAAAACACACAAACTGCGCCTGCCCAGTGTCTGTCACAGTGCAGTGAAACACTTGCAACTGTTTTTCAAAGGGAGTAAGCCACTGTCCCACATCTGACAATGTTTCAATCCAAACACCCAGGAGCACGCTCTTCTATCCTTGTTTTTCCCACATACTCCAAGTAGCACACTGCCCCTGCACTGTCATATGTAACTCAATGTCTCCTTTCTGTATTGGCCAAACGTCTGAAACACACTGTATAACTTCTTTTGCAGATTCAAAAGCGCATTGCTGCTTCTCGCCCCACTCTGAGTCATGTTTAAAAATAGCATTTATCGTCATTTCTCTTTTGAGAAAGCATGGTTTGTCACTCACTGACCCATCTGATATGTAACTGCAACCAACAATCACTAGTTCTAACAGGCTGATTTGTTTATCTTCTCTGTAGTTTCTAAAATATTTCTGCACGGTACAGTCAAGGCTGAGTGCATGAAAATAAGCTACATTTTCCCGATTCAACATTACTTCAGAAGCTTCTAATTCAAACAAATGTACAAGCCATATTATCAGATCCTCCTCCGGTCTCTGCTGAAATCTGTCCCAAATACCATTAATTTCTGGCTGAGGAAAGTCTTCCAATGAATTAATTAAACCATCCTGTAAGCACTGTAAATTAACCTGCAGCTCTCCTCCAACCATCTTCATCCGCGACACACTCTGGCTATCTAAACAGTCTGGTAAAATAAACTGTGTCATGTCCTATGTTTCTTGCTTTGCCTAGTATATTTGCAAATCTTTTTTCAATGACTTATTTTCAGACAGTAACAGGTCAGGATTCTGTTTAACTTTGACTAACTCCCTTTGCATTTCATTACGTTCTCTTTCTAACTGCGCACATTATTCATCCATGCTGCGCAATGCATTCAAAATGAGTCTACTTTTTCTCTCTGAAATGCAAAGTTGTTTTCTCCCTTGAAAAGAAAAATCCTTGAAACATTTAAGTATCTGTGCTTGCCCCTCATCTGTTAAACATGCATTAGAGGCAACTTCCCACCCCAATAACTCAGTTGGCATCTGGGAATCTGCAACTGAAAACATTGACATTTTAGAAAATATTTTCCCCTTCTCCTTTAATATTGTATCCTGTTTGTGACACCAGAATTCATTGCTACGCCCTTCCAAATAATAGTAAATACCGCCCTTCCACACGGAGGCTCAAACACGACGAAGCAATAATAACAAAACACCACCAGGAAAGGGATTTCATGTTTATAAAATTAAACGCATCAAAAGACTGTTCTCAGAATAACGCATGGGGTTTTATTTTTGCAACAATCTCTAACAAAAAGACTTTCCCAGATGTCACATGAAAAACATTCAAATGAATAAAGAGATATATATGTATATATGTGGAAGCAATAATATCACTTATAAGTAGGCAAATGCAACTGTTAAATTCACGGAAGATAATAATATGAAATGAAGTACAAGCAGATAATACTGGACGTCCACTGCAAGAAATCCGAAAGATTTATACACTAAATACATCAGATGATTACAACCACTGAAGACTTGGATGTGCACACAGACTCACTCACACTTCACAATGAAAACACCACAGATGATTATAACCACTGGAGACTTGGATGTGCACACAGACTCACTCACACATCACAAAATCAATACTCAAAAACAAAACACCTCACCGGCTGCAAACACTGCATCTTATCCCACTCTAGACTGGGGGATTCACAGCCGGGGTTAAGAACCTCAGCAAATCGGGTTCTGCTGAAGTAGATGCGTCCGTCCCCATTCAGACTCCAAAACAAATCCCAGTTTCTAAGTGAACAAACCCCAGCTTTATAATCTCAAAACACACTAGAAAGTTCAGAGAGGCCCTCCTTTGCGCCAAGGAAACTTACTGGAGTTGGCCACTCTCCATGCAACATGTTCCAGCCTTTATCTTAACCAAGCTTACGAAAGGCTCCAGCAGTACAGTCAACAATCTCCAAAAGCAAAACAACCTTTAACGTGAAACACCTAAACAACTTGAGTAATCTGGGGGCCTGCCTGTGCGCAAAAGTTAAAGCTAGGTGACAGAGTCAGAATTCAAGATGGCATGAGGGCATGTCAAAGCCAATAGTAAGAACTTCATAATACTTCCCAAAGTACAACACAATGCACATTTGTGCACCACTGCCTATAGCATCACACACTTCGTCTCTCAATGTACAACATAATGCACATTTGAGCACCACTGCTTATAACACTGCACTTTGAGACTAAGAAGTACATTCCACAACTCTATCGCTCATGCTTTCAAATGCACATCCCACATGTTCTTTTCCTTTCAAGGCTGTTCTACTCTGTGAAAGCTCTCCCCCTCTGCAGCTATAAGAAGACACAAAAGAAATCTTCAAGGATGCAGGAAAAAATGAGGTTGTCAGGCTAGGGTAAAGTAAAACACCAAAAGTCAATTAAAACAATGGTAGTCAAAGGTCATCACGTGGTATCAATACATGGGAATGCCTCTAGCACTGCACTGGTAGGAGGAATACGTCATTGTTGTTTACTGTCCCCAGCCGGGAAGTGGAAGCATTATCACTGAGCCCAGCTTCTATGGGGATTTGATGTACAATAGTGAGAGGAGGAAGGTAATTACCTCGGACCCCATGCAGCCTACTGTGGAGAATCAGCACCATAATGCGGTTTGATCAGATGAATTGAGAGAAATCTCTTGTTCTTGCAACCAGTGAGGGGTGGGAGAAGTACAGTTCTGGGACCTTCAACAGCCAGGACAGGAGGGCCCGAATTCTTTTTTGTCCGCAATTTTCTTCCTGACCAGGTCCCCGATTCTGGGAATCCACCAGGTATCGCTGGTGCTGCTTATACTTCACCAGTAGCGGTGCGTTTGACTTGGACATTGCTTTGGGCATCCCAGAAGCTGTTCAGTTCGTGTAAAACAGCCAAACATTCATTTATATCAAATGGTGTTTCTGACGCCACTTTGCTGGGGCTGTCTGGGTCTGGGACCCACATCTTAACCCCAAGCAGAATGCCATAGGGATTCTGACCAACCAGGGATTTTCTAGGCAGATTGTTCAATGTCCTCCGGACCCCATATTGGGCATAGACCCAACTAAGACCTGAGGCTAGTACCCTTGCTGTTAAAGACTGCCTTAAGTCCAGTTTCTTTTCTCTTCATGACCAAATTTCCCTCAGGATGGTATGGGGAGGAATACCGGAGGTTCACACCCAAGCTTCCTATGGCATCTTTGTAAGCCCTGGAGGCACACGCCAGACCGTGGTCAGAATGATGCTAACTGCGTATGTCCTGGTAAAGACTTGCAGATCTTTTATAACTATTCGGGTGTCAGCCAACCCCTGTGGCCAGACCCATAGGAATGAAGAGCAGGAATCCACTGCCACCAAGATGCACTTGTAAGCCCCATCCGATGTTAAGGGGTGTAGTGATCCAAATATACACAAGCCAGAGTCTTGTTGGAAATGACTAGAGGTGTCTTTGGTGGACACGCCACGGTGGAACCCTTCATCTGCTGGCAGATATCATATTTGAGGACAAAGTCCTTGGTCTGTTTGTAACGACCTGGCCACCAATAGCGTTGCTGCATTGCGAAATTTCAGCTGCCACCCCTGCGTGTGTAGATGCAAGACCCTAATGTGCATCTAGAATTGAACTTAACCTGCAGTCTGAATTTGGTATTACTCTGTCCCCCACTCTAGGAATATGAGCACACAGTATGTTTTGCACATCTAAATTGTAGGAGCACTTGAGTGGAAAATCTTTCAGCAGGTGGATATCACTGCACGCAGCACTGACAGCCACCCTGATGTCTCTATCTATTCTCGTACTTGAACGAGTTATTGCAGCGACTGCAGCACTTTGCACTGTTGCTATTGCGGCTTCATCAGCCATGGAATTCCATGCAACATGTACGTCTACACGTTGGTGACTCAACATATGTATTACATGAGTCCATGGCAAGCACCCTTCTAGCTTCAGTAATGTAAGTATTCATTATAAGTCTGGGCACAATAATACGATTATACAAATCACACACAATTAGTGTGGGCAATCCAAGATCTGTATTCTCAAGTGGCAGAATTAAAGCTCTCAGTTCAGCCAACTGCGTGGCGGAGTCACCAAGTGACTTTTCAGGGTGGAATTCTCCATCCTGCATGCAGGGGCGTAACATAGGCCCACACAGCCCCCGTGTTGCGCACATCTGTCTGGGATGTGTGTTGTGGTTACCTTACGCTCACCGTCATTGCTCCTGACCCTGCTGACCTCGTCTCATCAGTTACCATCAATAAATTAAATTGTGCGTGGGTGCGGATGCATCAGCGTGGTGGTCTTCACGCTTAGGGTGGGGCTGCGCTCATTGGCATTGTCATGTGCAATTAAAAGGGCACGTGATGTGAGTCGTCCGAGGCGGCTGAGAGGGACCGTGCGGCCATAATTTAATAATTACTAGCTAACCTAGCCCGGTCTTCTGCTGCCCGGGCCTTCCACCAAAGCTGCAGTGCAGGCCTCAGGTGAGTCAGTCGGAGTCTCAGTCAGAGGGTGGGGTGGGCAGGCTTCCCTGACATGTCACATCATGGGCAGCGTAAATTGAAACATAGGTCCCGCAGCCCCCTGTGCTCCAGCCTCCAGGGGCCCCCTCAGCCATCAGCGCAGTAGCTGTAGCGCACAAAGCACTACACTCTCTAGCCGGTGTTGCACCAGTTCAGTAGTTGCATCATAAATTAAATGGTGCATGCTTGCGGTGGGTGCTAGTGACCTGAGCTCCCAGCAGCAAGGGGGTTGAAGGCAACTGCAACAAGGCCAGCGAGAGATCTATAATCCTGAAAGAGGTCAATGTAAATATCTCATTACGCTATTGGATATTTACTCCACGATGGAAATTGCTAATGTTGAGAGGGCCCCATCAGTTTTTATAAATCCCTCTCACCTTTATTCTAACGGCGGAGGAGTTACCTAAGCTTCTCAACTCCCCCCCCCCCTGTCTCCAGAACTCACGGAGCACTTGTTAGGGGGAATTACTTCCAGGTCCCCGGAGGAGTCATGCCCTTTGAAGATCCTAAAATTAGGAATTAGGAATGGAAGCTATTGTCCCCCACCTTACCTTAGCACTTAATACAGCTATTTCAGTTGGCCGGTACCCCATCTCCTGGAAGACTGCAGTGGTTAAACCTCTTCTAAAATAAACCTTCTCTGGATTCAGCGGAGCTAAAGAATTATCGCCCCATCTCCCTGTTACCAGTTCCAGACCAAATTTTGTAGAAATATCTGAATTCTCACCTCCGTTCCTTTTTAAGAGAGTACCAGCTGCTTGATGGCTCGAAGCATGGCTTTAGAGGTGAAAATAGTACGGAGGCAGAAGGGTGGATCACGTCCCAGGAAGCTAGTTTCCTGGTGACGAATAGTCCGGTGATCCCCTATTTTTACTGCCTCCCTAAGATTCATAAGAGCCAACGGCCTCCTCCAGGCCGTCCCATTATCTCTGGGATTGGCTCACTGTTGGAGCCCTTGTCCAAATTCGTAGATGTTTTTCTACGACCTATGGTGTTGGAAATGCCCACCTATTTAAAAGACACGGCTGACGTCCTGCGGATGCTACCAGATATCGAGTTTGACAACAGGACCGATATTTTGGCTAGTTTTGATGTAGAGTCCCTCTACACGTGTATTCCGCAGATTGAAACCCTGGACTCCATCAAGGTACTTCTCGAAGGACGTGACCTCAATAGCATTACCCCAGTCTCTTTTATCATGGAGTGTGCCAGGATAGCTATGACCGAGAATTTTTTCAAATTCGAGGATCAGATTTTTTTACAGATCTCTGGCACATCCATGGGGAGCGTTTTTGCGCCTAGCTTGGCCAACCTCTACGTACATCTTTTTGAACAACAACATGTACTGAACCACAGTAACCCTTTTTTTGAACATCTGGTACTGTGGAAGAGGTACATCGACGATGTACTGGTGGTATGGCGGGGTACGACCCATGAGATTGAAGCTTTTCATATCTGGCTCAATCAACAAAACTCTTTCCTTAAGTTCACCATTGAGCACAGTAAAGAGAGATTGTCCTTTTTAGATATCTCTATCTTTCCAGTTGAGGGTATTTTACACAGTGAACTGTTCAAGAAACCCATGTCCAGAAATTCTCTACTCTCATATGACAGCTACCACCCCAGGGCTCTCAGAGACAACCTCCCAGTGGGCCAGTTCCTGCGCATTAGGAGGAATTGTACCACTAGGGATCTCTTTGAGAAACATGCCAAGGCCTTGGCATCCCAACTTCAGTCACGACGTTATCCTAAACGTCTGGTGCGGAGAGCATGGAAGAGGGCTTCCAACAACAATCGGGATGCACTGTTGGACAACAGTGCTCCCAAGCCCCCTAATGAGAGATTGACCTTTGTAACTACTTTCTGCTCTCATTCTAATAGATTACAGAAAGTTGTCCGTAAACATTGGCATATTCTCAATGTAGCTTCAGGCAATATTCCTTCACCCCTGTTTGCCTTCAAAAAGGGACCGAGCCTACGTAACAGTTTAGTACACACACGACCAGCGACCCGCGCACCACGTCCTGATAACACCTTGTGGTCATTACCTCCAGTACGAGGTCACTATCCTTGTGGCTCTTGTAGTGTTTGCCCACAGACCACCAAAGCCACTTCAGTTGACATAGGCACCAGTCGTCCCTGGATACTCAACAGCCATACGAACTGTAATTCAGAGGGCGTCATTTACATGATCACATGCCCTTGTTCTCTTCATTATATTGGGCACACTACGCGCAAAGTCAAGCTCCGCATTAGTGAGCATAAAAGCACGATTCGGTGCAAGAAACAGTCCACCTGCCTCACGGACCATTTCTTGGCTAAACAACACAGAGCGGATGAGCTAAGGTGGGTCGTGCTGGAACGACCTCTGATTCCCCAGCATGTTACTGACATTACTCGCTTCTTGTTTCTGAGAGAGCAGAGGATGATTTTTAGGATGGGCACAGACACACATGGCTTAAATGATAAAATCCCATGGTCTTTGGTTTGAACCGTGTATTTGCTCAACTGGAGTTTAGGTATTTTTTAGACCCATACAGCACAGTGGAGATGACATGATGGCCGCTGATTGTTCTAAATGAGAAATCATCAAAGAATGCATGGCTTCACTGGCTGCATTAATATATACCTATGAAAGAAAGATCGTTCTAGATATGTCTTGTATAATTTCAGAAATTTTCTGACGTTTTTTTAAGGATACTCGATTTACTATACCATCACTCTCAGGCTGCATATAACTCTTAGAGCTGTTTGCCACCGAGTGGCTGTAGAAGGTGGGTATAGAATTTGGCCCTCCCTTCCTCCCTGACACCATGGCATATATAAATCTAGGCAGACTCTACTGTTGTTGGTAACTTGAGGGTTGTATCCCATTAAGGAGATGTTCCATGCTTTTGGTGCTTTTGGTGCTGGTCAGTACGAGTGTAAACACTTCGTTTTACGCTTTCTTCTACCATAGTCTGGCCCCCCTTTGTTTGATCGCTGGGATTGAAATGCACATTTGTAATGTTTAAATTACCCCCGAGCGATGGTTTTTATCTTCTTGCAGTGTTGAAGAACGCGCATGAGTGGTAGACTAGTGTCCCATTCATGGCAAGTGTCTGGCGAACTTTTACAGCGCAGGTCCAGGAGAAATGCTGTACACACTCGAGCGCATTACACTGCGCATGCGCCTTAGATTAGCATCTCACTTTCGGCTCATGCGCTATTATGACACTCATTACTAGACACGAGACGATTGTCTACACCTGTGAAGTATCGTCCGGGTTAGAGGGTGTATTTATAGAAGCCTCACTTGCCAGCAGTCACCTTCCAGACTGCGCGGAGTCCGGCTCGAGGAATCGACGGATAGGTAAGGAGAGGGAATTGTCTTACCTCGTAACCAGTATACTCTGTTTCAGGACCCTAGTTTTTGAAATTCGGACTTAGGGAATGGTTAATATCATGGCACCACTTTTGTTTAATAATGCGACTATGGAGGGCCAGAACTCTGTTGGGTCCCGGGTTTTAGGATCCACAGAATGAAGCTGTGGTTCTGGCATCATAGGAAGGGTGCCCTTTAATTACATGACATACATCGTAATATATAGGCATATTGGGAGAGAGACAGCTGTTTGGGTAGAAGGCGACACATTGCCATTTTTCTCAGACACCAGGCCAATTTCTGACTTTTTAGGGTGGTTCTCTCAGAGTTATTATTTTAATGGGGTTGTGATGTTGAACGGAGAGTAGGGGAAGTAGAGAGACAAGTATCCATATGCAACTTGTTGTGTCTTTTCCTACCTGTCAACAGAGCGGTGCCTCCTTCTCCGAGCAGTCAGCCGGGTGAGGTGAGGCTGTCCTCCCACAGAAAGTTGGGTGAGTTGCAAATTTATTTTTTTACTATTCTCCCTTTTGTATAATTAACCATATTTTGGGTTGCAAGAGTTTGACAGTGTCCAACAGTCACTGTGGAAGCTGGTTATGGGAGTTGTTTTTCATTGTGTGTTGTACCTCTCTTTTGTTTGTTGCAGGAAAGAGGACCATGTTCCTATACCCGAGCATAAAATTACGTGCCCGGTAGGGTGGCTGTTGCCACAAACCTTATGTCTTCCTGTTTTTCACATTGTCTTAATTTGACATACCACTTTTAGCAGTAGCTTTAGTTTCACTGATATAGGTCCTGAAGAAAGCCGGGTCAGGTGACCACCTCGGCTGAAACATGTCGACCGTTGGAGACCAAATTGAGTTATAGTCTATTTTTTCAAGACTAGTTGGTCTTTTTTAGACATGACACCTGGTCAATCTCTATTAAAGAATATTTTTGCCCACGTAGTCATTTTTAGTACACTATTATTTTTTTAGCACTGCACCTTTTCTCTTGAGTCTACACATTGTGTCAGGAGTTTTCACGACCGGGGATCATTTGGTCGGGCATTCAGTAGAGCCGGCTGGTTCGACATTGCAGGCCCAGACTTTTGACCCCGTGGAGTCGCAAATGACGATGCTCCGCCAATAAGGGTGGGCTGATGGACTCTGTACCTCTGACACTTTGATGTATTCATTTGAGAGGTCCTTTCACTTTGTTTATAGCTTCCGACTAGCTTCTGTAGTTTTGACTTAGTACCTTTTCTTGTTGTTTCTATGTAGTTAGGGGTATCAAGGTACGTTAGTCGTTAAACTATTTCCCCGTGGACCCTTGTGTATATGTTGTTCTTGGTTGGAAAATAGTACGGAGACACTGCTAACCTCAGTATTTGACAACATTCATCTTCAGGTTGATGCAGGACACGCCACGCTGTTGGTTCTCCTTGACCTGACCGCACCTTTTGATACCCTATTTCCTTTGAGACTGGTGGAACGGCTCAAGGAGATAGGGATTGGGGGCATGGCCCTCAAGCTACTTACCTCCTTCCTCTGTAATAGTACTCAGATTGTAAAAATGGGTCAATTCTACTCGGCTCCTAATCATTTGGTATGTGGAGTCCCGCAAGGCTACTCTCTGAGCCCAACCCTTTTTAATATCTATGTGGACCCACTGGCAAGGGTTGTAAGGTCATTTGGATTGAAGGTAATGTCCTATGCTGACGACACGCAAATGATGGTGTCTATTACTCACAGCATTAGGGAATCTGCTACAAATTTTACGAATTGCATGCAGGCGGTATCCTCTTGGATGGTGGAGAACTACCTTAAACGTAATGGGGGGAAAACAGAGGTCCTGATCTTTGGAAACCAACAGAACATCTGGTCTAGTAACTGGTGGCCATATACGCCTGGTTGCTGTCCTCACCCTGTATCCCATTGTAAAAATCACGGGGTCATAGTGGACAACTCTCTCTGAGTCGGCAGATTAAAAGGAACGGTTTCCACATGTTTCGGGATCATTAGCATTCTCAGGAAAATCTCCCATTGCCTCTCTTTTGCCTCCCGAAAGCAGGTGGTGATTGCCTTAGTGATGTCCAGACTGGACTATTGTAATGCCCTCTATTTGCCTGGTTCGTCGTCTGCAGCTGAGGCAGAACGCAGCAGCAAGGCTGGTGATGGATATTCCAAAATACCACTCAGTTTCAGCCTCCCTGAGCAAGCTGCATTGGCTTCCTTTAAATAGAAGAATTCAGTTCAAAGCACTATGTCTTACCCACAAGGCTTTTTATGGCCGAGGCCCGGATTCTATTAAAGGGCACTTCCGGCGCTATGTCCCTGCCAAGCAGCTTAGGTCAGCTAGTAAAAATCTGTTGGTAGTCCCAAGGTTCAAGAAGACTAGATGGGGAGGCAGGGCATTTTCCATTGCCGCTGCTAAGCTATGGAACTCCCTCCCTGGCGATCTCTCTGGACAAATCTCTCACTCTCTTTTCTGCAAGGCTCTTAAGACCTTTACAGAGACGTCAGTTTGAGCTTTTCTTTTCTTTCTGTATGACAGTCTCTCCTGCAGCGCCTTGACCCCTCTGGGCTAAGTTCACGCTTTAGAAATCTAATATTCATTTTAAATATGGCAAATCATGTGCACTCCAGTCTCCTACTGGGTCACAAGAGGATCAAGTCGAGAACGCTTCAATCCCCCAGCCAACTCAGGACTTTCGTTCTCGCCTCGGCTTCTCTGCATTGTTACCCACACCACTTCTGAAGCTTTAGGTCAAGTTGTGATGGCCACTGGGGAAACAAGGAGCAAAGCAAATCCGTGAATGGCCAGAGGACTCAGCTGCCATCAGTGCCGTGGGAGTGAGTCATGGAGGGCAGGAAATAATTTTTTAGATGAGTAAAACTCCCTTAAATCTTTCTGCCAGTTAGCAGATTTATCAATTTTGAAGAGGACAACGTTAGTAAAAATATTGCACATGGGCTATAGAACTTAGGCTGTCAGTAAGTCCTTCATTATTCTACCTTTTTTGATTCTACTTCTTTTCTACTCCCCCTAATTAGCACTGCTAGTCTATTTATAATATTATAACCACAGTTTGGTACCATGTATGTTTTGTTATCAGATTTGCACTTGCACAATCAAAACTCATGGTACTGAGTACAGTGCAGGCTTTCATTTGGCAATCGAGGTTTCACGAAACACATGAAACTCATGGCAAGAGACCACTTTCATAACGTTCCCCAAGTTCTTTTCAGCAATGAGACCAAACACCTCTGCAAAAAAATGCTGCATTGTTCCAGGCTAGCTCCAACATCATGCACCAGCGTGCAGAGCACAACCTCACTTTAAAACGAAAGTCTTACTTCATTAATCGTTCTAAAGCATACATTCCCATGCATAACTATGTCACCGGGAGTTTACGTTTGCTCTGAAAGTTTAATAACAGAATCCAGTAAGTTGAAGCTTGCTGTACTGTTTTTGCTGAAGGGTGGCCCATCATGGAAATAAGGGAAATAGAGACATCTACTTTTATGATTTTCAGTCATAAAATCTCTCCGTCTAAAGTATTTCAATTTGTTTTTTTATGGTTTCCAGTGCAAAGAGAACATTTACAGTACTTTGGATTTGCAGTTTCCATTGTCCTTCAGATATTTTGTAAAAGGAAGTAAATAAAAACGTATTTCCTTAAGTAAAGTCTTGAAACTCATGAAATGCATACGGATGCGTGATCCCAAATGCACTGCATCCAAAGTTAATAATCGATACTTCTAGTAAGCTTAACCCTCATCAGAATAATTCGTTTTTGTCTTAATAGTCTAATAACTGGTCAGATAACGCAAATGAGCTCCTGTTGCTAAAATCTGCTTGCACCCTGAATCTCTCAGGCCACTACTTTTCATTAAGAACCAGAAGGAACTACTATATCAGCAGCAAGAAGCTAAATAGATGCATACCCCAACGTTCATATACTGACAAGTCACTATGATTCACCCTGTATAACAGCCAACCTCACCCTCGGAAAACATGTTCTCTACTGTCTCTCCTGAAGACAGGAAAATGATTCCTCCTAGGAAACAGCTTCAGAACTGTTGTCCTAGCTCTCATATTCTTGCATCTGAATGGTGACAATATTCTGCTACCTGCAGAACACGAAAAACACCTGCAACAACGACACAAGCTTCACTTTCAAAGACACATGGGTACAGGGACAGTGAGGCCATAATTTAATAATTGCTAGCCCGGTCTTCTGCCGCTCGCCTGTGCCTGCCAGTGCCACTTAAGCTGCAGGCCTCAGCCCTCAGGTGAGTCGGAGTCTTCGACAGAGACAGATTGACTGGCACAGGCCAGGGTAGCAAGGTGGCAAGCCAGCGGTATCAGGTGCTACCCTTAAATGATTCTAATGCTGGTCGCATATCCTAGCTTGAACATATGAAGCTGCAAGGCTTCCGTATGCCATATCTTGGGGATGAGTGGCCCACAGAGCAGCTCTCGGTTAGGCACACCCTGTCACTGCATGTTCATGTTCATTTAAATGGTCCGACCAATTCAGTAGCCCTGTTCAATATCAGGAGGCCTGCCAGCACGTCATCACTGTAATGATGTGTGATGAGCAGACTGGGAGAGCGCCTCCGGACCAAGCCCAGGAGCATCTGAAGGTATCAAGAGATGGGTAGGACTCTAGACGCAGCAGGGCGTGGGAAGCATTGGTGGCCCTCCTAAAGCAACCAGAAGCGGTGTTAGAAGAAGGGAGGGAGTCAGGAGATAGCATAGAGGCTTGGGCCCTGCAGTAACCGGAATTATTTATCCAGAGATGGTGGAACAGAGACAGTAGATCTGGGAATACTCTCCCGATATCAGAAACCCAGAGGAAGGGTGCAGAACAGGACCTCTCTATTGGGACTCTAGGTGCTGAGGAAGCCTGAGAAGGGCATCAGGACACGCACCATTAGACAATTTTGCCGGGTGGGGGGAGGTGGAGATGGGGAGTTGTTATTATTTTGATTTGCAGCAACAAGACAGTCAATAACACAGAAGGCTCCCTAGAAGAGGATGAGGTGGTAGAAACTGTACGGGGTTAGACAGACCATCCAACTAAGGCATATTGAAATTGTTTAATAGGAGCTGAGAAGGGGAATATAGCAGGATATGTAGAATATGTGACAATGCCTGGAATACCACAACTGTTTCTATATGCTGCCTGTTTGTTGCTAATTGCTAATTGCAATGGATTAATAAAATCTGTTTTAAAAACAAATCAAGAGATGGGTAGGATAATTGGACACGGGCATCCATGCTCCAAGCTCAATGCTTGAGGGCCAGGGTGCGCAGCTGGCTATGAATGATAGGATAAGCGAGTCAAGAAACACGGTCCAAACACATTGCCACTAGAGGAAGTGATGGGGCAGGTGGTGCAGACCCCCAGAGACGACGAGATGAAAAGTAGTAGTCCCATGCCGGGGGTGCTAGGGGGCGCAAGTGTGGAATGGCTGCCTAGTGGTGAAGCTCCCACAGCCCGATAGCCAAATCCGTCCAATTATCCTGCTCCAATGCCTCGGAAGAGCTGTAAAGCGTAGGGACAAGGTAGCCGAAACCTCGCTGCAACACACAGGCAAGACTTAAGTCCAGCGGTGCTGTGGGGCGCCTGTGATTAGCGGCGGGAGCTGCGCCCAACAGGTGTCTCCGTCCGGCTGGAAGCTGACCCTGGGGGCGCCGAGCTACGTCAGGCCGCGGCGCCCACGTGGGGTGTAGGCCGCGGTCGCTTGAGCGGTGTGGCACAGCTCCAGAGACAAGCCCCAGCCCTGCGGACCCCAGAGGGGGGACGCGGGCTCTACGACGCAGCGCTGAGTGAGGAGAGAGGACGGCGAGTGAGCTCTGCGCCCTGGGGCTCCGGATCGTGCCCCCCCACTGCCTGGCAGCTGAAGCGCCGCTCCCGCTGCGAGGCATGAGGCATGTGGCGGGAGTGAAAGAGCCCCGTAAGAGGCCCGCCTGGCAACGCGGATACTGCTGGCAATAGCGGAAGAAAGCGCCGGGACTGTGACCCGGGTGGACTGCTGTGAGCGGAGCACGCAAGAGCCGGCGCCTTGCCGGGTTGTGGCGCTGATAGGCCCTACAGCTACAAAATCGTGAGTGGCCATCGCTTGCATCATTGAGCCCAGTAGCGCGGGGCCCCTCAGGGGAAATGCCTGGTGATTGTTGCGGCTGTGGGGGCCTGGAAGGTGCAGCTTGACTCGGGAGTGATCAGCACCCAGATTGGGGGGCCTACCGGAACGATACAGACTAGGCCTGAGCTGGGAGATTACAGGGGCAAGATCTCCTCTCCATAAAGGACTATGAAAAGCCATAACGCTGCTGCCTGTATGCGATCCCATGGGTCATAGAGAACCTGCTGCCTGCTGTTCCTGGATGGTACCTGCTCTCCTGCTGGCCACAGCGGATGCCTTTTGATAACTTTGCGGAGGGTGCCATTGGGCATAGCCACGGTGCGAGGTTTACGGAGAGGTGTCTCCCCAGGGGGAATCCTGTATTACACAGAGACGGAGATCTTGCGGAACAGACAGCACGCGTCCGGCGACCTACAGAGAGGTAATCGCGCGCAGTAGAAAGAAGTGAGAGTGTCTGCTCACTGCGTGGGGGATGAGAGAAAGCGTCTTAGGATCCTACCCTGACAGTCACTGTGTTGGTCTAAGCGAACAGTAGCACAGGGTGAAGTGCTCGCCACCAGGGACATTGGGGAGGACGAGCGGCAACCCCCTGCCTTTGCTGGACAGCGTCGTCAGTGACCCTCTTGACGCAGCTGAGGATCTACTAGGGCTGTGGCGCAGCCAGCGCGGAGACATATCCTCCGGGACGTCTGCTAGCGGGGGGCAGAATGGGAAAGCCAGATGCCAGGCAGCCTCGACTGCAATTTGAAGCGAAAAAATTGTCCAAGGTGCCTTTGGAGGGAGACATGGAAGCCACGGAGCCGGGATCCTGGGCGTCATCAACTGAGAAGGATGTTGATATGAAAACCATCATGCTGGAGGTGCGTCAGGGCATAGCCACAATCGCAGGCAAAATGGACGATATGAATATGCGGATGGAGAGCATTGTGCATAAATTAGATGGCCATGAGAACCGTCTCAAGGAAGCAGAGAAGCGTATCTCCGACTCAGAGGATGCTGCCGTGCGAGTCCAGGACTCGGTGGCTCAGATGGACAAACTGCTAAAAGTCATCGCTGCCAAAGCTAAGGACATGGAGGCGAGAAGTCGTCGCAACAACCTGCGTCTACTAGGAATACCCAAAAGTACCAACACGGGTACGATGGAACTCTATGTAGAAAAGCCACTGCTCGCAGCGATAGGGGCAGAATCCTTCTCTCCTCAGTTCGTGGTAGAGAGAGCGAACCGTTCGTTGGGGCCTCGACCTCCAGTGGGCACACCGCGCCCTATCATAGCCCTGAAGGACTGGGCTATTCTAAGGCCCAGCGGTGCCAGGGGACAACACCTGAAACCTTCGTGGGTTACCTGTTCCGGCGTACAAAACACAGAGATACGGGACACTTCCTGGGGCATCAAAGATCCGCATTTATTTACTGCAGGGATACAGAAATCGCAAGAAGTACACAACGTGTAGGTTCTGAGAGACTGCTTCAAATTGCAAAAGTGGATCGCTCTTTTTATACACATTTTCGTCATTGAACAGCATGGCGGACAAAAGGTTACAACTCAGTTCCCACAATAAACTTCAAAAAGGTCACATTCATGTTTTCAGAAACCCGAAACAAAATTACAGCAACATTGCCGGTTCCCAACTGTAAAAGCACATTATCCCTACATTAAGCACATTCCATTCTGACCGTAACGAATTAGAGTAAGGAACAGATAAAAAGGGAAAAAGGAAAACAAGGATGCACGACAGTTTAGAAAACAGTGTAGAGAGCAATATCGGGAACTTGATTGCAGGATCAAAGAACCCGTGCCTAATGTATGCACGACTGAAACAATAAACTAGCACGGCAAGATGAGCCTCGAGCGGAGCCATCTGCCCTTGCCGTGTCATCCCCCTCATCATAAAGACACCTTCAAAGGAACATGTGTCCTCCACGAAAGCTTGGGAATCCCAGGGTCACGAAGCGGACAGTGTCCGTTCGCTGGCTACTTGAGGGCAAGAGACAAAATGGACGCCGTATCTAAAATGGAACCCAAGGGTTCAGATGGGCATGCCCAGGAATGAGACGATCCGTACATAGTAGCATAGCGAAAACGCGTACACCCACTAAACTCGTCATTTGCGGTTCGTAGATACCAAACTCGTCCATATTCGAACATACCCAAAATGTCAGTCAGATTCCCACGGAACCTCAGACGCTCCTTTTGCCCTCATGTAGGCAAGCACTAGTCGAGATCAGAGTCGATTTCGATATTCATCAAATCGTTCAGTTGCTGCTGGAACATCATTCTATTCATCAACGTCTCTTTGGTAACTGATGGCCGTCTTATACACGTTGTAGCACAGAGGCCACATAAGGCCGGACCACACTGTACGCAAAGACAACACGTGAACAGAAACGTTACAACAACCCCTACGATCATCAGAATCTTCCAACCCCAGGTTGATATCAGGTCCCAAAACCATCCTAGAAGCGTCCAATTACCTTCATCCACGTGTATGGACTCGGAGATCTTATGCAACTTCGAGATGGCTTGGTAAACGGTTGGAGCGTTGTCAGGAATGAAAATGCAACAGCTCGAATGAATCACTTTGCACACACCACCTCTATCTGCAAGAACAACGTCTAGAACCATACGGTTCTGCAACGTCATAAGTCTATCCGCCTGAAGTTCCGCTGTTAAATTACCAAGAGCACTCGCAGTTATGTTAGCAGTCAATTCTACCACACGGGTCAACTGTCTCAGGTTCCTACTATTAACCATAGGTCCCCAAAACGGCAGGAAACCCTTAAAGAAATCTCCTGCTTCTTGACCCGCGGTGTCCTCTTCGCTAATAACGCCTCTCACAACTCTAGTTTTGTGATAGTCTGAGGCAACCGTAAAAGTCGGTGGCAAAAGATTCGCAATATAACAGGTTCCCGAGAAGTCACAGGGCAACCATGTATATGCACGCTCATAACATACGAAATAGGTACCCTTGGCAGTCAGGAAAACAGGGGAAGAGAGCATCGGTAGAACGTACGTGTCAGTACAAGCACTCTCACCAAGCTGGGCTCTCGGATTTCGACCAAGACCTTTCAAGCAGAAATTACCGAGGTGGGGTACGATCCATATTGGAGACGAGCTCTTGAGCTGTCTATCACCCACTGACATACTATACTCAGCCTCACTCAAATCTTTATAGGCTTGTACCTCTTCATCTGGAATAAGCGATGCATCAAAAATATCTCTATCTAGATCAGCAATCGCTATCACCAAAGGCTTGTGGTACGGACCAGGACCAAAGTTTGCAGAACGTGGCTCTCGACTGGGGTAGGAATCCAGTGCACTACGGAACATAGTTTGGACTTCTCGAGCTGACCCCTGGGAACTGTAAGGAAGAACCAAATACGGAATACCCCTATCCATGGTATGTGGCATTAACCCACACACCCAACAGTTGGTAGTATTCATCACCAACTGATGCTGATGTAGGAGTTGAACGAAGGAATTATTCATGAATTCTGCACGCCTAACCTGTTCATGTTGGGGCAGAGGATGAAAGGAATGCGGAGAAACAGTAGTAATGGAACCTAGTTTAGGAGAAAAAGTAGGTGAAATGGAAGGCAATAACGACTGTATTCCAAAATATACTCCACTCACCAATAACATAGAAACAGTCAGAAACAGTAGAAATACCTGAAACAAAAAACATTTCGTTCGTACAATTTTATGCAATTGTGATCTTTGCGCCGACATCCTTTCTACTTCCAACAGCTTAGAGAACGCCATCCTCTAAAAACCGTCCGTGACGTCCTTGACGCACTTTGTTCTGAGTAGCGATTATCAATTCCCAGGAGTTCCCAGAAATCGACAAAAGGTAACTGACCTAGTATCAGGAACCTGCTAAACAGAAGGAAGTACCCGCACGGCCCTACGGTTAACCCGGATGATAGGTTTTCCTAGACAAACATCCAACTTAATAAAAATCTCTTAGCTGTAAAAAGTACACGTAGAAAGAAACTCAAAAATCAGCAAAGGATGCAATTGTTCTTAATGTTCGTGGCAACAGTAAAGGAAAATATAGAAAATTTTTATCAGTCTTTGTCATGTGAACGAAGAAAATATCGACTTCTTCCAGGTCGAGTCTGCTCTTCAAATAATTGTTCAGCTGGTGAAACAATGTTCAGTCGATCAGATGACAATTCAGACCTTGAGTTCTCCAGGACTGACGACTCAACAGATGTGTCTGGCTGCAATGAATTGTCTACTACAGGTTGAGCATCGCTAAACGGCACGTAACAGAGAGGGGTCTTGGTTTCCGCTGTCGCAATACCAGTTCTCACCCAATTATCTGCTGGTGAAAGGATCGGAACCTTTTTAGTATGGGTGGCATGCACCCAGTTCTTTCTGCCTTCCAACCGAACTGCAGTCCTTGTAGCCAGTAATACTTGAAAGGGTCCCACAAATCTTGGCTCCAGATTGCGTTTTCTCCCAAAATTGCGGGTAACAACCCAGTCACCCGGTTGGAGCCGATGTCCAGGACCCTCTGTCTGTGCCGGTAAAGCTTCAAAAACCTGTTGATGAATTAACCTCAGTTTAGCAGTCAGGTCATGAAGATAATCAATTAACATTGGATACTCAAGACTATCAAAGGCCTTAGGCCTCGGGACTCCCCAAATGTTTGCAGGGCGGCCGAACACAATCTCATATGGGCTAAGCCCTACTCGAGAGTGCACAGTCGCCCTGGTTGATAAGAGAGCCAGAGGCAAAGCATCAGGCCATGACAAACCAGTCGTAGCTTGTATCTTTGCAAGTTTCAGTTTCAGAGTACCATTGTACCCTTCAACCAAACCCGCTGCCTGAGGATGATTGGCGCTATGGAATTTCTGTCGAATTCCAAGGCCCTTACACACACTCTGCATCACACTTCCCACAAACTCACTTCCGTTATCTGACCACACAATCCGTGGCATTCCATACCGAGGAAAGTATTCCTTCAGTAGGATTTTCGCTGTGGACAGAGCAGTATTATCCTTAAGAGGATAGGCCTCTATCCATCTGGAGAACGCACAAACCACAACTAAAACGTACTTCAGATTATTGCATCTCTCCATATGGATGAAGTCCAGTTGGATAACCTCAAAGGGACACGTAGGAGGGGCAAAATGGCCAGGTGGAGCAGGGGTGCCCTTGCCGGGATTATACATCAAACATATCATACAATTCTTAACCACTCTCTCAGCGCATTTGGCGATACCATCATTCTTCCATACCGGAGACAATAACTTACATATACCTTTCGCGCTAATATGTGACAAGCCGTGAGCCATAGTCACAACGGCTAGCACATATGCATCCGGTAACATCCACCTCTGACATTCCGACAAGTCAACCCAACATCCATGGGTGTCTAACTTTCCCGTACTTTCCTTCCACTTGGTCTTTTCAGTTTCAGTGGCCTCATTCTGAATTACTTTCACGCTCTCAACAGTGTCTTCACACATACCAGTCTCCATAGGCCGCCTCACTGGACTCGTAACATACATTCGGGACGCAAGATTCTTAGCCGTTTCCTTAGCAATCTCATCCGCAAATGCATTACCACGACCAACATCATCCGTAACCTTTCGATGCGCACTACATTTAATGATTGCCACCTGTTTAGGCAATGTAAGTGCATCCAAAAGATCATTCACAAGCTGTCCGTGTTGGATCTTCGTACCATGCGATGTCATGAATCCTCTCTCTCTCCACAATCGGCCAAAGCTATGTGCAACACCAAACGCGTATTGACTGTCAGTAAACACATTCACTCGCTTTCCTCTAGACAAAACACACGCTCTCGTCAACGCAATCAACTCTGCCGCTTGCGCTGAATTCTGACTTAATCTCGCAGTTTCCACAACCGTACTCAACGTCACTACAGCATACGCAGTCGTCACATTACCATTCGGCAACTTAAAACATGAACCATCAACATACAAAGTGCCATCAGGGTCTATCAATGGAGTGTTTTTCAGGTCCACACGACCCTTCGTTTCTTCCTCAGTTCGTAAATAACAATTATGTGGTGGTACATCATTTGATTCCACATTAGTCGGCAACAATGTCGCCGGATTCAGCACATTACAACGCTTGATCTGTATATGGCTTGCCAAAAGTGTCAACTCGTAACCGGACAACCTTGCACTCGTCAGATGTTGAGTTTTTGTACGATTCAGGAGAGTGTCAACTGCATGCGGAACCATCACTGTGAGCATATTATCCATAACCAGACCTGCGGATTGTCGAATAGACACCGCAGCTGCCGCTGTCGCTCTCAAGCAACTCGGCAACGCTCTAGCTACCGGGTCTAAGGTCGAGGAAAAATATGCACATGGACGCTGCCTACCACCAAATTGTTGCGTCAAAACACTCAACGCACAACCTTCTCTCTCGTGAACGTATAGTGTAAATGGCTTACTGTAATCAGGAGTACCTAACACAGGAGCCGAACACAACGCGTCACGCAGTTCAGAAAAACTTTTCTGACATTCTTCCGTCCATGGCAAAGGAGTCGAAACATCCTTGCACGTGAGAGCTATCAATGGCTTCGCTAACAGTGAAAAGTTCGGGATCCACTGTCTGCAGTATGACGTGATACCTAGAAAGGCACGCACATCTCTCTGAGTTGTTGGCACAGTCATTCGAGCGATCGCTGCAATTCTTTCTGGGGTCAACCTTCTTCCCTCCTTTGACAATAAGTGACCTAGATAGGTTACTTCTTGACAACAATATTGCAATTTAGAAGGTGACACCTTGTGATGTAAGTCACATAGATGCTGTAACAGTGATACTGTAGCAGTTTTGCAAACCTGTTCAGTGTCAGCAGCTACCAACAGATCATCAACGTACTGAATCAAGGCCGCACCAGCCGGTAACACAAACGCATCAAGTTGGCTCTTAAGCGCTTGGCTATAGATCGATGGACTCTCACAGTAGCCCTGAGGTGCGCGTTTAAACCTGAAACTGCGACCACCTAATGAGAAACCGAATAGATCTCTGCTTTCCTCAGCAATCGGAATGCTAAAGAAAGCATTCTTCAGATCGATTACCGAGAACCATGATGCAGAAGCTGGAATCAGAGTCAGCAAAGCTGTAATGTCAGGCACCACGGGAAACTGTGGAATTACAATTTTGTTTACCTCCCTCAAATCAATAACAAAACGATACACAGGAGGCTTGGATGGATCAGTTCGTTTCAAAATAGGTAACACGGGACTATTACACACGTTACCCCGAGTTTCTTCGATGACATCTTTATCGATCAAATCGTAAATGATCGCTAATAGTGCTCGTTCTCCATCAAGAGAGATACGATACTGGGGAATGCGTGGTAAGCGCACATTTGATTTCAGTTGAACAACATAAGGTGGTATATCCAACAGGCCCACATCGTTGGGACCTGTCGCCCACAAAGACTTAGGAAGAGAACTCAATTCCGGTGGGAGCTTATCAGTCGACAAATACATAGGAGAGATCACTTTCCGACCCAACGTAAGCTCCACTCCCGCAGGAGAACAGTACAAAGTCAAATATAACCGTTTCAACAAATCCAGGCCCAAAAGATTCTCACCACAACCAGTAGTCAAAAGCAAAGGAGCTTCTAACTCACAAGACCCAATTGAAAGGGGCAACGGGCAAGAAACTGGATTGCTAACGGGGGCGCCAGAGAATCCAACAGAAACATTCATCAAGCCAGACAAAGGCGCGCCAGGGAGTTTCGAATGCATGATGGAGCTTTTCGCTGCACCAGTATCCAACAGAAAAGGTTCAACTACACCCAATGTGGCAACTGCGACATAAGGCCCTCTCTGATCAACTGGGACCGATACCACTCCCTTTCTTTGTCTATGGCTGTCCTAATAATTACCGTCAGCAGCAACATCATGCTCGACATAATAGTCGTCCACATGGTACTGTGCAGATCTACCAGCCGAAAAATCGCGCCGATCAAAGCAATTTTGCGAGTCTGCTGAAGTGGAAAAACGCTCATTCTGATTCTGAGTAACACCGCGACCTCTACCACGTGAGGCTTGTTGAGGACCACTACGACCTCCTCGAGCCGAAACACCATTGTTGCGGTCACGCAAGACTGGACAATTAAACTTCAGATGGCCCTCACCCCTACAATACGCGCATTGATTATACCCCAGCAGAGTTCGTGGTGTAGAAGAGCCAGTACGCGGCTGTGCCCTAGGAAACTGTGACTGTAATCGATTTTGCTGTTGCGAGTCATTTCGAATCGCACGCGGGGGATACGCTTGCTGCAATAAGACCTTAGTTTTAAGATCCTTCGTTTTCTTTTCTGCACGTTCGCTTTCTTCTTTCTCTCTATTTTCGTAGTATTGGGCCGTAGCTAAAATTTGAGCAGTGGTAGAAACAGCCCACGAACTTTCAGAATTCTTCAATTTGTTGCTTAGTTCAGGCAGCAGATTCGATACGAATTTATCAACAAACAGTCGCTGACCTCCCTCAGTGCTCATATCCTGACCACTGTGATCGATGAATGCCTCCTCAAACCTCGTAAAGAAATCGGAGACACTCTCGTCCTTCTTTTGTTTGCACGCAGACAGTTTGTCCCAGTTAACTCTTATTGCTGGCATAAGCGTCTTCATAAGTGTAATTATCCTCTGGGGCAGATTCTCAATGAGCTGTTCAGGTTTAGCCACACCAACTTGCCGTGCGTCAGCCGCCGCAAGAGCAGCCCAATCACCGCCTAACTCAGCTGCGTGATTCTCTTGGCGAATTTTCGCCCAAATCGGTTGAGGTACTACATTACCGAACAACATGTCGATATCAGCAAGGTTCATAATAGTAGCATCCACTAATTGGGATAACTCCTTATAATAACCTGCCGGATTTTTGCGGGGGTCAGGCAAAGTTTGCTTCACCTGCAAAACTTCCGATCGCTTCCAGGGGAGGTGTATCCAAACTCTCTGAAAGTGTGGTAGAATAGCAGGGTTAGCAGCAGGATCACCTGGCATCCACACTGGGGGAACTTCCCGCATAGGGTACTGACCAGATTGTGCCGTCCGCTCCTCAGCTTCACCCTCAAACAATGCTCGAGGTGATACCGTAGATCGAAAAGATAACAGACGCTCTAAAGCACGTCGAACATTATTACCCACAATCATACCACTCGAAAATTGATTCTGAAGTTCAGTGATCTCGGGCGGTACATTGTCTACCGCATCATTATCCCACTCTTCTCTCAAAGATTTACACATTTCCTCGTACACAAATCTTTGTGTGGGCTCATTAAACTGAGAAAACGTCTCGAAAACTATACGCGAAGTGTACTTCGCAGCATGACTAATCCATTTACGCACCAGTTTCACTAACGACTCGCGTTCTCTACCGTCAGGAATTTGACTGCGCCTCTGAGAGACATCAGAAAGATCGGACCCAAGTATCGGCCCAAAAAGTGGAGAATAGAGATTAGCGACAGCATTAAATATACGACTACGAACAGAAGGGGAAGAAGAAGGGAGTACAGGAGCAACAACATTAGGGGTAACCGAAGAAATAGTAGAAGTAGTCGAGATAGCAGGAGTAGTAGGAACAATAGGCTGAGGATGTACAAGCGAAGGAGCGATAGGGAAAAGAGCTGGTAGCGGAGGATGAACAATTTGCGGCACAAGGGGATTCGGAAGAACAGGAGGAACGACAGGCTGTCCAGCAGCCGCCAAGACAACAGGTTGAAGAACAGGAGGGATCACAGGACCCACAGTATCTGGCGCATAGGGAGGTGGTGATTTCAATAGATAAGACAATAATGGATCCTTGACCACTTCTTCTCCCATCTTATCAGGACTAGACGGTAAAACCGGGTAACATTTATCCACCGCCATATGATGCAGTCTAGCAAAAACTTCCTGCTCCTTCTCATCCTTGTCTCGCTGACACTGTTCTGCATTTCGCATTACCGCAATAACACCTTCTCTCTTATTTTTCTTAGACTGTTTGATTTCTTTCTGCTTGGCCTCTTTACGCCATAACCGAAAGGAATCAAACATGGCCGGCCTAGCCTTCTTTTTAAACAATTTAGTTTCAAGATTATCCAAGATTGCAGTTTCGAAACTACCATGTGGTGGCCAACTAAGAACACCATCCTTTTTAGTATAACGAATCCAATATTCATTATATACGATAGGACCTACTCCGTGGCGACTATAGAGCTCATAAATCGGAGTTCCAACTGGAGGTATCGGACATGAATCCTCCAGTCGGGAATCCGTGCTGCAACATTTAAGGAAACCAAACAAAGTACTACGGCCAGGCATCGTGCACACTAACCGAGTTTACAAACTTCAAGGGCTATCGAATTACGATGTCCTCGCAAAAAAAATGCAAGACCCTCGGTTTTTGGCAATTGCAATTGTCAAATAAAACCCAACAACTAAGAACCAACAACTAAGAACCACAAATGCAATGGAACCATGCAAACAACCAGGTCTACTCTAGGAGCGACCCACAAATACTTAACTGAAAGAGCAATGGCGTCACCAGGAAGGCCCGTCTATCGTCTCGCCGTACAAAGGACTACGCCAGGCGCCAAAACAGGTCGAATGTCAGGGCATCAGTCCGTCGCAGCCGTCAGGAGGCGGGAATCTTCGCGGGAAAAGTCTTCGGGCCACTTATTTCGACAACTGGATCGATGAAGCGGGGTGCACCTTCCCTCGGAGATTTCACACGAAGTTCCTCACGATCGTCAGGCTTTGGACCGGTACCGCTGATGTCGCCCCACGTTGGGCGCCAACTGAAGGACTGGGCTATTCTAAGGCCCAGCGGTGCCAGGGGACAACACCTGAAACCTTCGTGGGTTACCTGTTCCGGCGTACAAAACACAGAGACACGGGACACTTCCTGGGGCATCAAAGATCAGCATTTATTTACTGCAGGGATACAGAAATCGCAAGAAGTACACAACGTGTAGGTTCTGAGAGACTGCTTCAAATTGCAAAAGTGGATCGCTCCTTTTATACACATTTTCGTAATTGAACAGCATGGCGGACAAAAGGTTACAACTCAGTTCCCACAATAAACTTCAAAAAGGTCGCATTCATGTTTTCAGAAACCCGAAACATAATTACAGCAACATTGCCGGTTCCCAACTGTAAAAGCACATTATCCCTACATTAAGCACATTCCATTCTGACCGTAACGAATTAGAGTAAGGAACAGATAAAAAGGGAAAAAGGAAAACAAGGATGCACGACAGTTTAGAAAACAGTGTAGAGAGCAATATCGGGAACTTGATTGCAGGATCAAAGAACCCGTGCCTAATGTATGCACGACTGAAACAATAAACTAGCACGGCAAGATGAGCCTCGAGCGGAGCCATCTGCCCTTGCCGTGTCATCCCCCTCATCATAAAGACACCATCAAAGGAACATGTGTCCTCCACGAAAGCTTGGGAATCCCAGGGTCACGAAGCGGACAGTGTCCGTTCGCTGGCTACTTGAGGGCAAGAGACAAAATGGACGCCGTATCTAAAATGGAACCCAAGGGTTCAGATGGGCATGCCCAGGAATGAGACGATCCGTACATAGTAGCGTAGCGAAAACGCGTACACCCACTAAACTCGTCATTTGCGGTTCGTAGATACCAAACTCGTCCATATTCGAACATACCCAAAATGTCAGTCAGATTCCCACGGAACCTCAGCCCGCCTCCTTAATTATAGGGATCGGGATGTGGCTCTTCAGATTGCGCAGGAGAAGAAGCAGCTTCATTATGACGGAGTGAACTTCACTCTTTACCCGGACTTTACTGCTGCAGTCCAGGAGGATAGACGGAAATTCCTCCCTGTGAAACAAAAATTGAGGCAGGCGCAAATAGATTACGCTTTACTGTACCCGGCTCGCCTCCGCATAACGTACCAAGGAAAACAAACTTTCTGCACAAAGCCGCAGCAGGCTGAGGAGTTCCTGAAACAACTGAAAAGACGCACCCAGACAGTACATGCCGCAGAGCACCCCAGCTCGCCCACCACGTCGGATATTGACTGATCATGGCATTCTGAGACGAGCAGTTGTTAGCACGTTAGTAGATGGGGACACTCCCAGCGGCCTCAGGCTGGGGGGGCTACTCTTGCTCTTTTGATTCATAGTTTTTAGGTATGTTATGAGCTGGGCATTGGAGAACATACATTGGTAACATCGGACACCCCTGCTCCCTCTGGGTGGTGCGACGAGTCGTTTGCACCTATGGGGATGTAGGGGATACTTGTGAGCTTCCTGGTGATGGACCCCACTAGGGAAAACCCCATGGGAGTTTGCTTTTGTTTTAGTTTACCCTTACTAAGAGGTGGATGTTCACCCTGTTAACTCGGGATACCTGTAGCTGGGAGGGGGGAGGGACGGGATGTACTGGCATGATTGGGATGCTTCAGTGGGAGGGGGGAGGCGGGATGGGGAGTTGGAATTCGCTGCAGTTCTTTGTGATGTTTTTTGATGAACAGCTACGTCAATGCACAAAAATACAATGGGAGACTTCTGTAGCTTCACGTATAGACCCTCTTAATGCTGAAGGAAACTGTGAGAAATAAGACGGCTATTGACTATGTGGGGGTCCTCTCCTGGAATGTGAGGGGGATGGGGGATCCTCGGAAGAGGAGACAAATAATATCCTATCTAGATCGTCACAAAGTCAGCATAGCATTCCTACAGGAAACTCACTTTACACCGCAGAGCCATATCCAATTTGCAGGGAAGTGGGCAGCTTATCGGCTGTTCTCCTCATACTCTTCGTATGCCAGAGGCATTGCCATTCTTATTGAAAAACATCTTCCCTTTTCACCCCATGGGGAGCTGATAGACTCACAGGGCAGATATGCAATTGTATGGGGCAGGCTAGGAACTGACACGGTGACGCTGGTGAACTGCTATGGCCCGAATGTTGACATGCCTGAGTTCTTTACAGTTTTGTGGGGCAAGATCTTGGCGCTGGACACCACACACATCATCTGGGGTGGGGACTTTAACATAGCCTTTAACCCATGCATAGATCGGTCTGCAGCACTACCCCATCATTATAACCGTTCGCAGGCCACGATGCGAGATATCATGGATGAGGGAGGGCTGATAGACGCCTGGCTACACATGTATCCGTGTTCCACAGAAGTTACGCACTTTGTCACGCGCACGGCATCGCGGGCTCCACTTGACTATTGCTTGATATCCAAGGGTCTGGGACCAGGTATTGGGGCAGTGGCTCACTTACCACGCACATATTCTGATCACTCGCCGGTGCACCTGCAGCTTGATTTGTTAGGGGCTGGTCTGCTGAGACGTGTATGGCGACTACAGCCCACAGCTTTATTGGATGCCGTGTTTCATACTGAACTAGAGGAGGCGATTAGAAGCTTCTTTCAGAGGAATAAAGGCTCAGTCAACTCGGTGGAAATTATCTGGGAAGCATTTAAAGTCACGATTAGGGGTATATGTCTCTCAAAAGGCTTCAGAGTGTTGCGGGACATTCGGGGGCGACTTCAGCGGCTGGAAAGAGAATTGAAGGCCCTGGAGGTACTAATGGCTGCGGGAAGCGGAGAGTATGTGTTCGCTCAATTTAGGGACAAACTATCGGATTATATTGACACAGCAAATCGATGATCTGTCCCCCTCTCCTCTCTCGGTCTCTAATTTCCAGTCAACTATGACATTCATCAGGGACTGGATGAACCACAAACATCTTAAACTGAACCCTGACAAGACCGAGCTGGTTCTCACTGGTGGTTCATCCAGCCCCTGGAACTCTCTTTTCTGGCCCCCCTCTCTTGGCCCGGCACCATCCCCCTCCACCGTGGTCAAAACACTGGGTGTTAAAATGAATAATCAGCTCACTCTTCACTCACAAATCAGTTCCGTGGTTTCCTCCTGTTTCCTCACTCTCCGAACTATCCGCTCTGTCTCCCGCTTCTTCTCTCCCCAGGCACTTAAGATCATCATAGCCGCCCTGGTAATCTCACGATTGGACTACGCCAACGCCCTCTATCATGGCATTCCAGCGTACAGCCTGCGTAGACTCCAAACCATCCAGAACCAGGCGGCCAGGCTGATATACAGCCTTCCACGCTACCACCACTCCACCCCCCTTCTAAAAAAGCTTCACTGGCTTCCCGTGAAACAACGCTCCCTTTTCAAGATCGGATGCATGGTTTTTCAGGCCCGCCAGGGCACTGCCCCCGCTTTCATCGCCTCACTAATTAAACCCTATGTCCCCGCTAGAAATCTCCGGTCTTCCTCCAAGTCCCTTCTCCAGACCCCCCGCTTCTCACGCAAAAAGTGGGGCGGTTCTAACTTCTCAACTCTGGCCCCTACTTTCTGGAACTCACTTCCAGACAATCTCCGTTCTGCAACTCAGTATCTCTCCTTCCGTAGAGACCTGAAAACTTTCCTTTTCAGCCAGGCTTTCCCCGCCTAATACTTACTCCACCCTTCCATGGTCCTTTTTCCTCAGTTACTGAACCTCCAGCGCCAAGAAACCGCAAGGTGTACGCCGCGCTCTACAAGTGTTTTAAATTAGAAATTAGAAGCCAGGTTTTTAGGGAAATATTGGCAGGCCCGGAGGTACGGGGAGGGCGAGCGACCCGGGAAGGCGCTGGCGCAAATAATTCGGAAACCTAAATTCTCTACTTATGTCCTTGAAATTGTAGATCCGGCTGGCGACACGCATCGAAATGCGGCGGATATCCAAGCTGCCTTTGCCGACCACTTCACTGCGCTGTACACCACACAGCGCGGGGACCCTTTGGAGCTTGAGTCGTTTTTGGGCGACGTTGCATTAGGATGGCTGGAGGATCATCATCGCGAGTTTCTTTGCGCCCCGTTTGAGTTAGACGAGTTACGCGAAGCCATTATGCAGCAGAAATCTGGCAGTGCTCCGGGCCTCGATGGCCTCCCGGCTGAATTCTATAAAACCTACATAGATATCATGGCCCCTGTATTGAAAGAGCTATACGAGGAGTCCCTGGAGTGCGATTCGCTCCCCCCCTCTATGAGGGAGGCGTTAATAATATCTATTTTGAAGCTGGGCAAGGAGCCCCAGTACTGTACTTCCTACAGGCCGTTGTCGCTCTTAAATTGCGACACCAAAATATTGGCGAAGCTTGTTGCAAATCGAGTTCTCCTGCTGCTTGATAAACTAGTCTTGCCCGACCGGGCTGGCTTCGTCTCTGGAAGGGCGACCTCGCATAATCTTCGTACGCTTATTTCAATAATCCAGAATGTGTCACCCAATCTTCCCCTGGCTGCGATATTTTTAGACGCCACGAAGGCATTTGACTCCGTTGAGTGGGACTATCTATTTGCTATACTGCTCCGAATGGGCTTCCCCCCCCGGGTTTTGTGTCAAGGGTGCAGCTACTATATCACCAGCCCTCTGCTAGAGTGCTTATAAATGGCCATACTTCGTCTACTATTCACATTACCAGAGGGACTAGGCAGGGATGCCCACTTTCCCCCCTATTATTGGCCCTAGCGATCGAACCTTTAGCGTGCAGGCTGCGACAACATCACAATGACAGGGCGCTCCGTTGCCCACTGCAACAAATACTAATCTCACTCTGACGCTGTATGTGAGAGACCCCCAGTGTAACCTGAAACCTATACTACGGGAATTCATAGACTTTGGAAAACTGTCTGGAATTCAAATTAACTGGGAAAAATCGCAAATGTTTCCACTGACACCGGCAGTGGTTAAATTTCCCCTAGATTATCCGATTGCATGGTGCGACTCGGAGCTGCGATACTTAGGAGTCCGGGTGTCTGGAGACCGCAAAGAGATGATTCGCCTAAACTATGGCACAGCCATACAACGCCTTACGGATAACGTCACGCGCTGGATCGTCCTGCCCCTATCAATGGCGGGCAGAGCCTCATTAATTAAAATGGTGGTCCTACCGCAGTTTCTATATCTTTTTCTGAACGTTCCGTATCACCCGGGGCGATTCTTTTTTAAAACATTACGTACAGAACTTACGCGACTTTTCTGGGGCGGTAAAACACCCCGGGTCCCATGGACGGTGCTGGTGAGACCGGCAGCACAAGGGGGATTTGATATTCCGGACTTTGAACTGTATCATGCATGTGCCCAGGCTCACTACGCATACTATTGGGTGCATCCACCGGCGTGCATGCCGCAGGTTGCGGCGGAACACTGGCTAGCGGACCCTATTCCATTGGACGGAATGCTATATACACAATACCGCCCTCGAAGTCTTTGAGCCCTCCACACTTACGGGTACAGTGGGTGCATGGCAATATATTAGGAAAGTTCTAGGGATCTCGACCCTGTACTCCCCGGCCCTGCCTCTGTCGTACCATCCACAACTCTCCCTGTTACAGGAAGACGGATTTAGGAAACTATGCGCTCGAGTACACAGACGAACTTGGGGGGACCTCTTTTGTATTGGGAACTTCTGCACATCAGCCCAATTTTTTGGCGACATACAACCTACCCCATTAGACTTGTTTTTATATGTGAGACTGCGACAGGGGGTGCGAGCAATATTTCCGAGCTTCCCAAAGGAGCCGCTGGCCCTTAAACCGTTGCACCAGATGTTGCAGAGGACGAGCCCGGGGCATATGGTATCCAATCTGTACCGATTGATAAGAACGGAGTGTGAGCACTCTCATAGCGCTGCGCGAGCGCACTGGACGGCTGAGTTGGGCAGAGATATTACAGACGAACAATGGCAATATTGTTGTCTGCAAACTGCGGAGATTTCGGGCAGCGCCAGACTGCGCATAACTCATTATAAATATCTGCAGCGTATGTACTTCACCCCAGTTAGGCTGCATCGCTTTGGGCTGCGAGACTCTGATAGATGTGACAGGTGTGGCAGAGCCAAGGCGGGATTCCTGCACTTGGCGTGGGAATGCCCGAAGGTGCTGGAATATTGGGAACAGATTTTTGCGGCTATCTCCGAAATGATAGACCTACCAATGGTGTGCGACCCCCTAGTCGCGCTTGTAGGCTACACTAAGCAAATCCCCAAAGCAAATTGTCGCCTGGTTACACTCTCATTGGTACTCGCAAAGCGGAGGGTTGCATGCAGATGGAGCAGGGGACGGGCCCCTAAATTTAAGGAGTGGCTGGGGGATGTGGTGTACTGCCAGGACCAAATGCTAATATATGCGGAGACGCTGCCCCGTCCATCGAAGCCAAAGGACATATGGGATCCTCTTAAACAGTACCTACTGGCCCGCGCCGCATGCTCTCCTCCGCGCGGTTCCGCGGCTGCAGAAGATGATGGTGGGGCTCCCCCCCTGCTGTAGAACCTTGTGGGCTGGAGATGGCAGAGTGGTGGGTGCTCTGGTTGTAGCGGAAAGGATTTCATAGTGGTAGAGGTATAGCGCACACTATTTAAGGTATTATGTGCTTGCTGACAATTTACATGTACATCTAGGATCCACTGCGATCAAGAACTACAGTGTGCTTTGTAATATCTGTGACACTTACATAATTGCACAGGATGGACTGTTCCCCCCCAGGATATGACTGTTCTTACTTCTGAACATTTGAGAACTGAAGTCCATAAACTCGGAAATGTACTGCTACATATCTATCCACTTCAATGTATGTGTACTATTCTGACTATATAATGAATGTGCTGTTCTTAATCTGAAAATATAAATAAAGTTTTTTTTTTTAAAGTAGTAGTCCCATGCCCTTACAGACTATTTCGTGTAGTGTGGACTTGAGTACTAGTTGGAATGTTCTCTACTTCTTTGCGGTGGGGGCTGCTTTAATTTAGGGCCCTCCGCCAGTTGCATCGCGAGACTCGGGCCACTCAGCAACATCCATATTTAATAAAACTTGTCCATACCGCAGGATACTGGAAATGCATTTTGCGAGCCTGCCTTCATACAGCCCTGTGAACAAGGGGGTTGGATTGATTGATGATTGTTTAATGGAGAGTCCGGTGACTACGGTCGCTGCAAGGGAGAGAGAGGGGTTGGGGAGGAGTTCCTATTGGGGTTGTGATGGCACTGCTGTTTTTTGGGGGTTACTGGCTGCTTGCTCCATCGGAGGGCCCCCGCCTAAGTATATGGCTTTTGTGCATTTGTGTGTATGGGGGGGGTGGAGTGGTGCTTGGTCGAACAGGCCTGTTATATGGCAATGGAGTGTATTGGAAAAAAACATGTTTGCACATATTTCAAAAGCAAACTTACAACTAGCTGCTATTTGTTAGAATCCATGTGCCACTGAATCAGATTTGGATGCTCCTGTTCCATGCCAGGGCCCAGGCCTGATTCTAAATGCTCTGCCAAGTATCATGTTTGTCAAGCCATATCCTTGGGGGCCTCCTTTACTTTCCCCAGCTCACAATTGCTGCCACTTAAGCTGCCATTACTGGATGGGAGATTGTTGAATCCATTAAAGGCAGATGCCATGCAGAGACATTTTAACTCATGGGCAAAGTGGGCTCTGACCCAGGGCCCCAGACTTTCAGGCCCTCCCCTGATAAACCAGGTGGTGGGCCCCCTCAAGTTTTGTTACGCCACTGCCTGTATGCGACCTTTTACAGCAGCGCACGCTGCTGAGTATTGGTGCTTTGTCCCTATAGCAGGCTGGGAATAACCATCGGTATATAATATAATCATATTGACCTGGTGGCATTATCATGTGCCCGAGTTAGGCTTGGTAAATAGTGCAAATTTACATGTAGACAGTTCTTTCCTAAAGTTGCCTTCCTTTTGCCACATTGACTTTTGCCACACATTGCATTTACAATGTTTTGGGTTACGTTTCTAAGAAACACCGACCTCGCTGACACACACATTTGTGAGAACACTATCATACTGCCTTGGCATTATGTGCAAGGTCTTCGCGTGCGTGATATGAATGTGTTTATTTTTACATCCATATGGCGATGCAGCTATCTGCGGAATACAAACAATTGGCAGCATGATCACAATCACGGCTCAAGGCAAGGGTGCCCTTTTCTATATATATCTTTTTGTTCCCAAATACAATCAGAGGGGACACTTCTACTAACTTCGAGGGGTCCCTGCATGCTGAAGCTTTTGCCTAGCAGCTGACTGACATCTCCGCGAGGTGTGTCCAGTTTGTGACCAAGACAGGGCTCCTACATTCTTACCCACCTGGTAAAGGTTACGGCTCATCCAGAAATACCTCTAACTTACCAAGAACATATTCATTGGTTTAAATGCATCCTCCCCCATAGTATACAAATCGTGAGACTGGGTCCACTCAGCAATGAGGGGGCGACATGGCCAGTCTTAGCCGGTTACACACCACATCCTGATGTTGATCGTTTGACCGCAGGCCAGCTGCGGAGATTATATAATAATCTAGTAACAATATACAGACGTCTTACTCAGCCCCTGCGCGGACTGTTCAAGCAGTAGCACCACAATTAGCTACACCAGGCCTTACCCCTCAAACATTAAGGGCCAGATGTACAACCCTTTTTTGCGGGTACAAACGGGAGATCCTCCCATTTGCGACCGCAAAAAAGGGTAATGGCATGTACAAATGCTATTTTGCAAGTCACTGACCCTTCCTAATAGCGAGTCACCATGCCATGTACAATTGTTTTGCGACCGCATTTGTGGCTGCAAAACACTCACAGTTTATCACCTACTTCAAGTAGGTGGTAAACCACTCGCAAACATGAAAGGGTCCCCAGGGGACTCCTTCCCCTTTGTGAGTATGTGAGAAAATATTTTTTAGAGGCTGTTTAATACCGCAACAGATAATTTTCCTGAACAAAACTATGCAACAGACAACGGGCATTGGCCTAGCCAAAACAAATTATTTAAACACACCGACGGTTACCACTCTGACACGATTTGACAATTGGCAGCAGTTAACACTATATGACGAAAACACTATTGATACTATGTTATGTAAGATTAGACATAGCTGGTCAATAGCTTGGAAGGGGATGGTTAGTGTGGCCACTAGACACTAACAAATGTCAGGATAGATTCCTGGGCAACATCGAGGGGTTTACTGCAAATAGGCTTGACATGCAATATGTGCAGAATGAACATTCGGGGGTGGTAACCACAGAGTGTTGGGAAGCTGTGCATTGATTGACTAAAAAACTCAGCACTGTCTCAGGTGCAACATCACTTGTCCCTTTTATCTAATGACCTGGATTTACATGACACTTTTTAGTGGGTGCTCAGAAACCACATCAAAAGCGCTTCCTTTACGCAGTCTATAACAAGATAGGGAAAATATTTTAACAAGAAGCTGCTTAAAGACTGCGTGAGATAGATGGGGCCAACATAGAACAGGCTCTTGCAGTAGTGGACAAAGGTATGACTACCTTAAAATATAGAATGTATTCTTTAGGTAACATTATCTCATCTACGATTGATGTGCTTCAGCAAAACTTATCTGCATTACAACATGGGCAGTCTCAATTTAGGTCAATCCTATTGGTGAGCTGCACACTACAAACATTGCGTTCTGGCCATGTGCCTTGGTGATACATCAACATCACAAATCTGTTTTTCACCTATTTTTCTGATCAACAGATAGCTATGGCAGGGAAAGATGTGAAATGCATAATGTTACACACTGAAAAACTAAAGAAATTAGCTTTCTTCGGATTGTATAATCCATGGGTTCATTACACTGCCAATCTCGACTCTCCACTTTCAGTACTGTCTACAACACCATCAAGTAGACAGGTGTGAAGCGTTAAATGAGGGGTTCATACATGAGCAATGGGAACTTCCTTTCACATTCCGGTGTCAGAATGAGGATACTGAAGTTTTTCTCAGCGGCTCAGACTGTGAGAATACTTTAAGTGGGTCCATAGTATACTAGGAGGTTTTGTTGCATGGGGCATACAATGCATCTGTTGTGAACCTGTCTTGTTACTTGAAAGGGTTTCTGGCGGCCATGATACAACTGACTTTCAGATTACTCTCGAATGGGAGTTATGCAACGTTGAATAATCAGGGTTACTGTGTGATTAAACCATGGGACGCATATATGATGACCATCTCTTCCATTGTAACATGTTGCACGCAAGTCCTGTTTCCACCTGCCCATGTAGTTAGGGAGGATACGCTGTAGCTTTCAATTAATCTTACTAACATGCCCTGAGCAAACTGAAAGCCTTATTGTTTCAAAAAGATGTGGCCTCACCTTCGGCCAAGGAGAAGTTTGATCTTCATGTGGCATGAGTCTCTTCGAAGATATAGATACCTCTCCGTATTTCCCACAACATTTTGTGGAGCTGGTCCATCATATTTTTAATATGTCCAGTACAACTGGAATTGCCAGGTTTTTCAGAAGCATTAGCTCTGGGTTGGTCAACACCTTCTAGGCGGTGTTTGGGATTATTCCATCTTTCATCCACTCCGTCCTTGGAAGTATCTTTAGAGGTCTTGAGCTAGTCCTGCTCCTAGTTGCAGGGATATTGTTTTTAATATATTTGCTCCTCAATGGATGTTCCAGTTCCAGATCAAATGGAGCTAGCACTGATTCACGTCCTGTTGTGTCGTGACTGCATGGTGCATTTCTTTTGCGCACCATTTCTTCAAGACCTGGATGAGCACTGGTTCCCGTCTTTCTTGACTTGTATGGCTTAATTGTGTACAGCCTGTGTTCCGATGTCTCTTGTGCACTTATGAGTGTGTCCTGGACTTGTGCTTGGAGTTGCAATTGTTGACTCTGTGGACATACACGTACTGATGGACCGGCTGAAGGCCCATCAGGGCAGCTGTCCTCTGCAGATACCTCTGCTCCTGGTCGCGTTCTGTGAGCTTTCCTGGGTTGCCTTTGCACCTTGTGGTTTGGATCTAAGCTCTGTTTCATCGGAACATCAATTGGCTGTATTTTCTCCCTCAGCGGCTGCTGTAGAGGGTGGATGGAAACATATTTGCTCTATCAATTTGCTCCGAGGTGTGCCTCTGGGAACGAAGCTGCGGATGCTGGGAACAGCAATGTTTTGTCTACCACTCGGAACATGTAAACATCTGGCTTTCCCTGTGGTGGGAACTTTTTATTCAACCTATTTTTTAATGCTAAATTTCTTTTAAATTGTCTTACCTTTCATTGCTTTTATATATATTTTTTTTTGATAAGCAAATTTTTATTTTTGCAAAAGAACACACATAAATGTACATACAACTGTCCAAATGAACTGGCATCAAAATGACATCTCCTGGGTTCATAAACACTCAATAGCAAGACCTCCCACCCCCTCCCCGACCCCCTCAGTCCCTCCACCTGCCTAAACACCCCTAGATTATACCCCCTAGCCACTTCCCCCATATTCTGTAAACTTTTTGGGGCAACCCCGCGCCGAATACATCATGCGCTCCTGCGTCGCGCACCAGTCCACCCCCCTTCTCCATGTAGCGCATTTGGGTGGATCAGCCCGCTTCCAGGCCACCACTAGAGCAGTAGTGAGGAAGAATTTCTCATTACGGGTACTGTCCAGACCGTCCGTTATCCCCAGCAGGGCCAATTTGGAATCATGGGGGACCTCAGTTAGTTCAGTTTCAATCTCGCCCCAGTAGGCTCCCAGACGCGGGCAGGCCCACACCATGTGGAAGAAGTCCGACGGGTCTGCCCTACAGCGCGCACATGAGGCATCTGGAGAAAGACCCGCACGGTAGAGGCGTTCTGGGGTCAGATAGGCAGTATGTAGGTAATAAAGCTGGATGAGCCGCAACCTGGCTGATGAGGTAATCGTCCTGGGTGCCATAAGGGCGTCCCTCCAATCAGCATCGTCCAATGGTCTCACCCAGGCCTCCCAGCGCAGCTTCATGTTGTCCCAGTCCGTCGGGGTGTTATTGACCAGGATCCAGTAAATACGGGAAATTCCCCCCTTCCCCAGAAACCCCAACATCACCTGAGCTTCGGGTGGGCTATGATCAGGGATCCTTGAATCCAGAGGTACATGAGATTGAATCACGTGACGCAGCTGGAGATATTTATAAAACTGCGAGGGGCACAACGAGAACCGATCCCGGAGCTCCTGGAAGGAGCACATGCGACTCCCCCGCCACACATCGCCTAAACAAGAAATCCCAAGGAGATCCCACGCTCGAAACCCTCCCAACCCCGCGACCTCCCGCAGCCAAGTGCCATGCCAGAGCGGTGTAACACGAGTAAGTTTCCCCGACCATCGGGTATGCCAGAGAGCGGCACGCCATACCAAGAAAGGGGCCCGTACAACGTCCGGGAGCGCCCGAGGAACTGTCGCCCCGTAGAGCATATTTTGAATGGAGGGGAACCCCAGCAGCTGTACCTCCAGCCTGTAGGCCGGGTCGTCCCACCCGTCCGAAAACCAATCGTGGACCACCAGGAGCTGAGTTGCAAGATAGTACAAATAAAGGTTGGTCATGCTCAGACCTCCGTCATATGATGGAATCCGGCACCGGCTCAAGGCCAGACGGGCTCTACCGCCTCCCCAGAGAAACTTGGTCGCCATTTTATCCAAGTCCCGGAACCAAGGACGAGAAAAAGAGCAGGGCGTGTTCTGCAGCATGTACAGGAACTTGGGAAGGATCATCATCTTGTAGAGTGCAATCCTCCCCAGTGGGTTCAAGGGGAGCGATTGCCACCTCGCCAGGTCTGATCTGGCTTTATTGACCACGGGGGCCACATTGAGGGCCCAGCAGAGCTCCGGTACAAGGGTGACCCAGATCCCCAGATACTTAAAGGAAAGTCTCCGGAGGGGAATATCGGACTGCCAGTCGAAGCAATCTCTAGCCGGATGCAGCGGAACCAAGACCGATTTCCTGGGGTTGAGAAGGAGACCCGATGCCTGACCAAACCGGCGAAGAATCTGACGAACAAGAGGACCGGAGATAGCTGGGTCTGAGAGGTAAAGGAGGACATTGTCCGCATACAGAGCTATTTTATCAGGAGCCATGCCCGGCCAGTCCCACCCACGAAGAGCAGGATCCGACCGGATCAGAACGGCCAGGGGTTCCATTGCCAAGGCGAAGAGGAGGGGCGAGAGCGGGCAACCCTGACGCGTCCCCCGCCCGATGAGAAACGGGCGGGATAGAGCCCCATTCACCAACACTCTGGCCCGTGGGGCCGCGTACAAGACCCGGACCATGGCGCGAAATTGAGGACCGAACCCCATCCTCTCCAGTACCTCTTCAAGGTAGACCCACCCCACCGAGTCGAAGACCTTCTCAAAGTCGACTAGCAACAGGGCCAGGTAAGGAGAGAGGCGCCCCCGGTGAGCCATGGCGAGATGCAGGCGCCGCAGGCAGTGCCGAGTTCCTCGGTTCGGCATGAATCCACATTGGTCTGGATGGACCAGTGAAGTAAGGTGCGGGCGCAACCGTTGCGCCAGGATGGTAGCGTATATCTTAATTTCAGTATTAATGAGAGATATCGACCGATAGTCCGAGCAGGACTGTTAAGGGTGGCTGCGTATTGGGGAGAACGACTATCTTAGCCGTGTCCGTCTCCGAAGGGAACGAGCCTTTCTCTATCACCTCTGCAAAGAGGCCCAAAAGTTGCGGAGCGAGGGCTTCACGGTAGTGGGCATAATATTCCTGTGGGAAGCCGTCCGGACCCGGAGTTTTCCCAGGAGCCAGATGGCTGATGGCTGCGTCAATTTCTTGCAGCGTAACGGGCGAGTCCAGGGTCTCACCGGCCCCTCGCCCCAAGCACTGCAGGCCCGCTCCAGCCATTCCCATCAGCTCCGTCAGGGGATCCCCGGTGCCCGAGCCCGGTACAGCGTGGAATAATAATCGGCAAAGGACTGAGCCACCGCCACGGAGGCAGTGTGAGTTTCGCCGGTAGGGCCCACAATAGCAGGGATAATCCTGTTTGCCCATGGGTACGTGGCCAGCCGGTGGAGAAGTGCACCGTTCTTATCCCCCCAGCCATATACTCGAGCCACTGAGGAGCGCCATAGAGTTTGCGCCGCCTCCATTGAGTGCATACAAATCTCCTCCCGCAGAAAGGCCAGCCGCTGCGCCCGCCCAGCATCACTCAATGCCTCCTGGTCACGCTCAAGCTCCGAGGCCTGCGCTTCACACTCCGTAAGCTGCTGGAAGTGTCTCCGGCGCTGGTGCTGTACAAGTCCCTTGGCCGCTCCCCTAATAGTCGCCTTACCTGCCTCCCAGAGGACGGCCGCGGAAGAAACAGAGCCCGCGTTGTGGTGATAGTAGCTAGAGATCTCGTCTCCTACCGACTTCCGAAAGTCCTTATCCTGTAGGAACCAAGCGTTCAGGCGCCACACAGGGCGGGCGGAGAAGGGAGGCAGGCCGAGGGCCAGAAGCAGCGGAGAGTGGTCCCTAGGAAGAATGCGGGCATCCTGAACCCCCGCGCATTCGGTAGACGGGACAAAGATTAAACCAATTCGAGCGTGCAAGTGGTGCGCCGCCGAGGTATGGGTGTATTGGCGGGCCAGCGGGTGCCAGACCCTCCACACATCACATAGGCCCTGGGCCTCAGCCCAGCCCGACAGCTGCTTCGCGCGGGCGGCTCTGGCAAGGGAGATCGGGCCCGTCGCATCCATGCTAGGCGTGTAGACAGCATTAAAATCCCCCCCCAGAACGAGCGCACCCGCCGGGAGTGTTGGAAGTAAGGCTGCAGTGTAGGAGAGGACGGTTTGCAACAGGGACGGCGCCGCATACAAGGATATAAGGGTGAGTGGCCGCCCCTTGAGAGAACCACATACAGCAACAGCCATACCTTGGGAGTCGAAATGCACCTCGGCTAGAACAAAGGGAAAAGTCCGCCTGAACAGGATAGCCACTCCCCGGGAACCCCTAGCAAAAGCCTGAGTGCCACACTCTATCGTACAAGTAGCGGGCAAGGAAGGGACAGTTATTGCCAAGAAGATGGGTCTCCTGCAGGAGGAGGACATCAATCCCCATACGCTGCACGTACTTAAGAACCGCCATGCGTTTGAAACGGTCCAAAAGGCCGTTGACATTCCATGACAAAATACGCATGGCGGCCCTAGGAATGATAGTGTCAGCCATAACCCCAAGCAGGGGCGCCCGGTGCACGCGGAAGGGGGGCATCCTCAGAGCACGCACCCAGCAGGGAAACCAGGGGGGACGCAGGCGCAGGGCCTCCCCAAAGGGAGAGACACCGGGAAAGCAGGTCAGCGGGCAGGTCAGGAACGCAACGATGCCATTGGACAACAACCTTGAGGAGGATATCACCAGTCAACATAATCCTCTCTAGAAGAAGGAAACAACCCCAAAACAACCCCAACCCCCCACCCCCCACCCCCCACCCTATACTTCAAAAACGGAAGCATCTGTCGCCCTAACTCTAAAGAACAACTACCAAGCTAGAACGCTCGGGCTTGAGCGCATAGTGGACCCCTCAACAGATCGGATCATGACTAAATCCCCTGCCCTGGCCGAGAGCTATCCCTAAAGTGGGGCACGGAAGTCCAAACGCTGGCACTGGCCGCCTGGTAGATCACACCCAAGCCTCCCAACAAACCACCCCCAAAAAGAGAGAGTCAGATAACTGGACTGCGGGAGAGGTCCGAGGTGTCCATTTGCGCAGCAGGTGGAACCGCAGAGCCCAACCGCAGAGGGGATCCGGCCCGGCTTCCAGCAGCTGCGGGACCGGCAGAGGCCGTCCCTAGGAGCGCGTGGCCACCACCTCTCCCTCCGCGCGCCCCCGGGGCACTGTGCGCCGCTGTCCACAGGTTCTTGACGGTCTGGACACTGCCTGTCCCCTATGGCTCATCGACGGTGAGCCCTGTCCGGATCGATGCAGAGGATGCTCCTCCGTCAGCCAAGTCCAAGCTGCTCGAGGCGTATCAAAAAATATGGCTTTGTGCTGAAAGATGACCCGGAGACGGGCCAGGAACTGAAGTTGGTATTGGAGGCCCAGAGCCCGCATCTTCTGCTTTACCTCCGTGTAGGACCGCCGCAGCTCCTGGACCTCCCGAGTGTAATCCGGGAAGATCATGATATTATGATTCTGGTATGTAAGAGTTTCAGCACGCCGGGCCTCACGGAGAATAGCGTCCCTGTCTATGAAATTAAGGATCTTTAGAATGAAGTGGCGGGGGGGTGCCCCCGGAGGCCTAGGAGCCAAGGAGCGGTGGGCCCTCTCCACCACAAACCAGGCCGACAGGCTGCCCGCAGGCATCCAGGATTTAAAACCAGCGCTCCAAAAAGTCATCCGCCCAGCCCGACTCGGCCCCCTCCGGAAATCCCACCAGGCGGAGGTTGCCGCGCCGCGCCCGGTTTTCTGCATCCTCGGCCCGGCGATGCAGCTCTTTAAAGTGGGTGGTGAGCTCCCATACTTGGTCCTGCAGCTGGTGGATATCATCCTCAGCAGTCGAGATTCTCGATTCGGTCTCAGAGATGCGGGTGGTGGCATTGCGCAAGTCTTGTCGGAGGAGGGCAACATCCACCCTGACCTCCCCGACTAAACCCTCCAGGGAGGAGCGGGATGCGTTGATGGCCTGCAAGATGGCAGACAGGTCCGTAGCAGGGGCCGATGCCGCCTCCCCGGTCGGGCCAGTCCCCCTCAGAGGTCGTAAATTGTTCAATCCTGGTTTGGGTGGCCGCAGGCGTCGGTCTAGAGGCCCTGTCCTTGCCCATGGTGACCCCACTTCAACCTGTGGGGGACAGCCGTACCCACCGATGGGCCCTGCAGTAGATCCCAGTGATCCCACCAGGACAGGGGAACTGGGCGGCGGGAGGGAGAACGTGCAGTCGGGGCCTCCACTCGCCTGGGCAGCCCGTCGGCCCAAGCCCCGCAAATCACCTCCCGGGGCGCTGTCCAATATGGCAGCCGATCTGCCCCCAGGGACCGCCGCCGATTCGCGGCCCGTCGAAGCCCAGGGCGGTACGCCGCCACCCGCCCCTGCTCACGGTCAGTGCCGCTGTCTGTAGTGGGGCCTCAGTGCCCACTCACTCCACACGGGTTTCCAAGCGTTGCAGGGCGGCCCCCGGGAGTGCGGGCGGAGGGGTAAATGGAACCAGCCCTCCTGACCGCGGCCCGATAAGCGGAGAGAACCTCACACCACGCAGCGCCCCTCCATGGGCCGGGACCCGCACCCCCAGAAGGGCGGCTCCAGTGGAGGGGGGGCGGCGGGCAAAGGAGCGCCGGTCTTCCCCCAGGAGGCTCCTCTAGATCCCCCTCACAGCTCCAATGGCCCCGCCGTCTACCCCCGCCGCGCCGCACTCACCGGCAACATCCTGGCGTCAAGCCGCCCCCCGGGACCTGCTCCACGTCGTCACCTTCCTGGGACACCTCAGGCAGGGTTAGCTCTCGCCTCGTGGGGGGGGGGAAGAGCCCCCGCAATCCCGGCATCCGAGCGCCTCTTCCACGCCTCCGAAGGCCCGGGGCCCAGACACCTCGTGGGCGCCGCGGGCTCTAGTGGCTGCCTTCCCCGGTCTCTGCTCCAGGCTCGCCGCGTCCGCGCCCCGGGCCCGCTACGATGTCGTCCAGCGGCCGGATCTCGCCAAACTGGGACCCAAGGATGCGGGTCCGCTCCGTGCCCCAATGCGCCCGCTAAAGTTCGGCCAGGGCAGCTCAGGACGGAGCAGGCAGAAAGAAACGGGGCCGGGCGCCCGGAGCCGCACCGCTAAGCGGCCATGATGGTCAGGCGCCCCCTAGCTCTCCCTGCTTTTATATTTTTAAACAGCTATTGGCATTCTTTATGCATTGGACATCCAAATAGCATTAATGACCAGATTTTTAAGATGATTTCATCATACTTTATCATTTACACTTAAAAGACACTGACGCATTTTCAGAGGTTAGATTAGTGGCTTTAGATAGCTTTTTACTTTTTTACTGACCCATGTAGGAGGAGTGGGTGTCATGTGCTCGAGTTAGGCCTGGTAGGAAATAGTGCCAATTTACATGAACACAGTTCTTTCCTAAAGTTGCCCTCCCTTTGTCACATTGACTTTTGACACACATTTGCATTTACGATGCTTTGGGTTAAGTTTCTAAGAAACACCGACCTTGCTCACACAGAAGCACTTCATAAGAACACTATCGTACTGCCTTGGCATTATCTGCAAGGTCTTCATGTGCGTGATACAAATGATTTTATTACTATGTCCATATGGCGACGCAGCTATCTGCAGGATACAATCAATAGGCAGCATGATCATAATCACGGCCCAAGGCAAGGATGGCCTTTTCTATATATTTCATTTTGTTTCCAAATACAATCAGAGGATACATTTCTGCTGACTTAGAGGGGTCCCTCCATGCTGAAACCTTTGCCTGGCAGCTGACTGACATCTCTGTGAGTGGGGTGAAGTTCGTGACTGTAGGATCTGCTTTTATGGTTACCCCTACTTTTTGCCTGGTGCTATGCTGTTTCTGACTATTCTGGCTGGGATCCTCCTAACCAGGACCCCAGCCTCTGTGCCTTCTCCCCTAAATTGGACATGGTTAGTACTTAGGTACACTCTAGATTGGCTACTGATGTACCCTTATAAGTCCCTAGTGTATGGTACCACAGTACCCAAGGAATAGGTACACCTGGGGTCTCCCATGAGCTGAAGCATGTATTATGCCACCCATGAGAGACCACTCAAATTGTGACTCCAGGCCTGCCATCGCAGCCTGTGTGAACTAGCACCACTAACGACAGATATATGTTTTCTTATATATGAGGTCACAACACTTAAAACCTATAACATCTCTCTTCCCCCCCCCCTGATATTTCCTCTTTTGCCTTCCCTTCTGCTCCTGCTTTTCTTTCACACCTCCCCTTGCTCGTAATATATCTTTGACCGGCTTTCACACCTCCACCCACCGTTTTTCCAACCTCACTTATTATTTGCACTCACTCTAATTTTACTCACACCTTTACCTTTATCTTGGGACACACCGAGGTGTCCTCACCCCACACATTATATGATGCACCTTCAGGCATGCTTCTGCCATAACGGACACTTGTAATCTATGTAATCAGCCTTGAAAAAGCCCCTGGCCGATTGGTCACTGGGCGAAACACGTGTCGGCTGTCTGAAAAAGCCTTTCCTAAGAGTACTTAAGGGCTTACCTGTGGGTGGGTCCCTAAATTTGTCGTGGGACAAGATTCAGATTTGAAACCACTTCATCTTCGACCATGTGGCCACTCTGGAATTCGCTGAACTTCACCTTGGACACCAAGACTGCAACTGGGAAGATTCCTGCTGCTCCTGGTCTCATCATCCTGCAAGCCTGCGGCAATGCCTTCGCCTGTGCTCCGTAAAGGAACCTACCAAGGGCTGTGGACATCCAAGACACCTGAAGGAATCTCCCTTGAAGTGAAGGAGTCTTTTCCCTGCATCTGCAGGCACCGCAACGCAGCTGATGGGCTGCTGATCCTGGGCTCCCATGTACTCCGAAAGACTCAGCAACACAGGTGGTGGTTCTACAACTCCCTCGAGGCCTATACTGTCTTCTCACAGAGTTTGAGACCATTGTCCCTCGTCGGAACCGAAGGAACCAAACACTGTGCACCATGTCGACTTGCCGTTGCCAAGGCTTGTTGACCTCTTCACCAGAGGTCTTCGAGCTCCAAGAAGCTCCAGCCTCAAGCATCTCCTGCAGCCAAGATCTTCAACTTCCCCACATCCTTTGCACCGTGGGCCTGCATCTTTGGTGAGCTGCTCAAGGTCATCTTGCAACTCCTGTGCCTCTGGCCTGTGGATCTTCTTGAGGGTCTCCTTTAACTTTAGTGGGCTCCCCTGCTTGCGGTGAGTCACTTTGACCTTGCTCGCCCTGACACTGCACCTTTTTATTTGCTTGCCACATTGTTTGCCGTTTCCAAGGCTTATTGGTGCTCCCGACAGACACCGACCTCTCAACTCTCAACATCCGATGTGGGACAGCTCTTGAACAGCTCCTGGTCTTCCACTGCATCGCCTGGTCCACACAACTGCAGCTCCAAGTTTAACGTCAACTCTTCTTCTCCTGACATCTGTGGGCAGTGCTCTCTTGGAACATGAATGGCCTCTTGGATCACATTAAATGTTCTGCCAAACTCCAATATGTCGCACACACGCCACAGGCCACGTCCTCCAGGAGACGCATTTATTGGGCATGAGGTTCCCCTTTTTGAACCGTTTCAATTATGATAGGGTTTATCCTTCCGGTTTTTCACCTGGTTCGAGAAGGGTTGCTATACTACTGTGCAAATCTCTCCCTATGGCCATTACTGCGAGCCATACGGACAACCAGGGTTGCTATGTATGCATCGAAGGCCAGTTGGAAGCAAGGCACTATAATTTTATATCCTGTTATGTCCCCCTGCTGCAGTCTTCTCTGCAAGCGCTGAAATCCTTTATCCTGGGTCTCACTCGAGGCGTCACAATGATTGGGGGAGACTTCAATGTGCTTCAAGACCCCGTCCTGGATACATCTTCGGCTCCATACCCTGTCAGGCGTTCCCAAACAACCTGCTTGTCTTCCTGGGTGGATTCACTGGGTATGTGTGATGCCTAGCACTCCTGGCATTCGGCTCAATGGGCTTATATCCATTCATCTGCAGCGAATGCAGCGGAATCTCGCATAGATTTTCTGTGGCTCACGGCCGCGGACTTTCTCTCAGTTCAATCAGTGCGTATCTTGATACTCCGTTGATACTAATGGGGGGCAGTCAGCCCGCCACACTGCGACTGGCCTGGAGATTCAATGCTTGGCACATGCAGAGTGCGACCTGTAAAGCCTTCGTCGAAGAGGAATTGCGTGGGTTCTTTGAGCTCAATGCGGTCTCAGTCGCATCGGCAGCGACGCTGTGGGCGACTAGTTTGCCGTCCCTGAGAGGTTGTATTAAAGGTCACGTTTGGCAGGCGGAGGCACTCTGTCTGGTGCGTCTGACCGACTTGTAGACACAGATAGTATCGCTGGAAGCAGCTCTTCGCCGTCAAGATACTGAACATGAGCGTCACCTCCTGGCCACGGCTCGGACTGAATTGTGGCAGGTTTCCTTGGAGGAGGCCAGACAATGCTGTAGGGTCTCCACTCAGAGGATGCACACCTCCGGGGATAAATCAGGCAAACTGTTGTACCGGCTGGCTACCCGCGATGTTTCTGAATGAGTGATTCCGGGGATTCAGGACTCCCTGGGTTGTCCCCAGGGGGAGCTCCCTGCAATCAGCCAAACCTTTGCTGATTTCTATCAAGAGTTATACTCTCTCTGTCTTCCACTGCTAACGGAGGCCATCAACCCGCTTTTAGCTACCATACCTTTGCCAACTATACCCAGTGCTTTAGCCAGGGAACTGGACCAAACATTGATGCTTGAGAAGGTGAGTGTTGGGGTGTCGGGACTACAATCCGGGGAAACGTCTGCCCCAGACGGGTACCCTATTGAGTTTTGTAAACGGTTTGGTGAATTCTTGTGTCCCAATCTTTTGAATGTGTATATCACTGCACTGGCTATGGGGTCCTTTCCACCAGAGCTGGATTGTGCTACTATAGTCATCCTGACCAAGGAGGGTCTACCAGGGACCAATGCTCTAGTTACCATCCGATCTTGTTGATCAACGCAGACATCAAGAGCTATGCAAAAGTACTGGCTGAGCGACTCGTTGGGCCCTGCCTTATCTAATACACCCGGATCAATTTGGATTCATGCCGGCCTGTGGCACGCGCCACTGTATCAGGAGGGTCCATGTAGCACTGTCCCGGGCATCGGCACTTGAGGGTGCTCTAGCCCTCTTGTTAGTTGACTTCACGAAAGCCTTCGATACTGTGTCATGGGCATTTATGGAGGAGGTTCTTCGTGAAGCTGGCATAGCGGATGGATTTTGTCCTATGGTTCGGCTTCTGGATCACTCTCCGAATGCTCAGGTCCGGGCGAACAGGGTTTTATCTCCTGCATTTACCACTGGACGAAGCACGCACCTGGGGTGCCCACTGTCCCCATTGCTTTTTGCGTGGCTGATACTCTGCGATGCTCAGATCGCGGGCTGGCGTTGGGGAGCGGGTCTTAAGGTCTGCGTGGTGCTTTATGCGGATGACATGCTTCTGTTTTAGAGAGGTCCGGTGCATTCGTGCCCCACTGTCTGAAACTCCTTCGGCTGTACGGAGAGGCATCTGGGCTTCAGCTTAATGCTGGCAAATCCTGGGAGGTAAAAGGCAACGTGCTGGGGCAGGTCTGGTGTCCCGACATGTTAATGTTAATGGCTCTTATAGAGCGCTGTTACCCGAAGGTGTCCTGGCGCTATGTGAAGACCTACTAATGACTAAAGTGGTGTGGGTATTGACAAGATTAATTTGTAAAAAGCCATGTTTTAATGCCTTCCATAAAGGCCAGGAGGTTGGTCATGCATCTCAGGTGTAGTGGAAGGGCGTTCTATGCTTTGGCCGCATTGGCTACAAAGCTTCTGCCACCCCAGTTGGCTTTTTTCACCAAGGGCACCACCACAAATTTTGCATCTGATGACCGCAGTGCTCTTTTTGGTGTATACCAGCGGAGTCGCTGTTTTAAAAAGTTTGGCCCGGTTCCCTGAAGGGCTTTAAAGACCAAACATAAGGCCTTGAACTGAGTGCACTTCTTGACCAGCAGCCAGTGAAGTTTTTTAATTTTGGCTGAAATTGATTCAAACTTTGGTGTGCCTGTGAGGAGTCTGGCCGCAGCATTCTGCAGGATCTGTAGTTTGTTCACCGATCCTTCGTGGATCTTCAGATATAGACTGTTGCAATAGTCCAGTCTGGACATTATTAACGTGGTAACAACTGTTTGTTGTGCGTCTTTGGGTAGTAGTAGCATTATTTTTTTGCAAGATCTGAGGATATATGATGTCAATGAAGCCACAGTGTTCACCTGGTCTCTGAAACTACGTTTATCATCAATCCACACTCCCAGGTTCTTCACCTTCCTAATAGGAGTGGGGAGCGGACCTAAAGCCTCCAGCCAACAATCAGGGGTCCAGAAGCTGGGATTGTTACCGAACAACACAACCTCCGTTCTACCGGAGTTGAGTTTTAAGCAATTTTGGGCCATCCATACACCCACAGCATTTATGCAGTCCTGCAACCTGGACGCAGTTTCCAGAATCACTTCTGGCTGTATAGCCACCACAATTTGGGTGTCATCCGCGTAGGAAGTCAAAGTGAAGCCAAAGGATTTAATTAGGGGAGCCAATGAGGACACATAAATATTAAAAAGTGTCGGGCTTAATGACGACCCCTGTGGCACTCCACAGGGTAGAGAGAATGATTCTGCTTCGAATTCGTCCAGGGCCACCGTTTGCGTTCGGTCAGAGAGAAAGGATTTAAGTAGTTTCCAGGCAGTGCCCTTGACTCCTATCTCATCCAATCGGTCCATCAGCAAAGCATGATGGACCGTATCATATATTGCTGAAAGATCCAACATGATCAATATGGCCTTCCCTCCCCGGTCAAGAATGGTCCTAATCTCTTCGGTGGACTTGAGGAGCGCAGTTTCCGTGCTGTGACCCTCTCTGAAACCATACTGGGTTGGGTTCAGCGCCTGAGATTCTTGCAGAAACTGGTTGAGTTGAGCGTTCATGTTTCTCTCTATAATTTTTGCCAGGAGTGGTAGTCTGGATATAGGTCTAAAGTTATTTGGATCTTTGGCGTCCAAACTGGCTTTCTTCAGCAGGGGCAGAAGGGATGCCTGTTTCCAGTCTCTAGGGAAGTATCCTTCCAGGTACATTGTGTATATGATGGAAGTCAGTTTTCGTGACACTGGCTCCGCAGCTAGTTTTACTCTGGCTATCGGGCATGAATCATAAGGAGAGCCTGACTTCACTTTCGTAAGTCGATTGAGTGTCCCCGAATCCGTTAAAAGGGCGAATCTGTCCAATCGGGGGCATCATTTTTTTCTCTCTTCTGGCCAGTTGTAAGCTCAATTGTTGTTTTGGTTGTGGAGTCCAAAACAGTTAAGAAAATAGCATTACCTTTATCAAAAAAGAATTTGGCAACTTTGTTGCACAACTCTTGACTAGCTGGGATGGTGGGAGAGCTTGGGTGGGCTAAGGTATTTACTATTTTAAAGAGCTCTTTAGGCGAGTTTTTAGCAGAGTTAATTCTATTAGTAAAATACTCTTTTTTGGTTCTTTGAAGCAGCTGTTTGTTGTAAGGAAGACTTAATTTATATTCCTTTTTATCCTTTTCCTTGTATTCCTTCCTCCAGGTTCTTTCCAGGTGCTTACAGACCAGTTTTTAGTCCCTAAGCTCCTGAGAATACCAGGGAGAGGAAGGCTTCTGCCTAGTGTGGCGAATGAGTTTTTTGGAAGCTAACTTGTTCCCTGCTGCTTCTAACCACTTTGTATAGGACCTGGTTGCCTCGTCCAGATCTCTAGGTACTGTTGTAAGAGTTGAGGTTAACAGTTCATGTAACTTATCGGCCTCTATCTTGTTCCATACTCTTTTTTCTGAATATTTTGTTGGTAATTTCGAAAACGTGCGGTCAGGCATGGTGAGCTAAAAACATACTGCCATATGGTCTGACCAGACTAGGGGAAGAATCCTCGTAAATAACAACTGTGAATTATTGGAAAAAATGTCGTCTAGAGTGTGACCAGCCTAATGGGAAATAGATATCGGGAAACCCATCCCGGAGCTGACGTGGCCCACGCTGCAGAGAAGGGCCTGGAAGAGCACGCGTAATGCCCGGTTTCAACTGGTGCAGTACTTCACCCTGCATAGGGCGTACCTGACGCCAGCTAAATTATTTCAGTATTTTGAGGGCCCCACATCGCAATGTCCTCGTTGTGGGGAGGAGGGGGCTGACTTTAAGCACATGTTCTGGTCCTGTGACACATTAAGCTGCTATTGGGAGGAGGTCGTCGACTGCTTGGCCCAAGTGACAGGGCGAGAATTGCGGGTGGAAATGGGAGTTTATCTGCTGCTATGGTTTCCCCACACGCCGCGCACGAAAATCACGAGCAAGTTTTGCGACCTGGGGCTGGTGGTGGCCAAAAGAGAAATCACCCTACACTAGAAGTCAAGGACGGGTCCCAGCTTCGCGAGGTGGAGGGCGACCTTTACCAAGTGGGCGGGTAGTGAGGGCACGCTCCGGCTGCAACTTGCGCTTCGGGGCAACGATGACAGGGCGCTGGACATGGTTCGGGCATGGGAGGCGCTGGTGGTTGACCTCCAGGGGTGGGGAATGGAGGGGGAGGGGGGCCCTGCAGCCCTGGAGCACCCGGCGGGAATCTAGGGGTGGAGTGACACTAGCTGGCTCGCTCATGAGGGCGGGGGGGCTTTCCTTTTCCTTTCTGCTTGAGCCTTATTATGGGGGTGGGGAGTAGCCCGCGGCTCCTAACACAGCTCCTTACGAGAGAGGCTTATCCTGGTATCTGTCGCCACGGCACACTGACATTGGGGTGGAGGGAGGGCACGTTTGTTCAGGGGAGGGTTGGGGGACAGTGCATTGGTAGTTGGAAGTGGCTCGGATTGTACTTGGACATGGGTTATATAAGCAGGTGGCGGCCACTGTCCTGATTGTAGATGACAACTGTGATTGAGTAATGCAATAAAAATTGTTTTTGCAAAAAATAGAGTGTGACCAGCCTGGTGAGTTGCACCTGTCACCAGTTGCTTAAGATTTCCGCCCTTCATCAGGTCCAGCAGGCTGACGGTGTCTGGATCAGAGAATGACTCGAGATGGAAGTTAAAATCTCCTAATATTGTGTAGGAAATGGTGCTGATCCCATTTTCCAGTATACTGCCTACTTGTGTTAAAAATCGTCCTCTCGGGCCCGGAGGCCTATAAATGAGGGTGCCTCTAAAGGTGTAGTGGTGTGAGAGATAAAAACAGAACTCTAGCGCAGTCATCATTGACTATAGGGTTAGGAGATGCTGTGATAGAATTGTGGTAAATGACCGCTAGTCCCCCCCCTTTCCTCTGTAACCTGTTCAACGTATAGCAGAGATAATTGGGAGGTGTGGCTTTAACTAAGTCTGCATTCGGCATAACTCCTTTAAATACTTAGGGGTGCAGGAGTCCCCCCTTCCGGATCTGGCCTGGGAACTAAATTGTCAGGGACTGGACCAGCAGCTGGATCAAGATGTTGGTTGTTGGGCCACATTGCCATGAAATCCTATAGGGGGTTATTGCCCATTTTAAAATGGTGTGCCTCCAGCGCTATTTATATGTGTTAGACAACTATCCATATGACATTCCCCGTAAATGATTTCACTCTGTGACAGTTGAAATTACCAACTTTGTGTGGGCTGGAGGTCGGCACAAAGTGGCGTTTTAAACATTGCACAACTCTCCTTTGGTTGGGGGACTGGCGTTATCAGACCTATATCTTTATTATGTAGCCACGCACCTGATGCTGATTAACGACTGGTTTAATGGGGGATGGGATGATCCGGCATATCGGGTTGAAATATACACACTGGGCATAGATGGCTTGCTAGACCTCCTCTACGGAGCACGCTTGCTGTCCTCGTGCACGCGGGTCTTCCTTACCTGTTGAAGGGCAGCCCTTCGTCTTACTGTGTGGGACCATCACCTCACTGAGATGACCCCTCTCTGGCATGGAACATGGCTTGGGCAACTCTCGAAGCTGGATGGCTTTTTGCCATTAGATCGCATTGGGATCTTATACTAGTGAGATGTTTACCGAGGTGGGACCATTCTATCCTTTCAAGACCTGAAGGAGACATATTCTGTGTCTAACTCACAATTCTATCGGTACCTCCAAATGTGCCATGCCTTGCTTGCTGATGAGCTTCCGGGTGAATCACTTTCAGAATATAGTCCATTTGAGGCAAAGCTCTTTCTGGGGCGATGGGTAGAGGGGCCACCTCAGTGATCTACCGCTCCTTAACAATCCATGCCCCAGACAGGCTCGAAAGGGCCAGACGGAGGTGGGTGTCCAGGGTGAGCGAGCTGGATAAAGATGACTGGAGGGAGGCTTGTATGGCACCCAAGGAGCTGGCAATCTCAGTGCGGCTGCGCATGGTGCAGTTGAACTATTTACACCTGACGTACTTCACTCCGAGGTGCCTGCGACCTATGCGATCTGTTGCACGAGCACACTGTACACGGCCGTCGGCTGATTTTTTTCATATTGCTTGGGCATGCCCAGTGTTGAGACCCTTTTGAGAGGAGTGGGTCACATATCATCCGAGGTCCTAGACCGACCCTTAGAGTTGACGCCTCATGTAGCGTTACTGGGGATCACGGAGGAGGTGGGGGGTACTAGTGCTGAGCATGCCTTTCTGGGGTCCAGTTGTTTGATTGACAAACGGGATGTGGCCCGTGTCTGGAAACAACAACAACCACTGACGGAAAGAGGTTGGCGTGCGGGGGGTGGACTGGTGCGCGCAGCAGCAAAAGATGATTTTCGAGGCTAGGGGCTGTCTGAAGAAACATGAATGTATATGGGGGAAAGAGTGTACTTATTATGGGTATTCCAAGGCAATGAACCCTAACGAGATCTCCAGTTCAGACATTACCCCCCACCAACACCTTTACCGATACTTTTGATGGAACTTTTGACAACGCCTTTATTTTCCGCGGTGCCCGAGAAACCTTGGCTGATGCCCGGTGGAGCTGTCTCTAGCAGCTAAAGAGGAGTTTGGCTCTGGTTCACCCCTTGGCCGGCACCTACCCAGCCGGACATCGGACATTGTTCTCCTCGCCTCCACGTTATGTTTACTATTTGCATTCCTTACCCCTTTTCGCCTTCTCCCCTCTACATTTCCACCCCCCATAAGATGGGTGTACACGTTAATAAGTAACTGATGTAACCATCTAACAATGTTTCTGATACAATGCCCTATCTCATGTAAAGTGCTTTGATACCTTTGGGTCTAGCCAGTGCTTTATAAAACTCTTCAAACTTTCCCTCTTTCATTCTTTGTCTTCCTCCCCGGCTCCTATCCTCCCTCACCTGAATCTCTCCCCTTGCCTCGTTTTTGTATCTTGTAACTATTGTTAACCATGTGCCCTTTACCAAAGCACTCCCTCTCCCCTTGTTGGGGAGGGATCCAGCATTTATGCCCTGGAGTCTCAGAGAACCCTCTGAGAGAGTCCACAGCGTCAAGGGCGTTCACACACAGCAGAGTTGTGGGAATGGCGCCCCTTGCCAAAGCACTCCCTTTCCTCTTGTTGGGGAGGGATCCAGTATTTATGCCCTGCAGTCTCAGTGACCCCTCTGAGAGAGCCCACAGCGTATAGGGAGCCACACACAGCGGAGGTGTGGGAACGACACCTTTTCCACTGGGATCACTGCACACCGGACGTTGGACACTGTTTTTCCGTGTCTCCCGGTTAAGCTGCCATCTCCCTCCGCCACCTCTTTCCCTATTTCATTCTTGGTCTCCCTCTCCTGCTTCTATTCTCTCTCCCCTAAATCTCTCCCCTTGCCTGCTCTTTCCCTTAAGTATTCGTTTTTAACGCATGCAACTGCGCTCCAGCAACTGGTATCTATGCTCTGAAACTGTGCATCATGCAACATTGTAACTTGTAACTATGCTATGAAACAATGCTTGTCCTCATGTAAAGCGCTCTGATACCTCCGGGTCTAGCCAGCTCTATATAAAACTTTTCAAATAAATAAAAAATAAAATAAATGGGTTATCAATGTGATGCTGCACTGTAATCTGCTATTTACACCTGTGAATGTTATGCCTTGCCTATCCATTGGTCAAATCCTAAAGATGGGGACATAAAACTGGACATCCGTGGACGATACAGGCCCAAAAGTCACATTTTTCTACAATATTCGTAATGTCAATATCAGTTGAAGGAGGTGTGGTCTGCAGAGGAGCTGCAGCGAGCAGAGGAGCCGTCAAGAGAGCGAAGTGGCGTGAGAGCAGGAGTGACACAGCCCAACTATCCACCCAACCCCCGACCGCCTAACCACCGAAAGTCGCATATCCTGCTGCTGCTGTTACTGGCTATAGACGCCAGACCTCAGACATGGTGGGCAGCCTGGCTAGGTTCCTGGGGGCGACAACCCACTGCAGCCGGCATGAGGCCGGTGTGGCTTGACAGCGGCTGGGTGGGCCCTCCCCTCCTGTAGCCGCCAGTCGCTCCTCCCTCCCCACCACATCACACCAGGCTACCGGGGCTACCTCCCTGCACCATCATGCTTTACGCCTCTCCGCCCTCATTTGCGCTCTACTTCTCCCTGTCGCACAGCCATTGCCTCACTGCGACAGTGAAACTCAGGACTCAACTACATTACGAGCAGCAGGTATCAGCAGGTACCAGGGCCTCCTGATGGTTCCAGCGCCTGCCTCCTGCTGGTTCCTGAAACGCGGCGAGGGGGCTGACCAGCTGTACAGCCCAGAGGTACTACCCAGGTGCTACCCAGTTACACCAACCTGGGAGACTAGGCACACACCTTACTTTCACCCTCCAGACCGCCCACACCAGCCTTAGCACTTTCAGTTAGATCAGCCCTGGGAGATCTTGAGTGGTCTTGGCTGTCACTCTGAGGGCAGAAGGCAGGAGGCAGGAGGCTAAGGAGGAACAGGAAACACCAGGAAGTTCCAGGAGAAATCAGGGGTACAAGGGAGGAAAACCCAGAGGGACAGTGTGCCTCAGAAACTGAGCACTGCTGCTCCACCGCAATTGCACTGGCGTGCCTGAACCCCTTGGCCACTTCCTCCGTAGTCTTCTGTGGCGAGCACGGGAGGCGGCACCAGCACCGCTATATACTTCACCTACCCAACAACAGACCAGACAAAGGACCTGGTTACTAGCTGGCTGGACATCCGTTCTCCTGGGAGCACAGCACAGGGGTGCCTGGGGGGAACGATAACCCCAACCTGATCGACCTATCTTAAACCTAACCAATCAGGTCACAAGCAAGGCCAGACAAGCAACATGGAAAGCCCAGGGGTCAAGCTCAAAAGAAAAATACTACCTTGGAGGAAGGGAACCACTCTCCAAGTAGACATCTCTTCAGCCTTACCAGCCGTCACACCCTTGGGCAGGAGCCGTTACTCCATCCTCTCATCACATCAGGAGACCAAGGAGCTCAAGTGTCACAGGGGCTGATCAGTGAATATTTTGGTATGGTCTCGCCTCAGGCCTGCCCGCTCACACCCTTTTCACCCCAATCAAACCCAGCGGCACAGGAAAAGGCTAAAAGCCGCTCAAATAGTCCTCCAGTCGGACCACTAGTCGACATGTCTTGCCCGCATTCAAACCATCAACAGGTGGTTTCAGGACATTCTGAGCCCCTTCAACAACCTCACACCACCCCTGAGAGACTAACTGTAGGACAGTAGGCTCTGCTTTCATGTTCACCCCTATTTTTTGCTGGTGTCATTGTGTTTTTCTGACTAGTCTGACTGGGATCTTGCTAATCAGGACCCAAGTCTCTGTGCTTCTCCATTAAATTGGACATGGTGAGTACCTAGGTACCCTCCAGATTGGCTACTGGTGTACCTTTGTAAGTCCCTAGTATATGGTACTAAGGTACCCAGGGCATAGGTACACCAGGGGACTCCCATGGGCTGCAGCATGTATTATACCACCCGTGAAAGACCACTCAAATTGTGACTCCAGGCCTGGCATTGCAGCCTGTGTAAGCTGGTGCTAGCACCACTTACGACAGATATAGGGTTCCTTATATCTGAGGTCACTACATGTAAAACCTATAAGTCACCCCTAATGCAGGCCTTTCAATCCTGAAGGCAGGGTTCTGGGTCCTAAGTGTGAGGGTGCCCCTGCATGAGCAGGGCACCCCTACAACCTTCGGAGTCCATTCTACCGGGTTGTAAGTGCATCAGCCATTATAACATATATAAGCTGCAGACAGGTACTTAGTGCCAGACCGCTTTAGGGGAACCTCTTCCCGCATGCAGTGCAAAGCCTAGTAACGTGTAAATTTGCTTTTAAACCAGCTTTTACATAACTTGTTTTATCCGTGAACTTCCGCACTCACGTTTGCTTCCTTTTCTGATACTCACCAAGCTTTAGCGTTCTCTGTCCTACTCCCGCCAATCCTCCCCAGTCCACAGCAGCAATCCGGCTGTTTGAGTGGAGGGAGGACTGGCTTGTAGTTTTTCCTACTTCCGGATTGCCATTTCTCGGCGGCCATCTTTAGGAGGGAGACGTTCTAGTCTTCTCCCGAGCTTTTCTGCCTCCGCATATTTAATTGGAGAATGGCGCTGACGCGCAGCGGCTAAGCTGCAGACAGGTACTTGGTGCCAGACTGCTTTTAAGGAACCTCTTACCGCATGTAGTGCAAAGCCTAGTAATGTGTAAATTTGCTTTTAAAACTGCTTTCAAATTATTTGTTTTATCCGCGAACTTGCACACTCACCGTTTGTTTCTTTCTCTGATACTCGCCAAGCTTTAGCGTTCTCTGTCCTTCTTCCGCCAATCCTCCCCGGTTCACCGCAGCAATCTGGCTGTTTGAGTGGAGGGAGGAGTGGCTTGTAGTTTTTCCTACTTCCAGATTGCCATTTCTCAGCGGCCATCTTTAGGAGACTTCGCTCTAGGCAGCAAAGCTGCAACTGGGAAGATTCCTGCAAAGCCTGATCTCGTCGCCCTGATCGTCTGCTGCAACGTCCATGCATGTGCTCCATATAGGAACCTTCCAAAGTCTGTAGGCATCCAAGACACCTGAAGGAATCTCCCTTGAAGTGATGGAGTCACTTCCCTGCATCTGCTAGCACCGCAACTAAGCTGAACAGACTGCTGATACTGGGCTCCCACGGATTCTGAAAGGCTCAGCAACACAGGTGGTGGTTTTCCACATCCCTCGAGGCCTGGCCTGCCCTGTCCTCTCACCAAGTTTGAGGCCAGTATCCTTCGGCGGAGCCGCAGGAACCAAACCCCTCTGCACTGTGTCGACTTGCAGTTGCAAAGGCTTGTTGGTCTCCTTCTACCAAGATCTTCGGGCTCCAAGTAGCCCCAACCTCAAGCATCTCCTGTGACCAGTTCTTTGTCCTCACCGCATCTCTTGCATTATGGGCCTGTATCTTTGGTGAGCTGCTCAAGATCCTCTTGCTACTTCAGTGCCTCCAGCCTGTGGGTTCTCCTGAGAGTCTCCTTTGATTTCTGAGGGCTTCCCTGATTGCTCTGGGCCTGCCCTGACTCCCCTGCTTGTGGTGAGTCACCTGGACCTTGCTGGTCCCAACACTGTACCTTCTTCACCTTCCACGTTAGTTGCAGTTGCAAAGGCTTGTTGGTGCTTCCGATGGACACCGACTCCTCACCTCTCGATATCCGATGCAGGACAGCTCATACACAGCTCCTGGTCTTCCACAGCATTGCCTGGTCTGCACAGCTGAAGTTTCAAGGTCACCGTCAACTCTCCTGCAACACTTGACTTCAGAGGGCATTCGGTTCCGGGCCTCCTAGTCACTTCCAAGTGGCATGGAGTCCTCCTCCGAGTTCGACCGCGGTTTCTGACCCCACTTCACACCTATGCACCCGGCTTCCCTAGTGCAGGTATCCTGGTTCCTAGGGTATCCACGGGTGGGGTGGCTCTCCAACCTTCTGTCTTCCATGAGGTTTCTTCAGGGTCCACTGGGAAGGGTCCTTCTTCTTTAAAATTGCAACGGTGACTTACCCATTGTCTTATATTGAGCCCGCTGTCGTGTTCCTACTCTGCACTCGGCCTCCGTGGGGTTCCTGGTTACTTACCTCGGGTGGTTACTTGGGTCCCTGGTGTAGTGACCTAGGGTCAGGGGCACTAGGACCCTGCACTCGGACTCAGGGGAGGGGACAGAGACCAGACCACTTCCAATCAGGGAGTGGGGCAGGCACTTGGCTGGACGAGGGCAGAGGGAACGGATGTGCATGTGGGCACAAGGATCTAAGCAATAAAGAATATAAGAATTACTTACCGGTCTCAGCGCACACCTGGCACTTCAACGTCTTCTGGGTATAGTCTTGACTTGAGTCATGGTTCACATACCACTATTTTAATATACGGTTTGGTCTCCCCCTTGCAACCACTGTGTAAATGTGTTACTTACCCGTTTCTATTGAAAAGTATTGTGTTCATTGTGTATATCTCCGGCTAGGAGATATCTGTATGTGTTAGTGAGTGTCTTATGATAAATACATATTTTTATAAACACACTGTGTGGTTGTTTTTCACTTAATCTATACCTCTAAGAATATGTTCTGGTAAACAAGCTGCTTTACACTCTTTCTGGACTAAGCCGGAAGGCTGCTCTCCACAGCTATCACTTAGATAGCTTTCTAAGGTTGTCTAAGACCACTAAAATCACCATAAGGGTTGTCTGGATTAGTGCAGGGTGCCCACTTACATAAGTGTGCACCATATACTAAGCCAGCTTCTCACACCTTGTACTAAATGTTCAAGTGTCGTGATAATGTAAAGAGGCAATGTATTACAATAAGGTATAAGACAATTTGTAAATGACAACTTCTGGCGAATCTAGTTGCGTTTCTTCACTTTATTGTAGAATCATTTTATGAACTTCAAATGATTCTACAATAAAATGAAGAAACGCAACTGGATTCGCCAGAAGTTGTCATTTACAAATTGTCTTATACCTTATTGTAATACATTGCCTCTTTACTTCGTATGTGGTGCAGCTCTGTTTTTGCTTTTGTGTATTATATCTTCCTGGTGAGGAAGGCATCTTCGGGCAGGAGGTGCATACAGAGAGAAGCACGCAAGGATAAACAAAATATTATCCCCCCAAAAAAATACAGTAAGGGTAATTAACGGTGAGGGTGCTTTGGTAGCATTTCTAGGTCCACTGCCCATTTTCAGATGTTTCTGTGTCGTGATAATGTTTCAATGGAGTTGAATTGTAAGCAAATGTGGTTTCTAAGAACCATATCCTACATTCATGGAAGCAAATGTGTCAACGCGTAGGGAATGAGGCAACTTAAGAAACGTATATATGTAAAATGGTAGTGTTTCTCCCCGGGCCTAAACCAGTCATGTGACACCTAGTGGGCACCAGGTGCCCTTTCCTTGCCCGTATGGAGTACAGGCAAGAGTTCTATGTGGGCTTTGTTCGAGGGTCATGGGGAACGGCCATACTGATCCATCGGCATTCTCATTTGGTTGTGTAAAAGATATGGAAAGGAACCATGTGGCGATATCAGGCCTCCTCCATGGACACACACTGGCTAGCATATACACCCCTCCTCCGCTCACCAACATGTTTTTACATATCTTAGGGGCTATAGAGACACAATTCCTGACGGGGCAATGGATTCTTGGAGGAGACTTCAATGGAGTGTCTGACAAGGGACTGGACCGAACCTCCAGAACATGATGCGCCGACTGGTGGTTATCCCCCCTCCCTCAATTTATCAAGGCCATGGGCTGGTAGGTTCATGGCTAGTTTTGTATCCAAGAGAATGAAGCTATACTTTTTATTCTGAAGCCCACAGAATCCTCTCCTGACTTGACTACTTCCTTATACCTGCGTCAGAGTGCCAAAGGGTACAAGAAATCCATATACATGCCTTCAAGACCATTCTCTCATGGAAGTGCGGCTTCATATTGGTTCACGACACTCACTGCTGGGCTGGCGACTACACGCCTGGTGACCTCAGGACGCCGAGGCCAAGACTCATCCACACAGCGATAAGGCGATACGAAGATACCTATAAAGATACTGTAGCGTCCCCAGAGGCCTTCTGAGAGTCCTTTAAGGCCACCGTCCAGGGTATTATTAATGGCTATGTCTCGGGAAGGCGCAAGAAGTGCAGACCAGAAATGACTAACCTGCAGACTCACATAGTCGAGCTGGAGGTACCCCGTGTGGCGTCTGGCTCCTTACGATCATGAGGGGCTCCCTACACCAACAAGAACTACTTTGTCAACTGCTTATGGATGAGGCCAGAATGGCTTGATTTGTTATACAGAGCTGCATATATCATTGTGGTGACAAGACCAGCAAGATCCTGCACTGGCTCTGCACCAACAAAGTACACTGCACACCTATTCAGAATATAACGGACATGGGGACGAGGCTATTGCCCAATGCTTTACTACCTACTATACGTCACCTGCCCGACCAAGGCCCAGACTCTCTGGACAAAGACATCGCCTGGGAGTGGCTGGGTGGAGGCCTTGTTGCAGCTCCACTCGGGCAAAACCCCAAGCCCCAATGACATACTAGTGGAGTTCTTAAATGTATATAAGGGATTACTGGTGCAACCCCTTTGGAATATGTTCAAGCATCGTCCTGCCGGCCCCTCCGTTGCAGACCTGCTGATGCGGGGAAAGGAATCACGGGCAGAGGCGGAGACAGCCACAGTAAAGGCAACAGCAATTGCAACAAAAGCGACAATGGAGAAAGTTGCTACAAGACAGAAGCGGAGTAAGGAGGTGAGCCCAGTAAGGGTCTCTGGAACCTTTAGGAGTACCTCAATGATCCCAAGCACAAAGATTATGGAGGGTGATGGAGAGATTCAAGGTGGTGAACCGGAAGGTGAGGGCCCCTGTATTAATAGTGATGCTGAGGTCAGCTTGGAGACTGTAATTTCGATTCCCCCCCCCAGCCTCCCTCCCCCAAGACTTGACAGAAGTTATGGCTATTGTCAGGAATCAGGAGATTAAAGAGAGCAGCAAAATCATGCAGGAGGAAGCTCCCATACCCAAAGGAGAAGAGGATGGGGGAAAGGGGTCCTGGTATTCCCCTTCGACATCTGAGCTGTATAATTTGTCTCTAGCAAAAGATATGGGGGCAGGGAGTAAGAATGGAACTGACACTGATAAAGAGCCAAGCGATGCCTTTTTTTCTGTTTCAGAGGGGGCAGAGTGGTCAGACGATGGGTTAAGCTCATCGCCAGAGTCAGATCTTGAGGATAGTGACCCAGAACCCCCGGTAACGGAAAAAAAGTTAAAGCAGCCTTCCGGAAATCAGAGGCAGGAGAAAAAAGATCTAAGCTGGGACTATTCATCGGCTACCCCATTATCGGGTACTGGTACACCACCAACAGACACAGATACAATCTCCCCCACTCTGGAGGTAATACACCAGGCCATTCTCTCCCATAGAGAAGAGACACGTCAAGACAGCCGAAAGGCACAGGCCGCAATGAGAAAGATGCAGGGGGTTGTCAGAAAACTTTCCAAAGCATGTACTAACATGGGTGATAGAGTGACAAATCTTGAAGAAAGAATAGTATCAACAGAAGCGGAAGCAACCAGCGCACTAGCTCAGACGGTGGCCCAAGGCGCTCAAATAAAGGATATTCAGTGGAAGCTGGAAGATTTTGAGAACAGGCAAAGGAGGAATAATCTCAGGGTGCTGGGGATTCCCGAGGGGGAAGAGAGACAGGATACGAGGGCATATATAATTGACCTTTTTAAATCAGCTTTCCCGGAGCTGTCGGAGTGGAGTTGGGCTTTAGAGATCCAGAGAGCACACCGAACTCCGTTCAAACCTCGTGTTCGATCTACGGAGGGGGACAAACCAAGGGCAATCCTTGTTTACTTTGGTAATTTTCTCTTGCGCCAGGTAATATCGGAAAAGGCTAGGCCAGAGGCAAGGAGATCAGTGGGAGAGGTCTCCTTCTTTGTACGGCCGGACTTTTGTCACTCAACTGTAGAGAGACGCTGGCGTTTGAGACAACTAATAAAGCCATTTCAAGAGAAAAGTATTCAAGTCTATCTAATAAATCCGGCGCAATTCAAGATTATTCATGACGGGCACACAAGATTTTTTGCATCGGAAATAAAAGCCAGAGAATACCTGGATGCTTTGGACTTATAAAAGACCTATAAAAGTCGCAGTAATACTGGTTTTGGGATGGCTTTGAAAAACCAAAGGAAGAGATATTCCGGTATTTGGGCTATAGGTTGTATTTGATTTATGGGGGTGATTTAAAAATATTTTGTTTAATTTGGATTGACCCAAGCCGCTAGTGCTTCACACACACATCACATGCACAGACAAAGGTCTGAGCGCTTCTACAGGGTGGAGGGAGTGGTGGGTGTTGGGGAGGGAGATGATTGGGTGGGGGGGCCCGGGGGGGTGGGGTAGGGGGGGTTTCGTTGAAGGGGAGAAAAAGAAATATCTGGTATTGTATGGTAACTTTGAAACAGACTCGATTTATAAAACTGAGGTTGATTGTATTAATTAGGTGTGACTACTTAGAAGAAGAAAATGGGGAGGCTTAGAGTAGGCACGATGAATATTGGTGGTCTGAATGATTTAAGGAAAAGGCAACGGCTAGGACAGTTCGTAAGGTCAAATCATTTAGACGTAGTCTGTCTTCAGGAAACCCATATTCCTTGGGCAAAAAGATCTCTTTTAAATATTAGAGGATTTGATTTGCTGGCGTGCTCCACCCAGACATCCAACATCAGAGGGGTTGCAGTTTTGGCTAAATCATTTGTAGGAGGGGCAAAACGGCAATTAGCAGATGCCCTTGGTAGATGGGTATTAGTAGAACTTGATTTGGGATATACAGTTTGCACAATATATGGCTCGAATCAGGACGATCCCGAATTATTTGAACAGCTGGAGATAGAACTAGTCAACTGGACAAGACCCCTGATAGTATGTGGGGATTTCAATATTTCGGTCGATTTTGGCAAAAATAATATATATACAGGCCGTAAACCTAAGGTATATCGCGCATTAAAAGCACTAAGGGATTCACACGAGCTGATAGATGTTTGGGGGAATAAGAAACCAAAGGAACCTGAGTTTACATATTTTTCCCATCCATTTAATAAATATACTAAATTAGACTATTTTTTGATTTCTAGCTCTGAAATTAAGAATGTTATAATTGAGAAGCTTCCAAAAATTTTGTCGGACCATAACCCATTAATTATGGAGATTCTGGTAGTTAGCCCGAATAGGAAACAATCAAAATGGACATTTGAGAGGAAGCTTCTCGCTAATCCCAGTTTTGTTGAGCATATTAGGGAGTGGACCCAGGAGTATTTTAATATGAATCGCTATAGTGCATCCCGAAACACTGTTTGGGATGCATTTAAGGCAGCTCTTAGAGGGGAAACAATAAAGCTAAAGGGAAGAAAGAAGAGCGTGAGAATAATAACAGATTAATGGGTCAGCTAGCTGAAGCTGAGGAGCAACATATTAAATATATTAGCCAGGGTGGTGAGATCTCGGGGATTAAGCAGAAGATTATATGTATTAGAGCAGAAATACTTAAAGGGATAGCACAAAAATCTGCTGATGAATACCAGACCCAGAGGGGCAAGCTCTATGAGACAGGAGAACAGGCAGGAAAACTGTTAGCCCTACGGATCAGACGGGAAAATATAAAGAATAAAATAACTAATATAGCAGAGGGGGAAAGGTCTTATACTGAACCAGAAGATATAATAAATGTGTTTAAATGCTTCTATCAGCATCTATATAAGGAAGTGAATCTGCCAGATGATGACAGTCATGAATTTTTAGACTTAGGCCCACGTCTAGGCAGTCAAGATTTAGCGGCACTGGAGAAAGATTTTGAAAAAGGGGAGGTTGCAGAAGCAATACAAGATTTACGTACTGGGAAGGCTGCTGGGCCCGATAGCATTCCGCTAGAGGTATACAAATATATACAGAATTAGATCGTTAGTATATTACTGGATTTATTTAACGGTATAATGAACTCCGGGGTAATCCCGGACTCATGGAAAGAAACCTACATAATAGTCTTTCATAAAAAAGGGAAGCCCCCAGAGAACCCGGCTTCATATCGCCCTATATCCCTCATTAATAGTGACACTAAGATCTACGCAAAGGTTGTGGCCAAAAGGCTCGGAAGGATCATAGGCGGACTTGTCTCCCCGTGGCAGCATGGGTTTATTTCGGGTCGTGGGACCACAGAACATATCAGGCGGGTTATTTCACTTTTTGATATGCAGGCTGCCACGAGTGGACGGATGGCCTTGATCCTTCTCGATGCAGAAAAGGCCTTTGATCGTGTCACATGGAAATATCTTTGGGGGATATTGGAATATAGAGGTTTTGGGCCTAAAATAATAAGCTCTATTAAGGCCATGTACTCTGAACCGACGGCGAGAATTCAATTAATGGGCATAAGTTCGGAAAGAATATTTATATCCAGGGGGACACGTCAGGGATGCCCCTGTTCACCTATTCTTTTCGCTCTATATATAGACCCATTAATTCAAAGATTAATAGGATGTGATAATATTAGACCAGTGGTTAGTAATGGATTTGAGACCAAACTATTGGCCTATGCTGATGATCTTGCAATATTAACCCCTGAACCAGGCCGGGCTATGAATAGTATAAAAGAGATCGCTAATGAATTTGGACGAGGCTCCGGATATTTGCTAAATGATAGTAAGACACAGATAGTGTGTACAAGTAATATTATAATGAACGACGAAAGACGAATCGATTCTGCAGTATATTTGGGGGTTAGAGTGAGCCCGGTACCGGAAGCTATTATTAAAGATAATTTTGATCCGTTATTAGCAAGTATGACAGTGGATTTAAAAAGAATAGACGCTTTACATCTGACAATAATAGGTAGAGTCAATGTATTGAAGATGACTATGCTCCCAAAATTACTCTACCTCTTTCGATCTATTCCATATATGATTGAGGAAGGCTTAATGAAATTAATAGAGACAACATTTATGAACTTTATCTGGCAGTACGGCAAAATAAGACGATCTATGAAATATCTCTCGCAGCCGCAGGAAAAGGGGGGACTTGCTATGCCTAACATTAGATTCTACCATTATTCGTGTCTAATTAGTCAAATGGCAACACTATTTGAATCGGCCAAACATCATACAGACAACTTATATGGTAGCTCAGAATTACCATCTATTTATGAATTAATGTTGGGCAGGGAAGCCATAGGATTCCTGTTACGGAGAACGGATAAAAGATATTATAAAAAATCACGATATAAATTGATGGATAGTGCCTGGAAGGTCTGGAATCGGTTCTGTAGCTTAATAGGAATACCTAAAATAAACTATTATACCCCCCTCTGGAATTCAAGTCCTTTTCCCCAACTCAGCTATGATAGAATGGGGAAAGTCTGGGAACAACAAGGAGTGACAAGAATAGGGGATATCTGGGAAGGTGGGCAAATGTTAGACTTCGGCATTATTCAACAGAAATTTGGTATACAAGATAATCAAGGCTTTAAATATTTACAAATACGTAATACTTTAATTGGTATCAGACCAAGGATATGTCCAGGCGGTAGAATCAAGGAGTTTGACTATATTTTAGGTGGGGGGACTAAAATTAAAGTGGTATATAACACCCTGTTATCAAGTTTACAAGATGACATTGAAAAGGTTGAGGCTTCCTGGATGCAGAAACTAGATGATCCGGATGTTGATGTGGACAAAGCATTGCAAATGGCAGGGAAAATCTTTCGCTCCACAAATTTAAAGTCACAACATTACAAAACCATATTTAACTTATATTATACACCCTCCAAACTATATGAGTGGAATAAAAGGGAAGATGATAAATGCCCAAGGTGTGTGGAGGGACCCGCCAATTTGATCCACATGTTTTACCAATGTAATAAATTGAGTATAATTTGTGAAGAGATTGAAAAGTTTTTGGAGGGGCTGCTAGGTAGAAAGATCAACCTATCCCCAACCCTAATGATAATAGGTATTGACAGTAACCTGGGGCTGAAGACGGAGGAGGAAGCCTTTGTGTTTTTATGTCTGGCTGTCTTGCGTTTAATGTTAGCAGGAAGTTGGAAAGATGCCATGGCCCCTACGTTTCAACTGTGGCTATCTAGACTACTTGGGATACATAATATTGAAGCTGCTCTATACAGTCGTAGGGGAAGGAAGATGAGGGAGTTGGGGTTGGAAATATGGGCTCCTCTGAAGAGGTGGAGGAACTCCCAATGGTAGGGTAGAGCTGCATACAGATTGTATCTAGATTTTTCTAAATGTTAGTTTAACATTTATGAACTAACTGCCTTCCTAATATATATATTCTTGTATTTTATATTTAATGGAATCACTAAACACCTGATTATGTATTATGTATTATTTATGACCATCAATGTAAAAATTAAGCTATGTCAGATTGTCTATTATATAAATGTATATATTGTTATCAAACCAGGTATTTAATAATAAAAAAAAAAAATAAAAAAAAAGGAATATGTTCAAGCAAGACCATGAGACAGGCACACTTCCCCCTGACCTCCATCTAGCCGAAATAGTCATCATACCCTAGAAGGGGCATCCAATGGATGACTGTTCATCCTTCCATCCTATTTCGCTGTTAATCAGAGGCTAAAGTCTGGGCAAAAGCCCTGGCCAACATTCGGCAGGTAGATAACGCACTGGCACTAACCAATAGAATACCAGGAGCACATGCACTCTTGCTGGTGGCTTTTCACAAAACATGTGACTGTATGTTAGGACTATCTGTTTTGCCTGTTGCAGAAGCTTAACTTGGGGCCTAAATGTATCTCCCCCTCCAAGTGAGAGTGAGAATGGGAGGCCTGCTTCTGTCCATTCCTGTTGTACTGAGGGACGAGACAGTGCTTCCCCATTCACCCCTGTTGTTCGTTATAGAGCCCCTGGCAGTATGAATATGGATGGACGCCTTGGTGAGGGTTCTGGAGTGGGCACTGGAGGTCTCTGACAGGATCACACTATACGCCGATTACGTTCATATTTTTGGGATGACCCCCCAAATTTAGATCCCCGAGCTCTACAGTTCCTGGGGATTTTTCAGTGTGTATTCTGGGCTCACCATTAACAAATCCAAATCCTCTTTGCGACCGATGGCGTGTTCTTTGGCAGTGCTGGAATGGGCGACAGACTTACAGATCCTTCGGGACACATTCCAATACTTGGGAGTATACGTGACCAGCAACTCCACACAAGCTTGGGAACAGAATAGCCAACTCTATATTGATTGGGGGACCTGGGTTATTGGACAACACTTTTGCTATCCATAATCGAGCGCTCAGCTATATACAAAATGGCCGTCCTGCCCAGTATGCTATATCATCTGCAGAACTACCCCTTCCCATTTCCCACCTCGGTCGTCAAGAGATTAGAGTCCTTGCTGAGGGCATTTCTGTGGAGGCACGGCACCCCGTGGATTACTCTTTCCAAATGCTACAAATGGTATTGTAACTCCAGATATACTTTCATACTACAGAGCATCTCACTGTATCGTCATAAACAAGTGGTGGGTCACCAGCGCAGCCGATCCTGCCTTCATAACTGAACGGTGGGCAATGCAGGAGACTCCTCTACTATATCTGTTGTATGGAGGGGTCCCACCATTGCATCTCCCAGCTGCCACACAAGCGACACTCCAGACTTGGCGGGACTCACTGACCCTTGGCTAAAAGGAAGGCCTGACAAAAGAAACCCTGTTATGGCACGCCATACGACTGTCACAAGTTGCGCACCTACACTGTTTTAGGTCTTCGGAAGGTAAAGGTATCACAAAGATGGGGGCGTCCTGTCAGGATCCAAAATGAAATCATTTCTGAAACTACAGATGGAATATGACTTACACTGTTCACAATTTTTAAACATTCTCTTACCTCATACATTAGAGGACTCATGAACATATCAGAATTCAATCCTCTAGAAGACAAAATACTTACAGAAGAGCTAATTGGCCTTTAAAGTCTCACAGATGTACCAAACATCAGTGATTAATACCCCTGACACATTTGATCAGTTGAGAGAGACTTGGGCATGGAAACTGGGGTAATTGACAGACAAGGACTGGAGGGAGGCCTGCACCTCTCCCAGAAAGACAGCGATTGCCTCGCAGTTCCTCCTCTGTATCTACACAGAGTCTACTACACCCAAGAGAGATTGTAGAAGATGGAGGCAGTGGGCACACTGACCTGCCTGAGATGCTAGTCAGAAAGGGGAAACTTCTCCACACGACCTGTATGTGTATTCAATTGGCAGGGGGTGTTAGCATGCCTGGAGAGTGTTGGGATGGATGCTGCCCCGGGACCCTAAGTTGGGTCTTCTCCACACAAAAACAAATCTAGAGGCCGACAAATAAACCTGCTGTGGCTGGTGATAGTGAAAAGGGACATCATCAGGGGCTGGAAGGATAGTTACCCCTCCCCCTCCCCTCCCCCCCCCCCATTAGAATAGAGGAAACAGAGGCTGAACCGTTGCATGTGCTTGGAAATTCCCAAATATAAGTCCAGATGTTGCCTCCTAAAACATTGCAAAATATGTGTGGCATGGTACCAATACCAAGGCATCGCAACAACAGAGACCAGAGAATCCGGCAAATCCATGGAGGAAGAGATTCGGTCCTAGGAAGGAGTTGATCTGAACACCAAATGTCAGGAAAGAAAATAGGGTTAGTGCGTCAGCAAATGGAGGGTCTCGGGGAGGAGTGGATCATGTACTGTTTTTTTGCATATCCTCACTAACATGCAACATTAAACAGGAAGATTGGCTAGTCGTTTCACTGTTGTTCTGTACGGTCTTACATGTGTTGACTGGTTTAATAGATGGTACAAAAATCAATAAAATATTGTCATTAAAAAAATTGTGTGTGTCTGTCAGCTGTATAAACTTTACCTGGGACAACCTATGCTTGTATTAAAAAAAAAATGCATGTTGAAATAAAAAAAATGCGTGTCTGCCCTTTAATGGAAAAGAGTACCTGCAACCCACTGGAAATATAAATGTATGCTTAGCAGCATATGGCAGGATCTGATTGGTGGCCAGTACACATTATCTCTAGGTAAGTTGATGGGTGGGCCAGTCATGGGTTTGTATCTTCACAGGAGCTGGTGAGCTGATCCATTCCTTTGCTTGCCTAATCAATCAAGTGGATTTATATAGTGCGGCTAATCATCCAAGAAGATATCCAGGGGCTTCAGGGTCATCATGGTTCAGGTGGTTCAGCCAAACAACCAAGTCTTGAGTGTTCTCTGGATTTCCAGGAAAGAGGTGGAGGCCAGTAGCTAAAAAGGGGAGTCATTGTAAGTTTTCGCAACGAGGTTGGAGAAGGGGTAACCTCTGCTGTTGCTTTGGTGGATGAGGGGGGGGGGGGCAGGTGATAGTGAGGCAGAGCGTAGTGGTCTGGTGGGGTGGTGGAAATTCAGGCGGCAGTTGATGTAGGCTGGTCCTTGCTTGTGCAGGGCTTTGCATGTGTGGATCATCAGCTTGAATTGGCATCTCTTCTGAGCGAAATCGCATTTCTATTAACAAACGTGCTCCTTATGAACTCTCCATCAACCCCAAATAAGAAATATGTGGCCAAGCAGGCTCTAAAACATAGGCCTGAGGTTACTGATTGACAGACCACAGTTGGGGTAGCATGCAGAAGGCAGAAAAATGCACAAACAGAAAACTCAGGTCAATCCCCCAGATAAGCTAAGCAAACCCACAATAGTTCAGGAAGATTGGCCCCAATAAAGCACATATGGCCAGATGGGTGCTCGCATTCCCAAAACATCACAAACTTAGGTACTACACAAAGTTAGGAACACATAGCCAGTCGGGACACAGTACAAGCAGTGATCACGAGCCCCTCATGCCGAACATCTGGACACATCACCCACAGTGTCTACTCCCAGTCGAGGCTCACCTACACATGTTATCAGGGGCCTTATTATTGACTCCACAAGACCTGCAATGTTCAATAAGTTGTGTATTGTTGCACTTCTGTTTACTATGGGTGTTTACGCGTCCATTCATCATCAAAGCCATGTTCAGTCTGATGGAGTCCACCCCAAAGTTATCACAGCGCTTGCGTAGGGAACTCTCCCATATCACATAATTACACCGAGGTCAATCCTAGCATTCCACACACACTACACAGCACCCTCTCACACAACATGTGGTATCAGCACACAGAAAACTGCCAGGTCATGTTACGTCTGTTCGCTGACACAGCATGCAGTAGGCACAGACAGGCTTTACTTATCCCAAGAAATAGCCCCCGAAAAAGCCAAATGCCTTCTCCACCAATATCTATGTTGGATTAGAGCCAAGATACAACCCAACATAGTAGAGCCCCATAAAGTAGTAGTGAATCTGGCTCAAAATGAGACTAATTCCACAGCACTGTACCTTTTCACAGAGTCTAGCAACGTTCAGACTGAGCTAGATAGGATGCGCCATAAGGGAGGATACTTCTTGCCTCCAAGACTTTCCAGAAATGAGATTCTTGGAGTTAGCAAAACCACCACACCAAGGCACAACCACATCCGCTTCCATCTGTGGTCCCAGGGTGATTGTTAGCATTTCTGAGGCTGTCTTCTTTAATAACAAATGGACCCAAGACATGTAGTTCCAGTGTAGGGCCATTCACCTCAATGATACAAAGGGAAATGAGTCTTGTAAGAGGGTTGAACAGCATAGATACCCGATTTCAGGAAATCTGGGATACTGAGGTGAATAGATATATGTGGTTAGAAAGAATGGGCAACCCCTATTGTACGGAAACTTACACTGTATTCCTTGTGTTTCAGACGGAAATAAACCATTCTGCTGGGTTCGAATGAAAACTGTGGCACAGTACTGCACATTCCAGACATTCAGTGGGACACCTCCACGCTAATGAATGGGTACTGACAATGCAGCGAGTTTGCCTATGCTCAGCTCATCCCCAGATGGCGTGTCCTCTGCTCCCTTGTCACCATACACACCCAGACCATGGTTATCCCGAGAAGATCTGTCAGAGTTGCACCAAAATCCGCTTAAGAAGAAGACAATACTGTTGCATCAGGTGCGGAAAAAAATTAATTGCTGACTATTTTGACTGGGCTCAGTATAAGGATATTCCGTAAGAATTCAGACTGTTTTCAGACAAGTAAACGCAGGAAGAAACATACCCTCTTCACAGTGCAGACGAAAGCCCGCTGGTTACAAATAACCAGGTGGGAAATGCTCAAGATGATTTACAGCACTGAGCTCGGCCTTAATTCTACCAAGAGTGAACTAAGAGCCATCCACCTCATGGTGATGCAACATTGATATGTGCTGGACTTAATAACTGCAATGGAGGGAAGGGTGTGTGCCAAGATTGGAGCACCTTGCTGCACATTCATCCCAGGCAACTATCTAGACAACGGGACTTTAATTCTTGCCATCCAAGCATTGCACCGTTTACAAAGAGACATGCGTGAGGAGGGAGGTGCCCCTGAGCAGGAATGATACATGAACTGGTTTTCCTGGCTCCCCCGGTGGCTGACCGGACTGTGCACATCATTGTTGCCCATTTTCATATTCCAACTGTTTTTGTGTGGTTTCCTGCAGTGGGGGTTCCCTGCTGTAAAAATGCAGTCCTCAAATTGGGTAGAATGTAAATAACTAGGAAAGTAGTAATGGTCAAAACTGAAGAACCACATGTACCCAATAATGTGGCTGTTATGAAATATGGTTTAAATAATGTAGTTGAAAAATTAACTAGAGGATGGAATGTTAATTCTGATAACATTGATGTTTATAATGATACAGTCGCATATGCGAGTGAAATCACATCACTATTTACAAACACTCCTGTCATGAACTCTCCATCAACCGCAACTCAGAATTAAATGGTCAGGCAGCCTCTGTGACTTAGGCTAAGTTTACTGCTGGAGAGATCACAGGTGGGGTGGCACGTAGCCGAGAAACAAATGGGCGGACAGGAAACTCAGGTCAATCCATCAGATAAGCGCAGTGACATCACAATGGTTCAGGGAGATTGGCCCCAATAACGCACATATGGCCAGAGGGGTGCATGCATTCCCAAAACATCATGAAGTCAGATGCCACATTAAATTAGGAACACATAGGACACAGCACACACAGTGATCACACGCCCCTCATGCTGGACATCTGGACATGTTACCCACTGGCCGACATTTTGTCCACACAATGTCAAGGCCCACCTGCATTTATCAGGGGCCTTATTTATGACTCCACAGACAAGGCCCACATTCTTTTACCAAAAAAGGATCGTCAGAAGTACTTTGACACCCAAAAACTGTATAAAGATTCATTCAGATTAATAGTACTTTGAGACAGTCCTTAGATTTGCCTCAATATCTATGTTTAATTAAAACAACTGTTCCTGTTTTGCCAAATGCCTGGATTTTTTCTGTGCTGATCTTCAGGCAGTTGTCCTTCATCCAGTTGTCGACGCACGTCATGCACCTGTGGAAGTTGGGTCTTGTGTTGGCTGGATCTTCTCAGAGTGAGAGGAGGAACTGAGTGTCATCTGCTTCGGATATGATGTCTAGTCTGTGGGATCTCAGAGGATAGGGGTCATGTAGGTGTTGAAATGGGTGAGGGTGATGAAGGATCCCTGTGGGACACTGCAGATGTCATTGGGTTCGGAGATGAATGGAGGTAGGCGGACGTTCTTCTAGTATGGAAGTAGGGGATCCACTTTCGGGTGTTTCCTTGGATACCGATGTGATGCAGTCTTCTGATCAGGGTGTGATGCAATATGGTATCAAAAGCTGCTGAGAGGTCTAGGTGGATTAGAGATGCTGTTTCTCCCCTGTCGAGGAGGGCTCTGGTGTCATCAGTGGCTAAGTTCAATGCAGCCTTGGTGCTGTGGTTTGCACAGAATCCAGATTGGGAGGTGTCTAGGAGATGGTTCTGCTCAAGGTATTTTGTAAGGTGTCAGTTGATGGCTTTTTCCAGGACTTTGGCATGGAAAGGGAGATGAGGCGGTAGGTTTTGAGGTTGCTCGGGTAGGCAGATTATTTCTTGAGGAGTGATTTGATTTCTGCATTTTTACAGTCATCAGGAAAGGCGGCTATGGCAAGTGAGGAAATGAAGAGGAAGGTGAGTTCGCTGCTCATCCTGCGGCTTCTGGGGGTGAAAATGTGGTGCGGCAGGGGTCTGTGGGTGCTTTTGAGTGAACAGAGTTCAGGATGGTGGTTGTGTCCTGGGGGGTTGAGCGGGTCCCATGAGGTGAGTCAGTGGTCTGTGTGGAATTCAGTGAATGCATGAAGGTGAAGGTAACCTGAGGAATTGGGCGGGGTTCGAAGTTCTTGTAGATGGTGATCTTGTCATGGAAAAGTTGGGGAAACTGTCATATAGCTCCTGGGAGAGGGTGATGCTGTTTTCTGTGGCTACAGGGTTGGCTAACTCTATGATGATGTTGAAGAGCTTTTTGCTGTGGTTGGAACTGGACTCGGTTGGCTAGGCCTTTCCTCTTTGTCTTTCTCAGTAGGTAGAGGTTGAGGGAGGTCTTAAAGGTGGTCCTGTCTGAGGTATTGTTGCTTGTGTGCGATCTTCTTGCCAGTTGCTTACAGTAGTGATTTGCTGTTCTCAGCACAGTTGGTGGTTTTATGATAGCTTTTTTCAAGTTTGACAGCTTTATCCAGGTTAGATGCAATTTTAGGGCATGATGTGTTCAAGGCGTCGGTCCATTGGCTCTCTGATACTTTGCTCCAGCTGCGGTGGAGGGGCGCTGGGCAGCTCAGCCGTGGTGGCGCGGGGCTGGAGATGTTAAAGTGCACGATGGAGTGGTCGGTCCAGGTGAGTTTATTGACATGGCTGTACTTGACACCGTTGATGGAAGTGGAGATGGGGGAGCCAGGTTGTGTCCTGCATTGTGGATGGGGTCGGTGGCGAGTCAGATATTATTCATGCTGTCTAGTAAGATGGGGGTGTTGGTGTCATTGAGGCAGCTGAGGTGGGAACTCAGATCTCCAAGGAAAATGTGGTGTTTGGAGTCAGGGGTGAGAGGGACGACAGTGCAGAAGCTGGGGTATGATCCAGATGGGTCTGTAGGCGAGAGTGCCTCTGATGGTGTTTTTTCCATATCTCTGGAGTTTGAAGTTGAGGTGTTCCATGGTCTTGATGGAGTCTTCTGTCTCGGTGGTGCAGTGGAGGTTTTCTTTGTGGATGATGGCTATCCCTCCTCTGGGTTTGTTGGTACGGTCTCGGTGTGTGATCTTGTATCCGTTTGGTGTTGCTGTGGTGATGCGGACACAGGTGCCAGTCTCGGTGAGAAAGATGACGTCAGGGGTGAGGGTGGTGATGAGGTCCCAGATTCTCTGTGGCATGTTTGCAAAGCGAGTGCCTGTTGAGGCGGCAGGCAAGTTGTTGTGAAGGTGTTGTGTTGGTTGGTTTGCACGGTGGTGGATGGGGCGTTTGTGGGTGATCTGGTGAACCAGGTGACGCGGATGGAGGATGGTCCTACTGTTGATTGTTGGTGGGGGGGTGCCTCAGCAGCAATTGTTGTAGCATCAGTGGTCCAGGACTGAGTTCAGCAGCGGTGTAGCTGCAGGCTGTAGGAGAACATGGGTTCATGTCACTAGGTGCGGCTGAGGTGTGGATAGGCTTGCCTAAGCGAATCTTCGGTGTGGCCACGCTGTGGCCTCCATTAAGTAGGCCCTGGGTGGAAGTGGGCGGGGCTGGAGGGAAACCGGTGGCTTCAAAACAAGCGGGAGAAAAAGGAGGAAGCAAAATAAGTGCAGGAAAAAGGAGAGAAAAAAAACGAGGCACATACAGGCACAAAATGTCAGCAGAAGGGGAGAAAAAAAAAGCACAAGGAGTGCAAAAATCCAGCTGTTCAGGGACCAGCAGCGAAAGGGAGACTTGGGCCTGGAACCAAGGAGGATTTTACTGGGTCATAGTTACAACACAACTTGTAAAAACGGATCACTGCAAGAGGAGTAAAAAGGCAAGTGTACATAACACACATTAAAAATAAAGGGACTGTAATAATAAGTAAAGAAATGATATTATGTGCAACAAGCAGATCAATCAATAGCAGCAGGCTGACCAGTAGATTAATAAGGGACAGTAATCCAGCTCTTAGCAATGTCTCATAACAAACGTCTTTATCAGGCTGCATTTGCTGCCATAGAACAAAAGAATGGGGCAGGCTTGAGTGTTAGCTACATTTGCTTGTGAATTGGTAGGCCACTGAAGTTCTACAAATCACCTTCTCAGGCCCAGCCCAGGCCATTTTGTTAAGGTAGCCCAAAACCTAACCACACCAAAACCCTTTTGTTCCTGTCTTGGGTGACTTTCTACAAGTCCCTTTTCATTAACAGCTATACAAACATTGATTTTACCATTAAATTGGATTTTGAATAACTAATAGAGAGTCTTTGAAATATGTTCCTAGCTGCTTCCAAACCGGAATTAACATTATTATTAAAATTAATCTGTAGCCCAGTGTTTCCCTATAGAACAACCATCCTTGTTACAATGAAAATAGCATTTTAGGACCTTTTCACTGTATTAAATACCAGGCGCCCTGCCATATGGGAAATAAAGCCTACTTAAAGGTGACATACAAATATTTAAAAGTAAAAGTTTTTGGCCTATCAGGTGAGGTTATTTTGACAGGTCGTTTTGTACAAATACAATTGCAACAGCTAAGCTACACACGGAGGTCCTGCAATCATATTTGCATTGTCACTGGAGTGGATGGCACAATGGGTGTTGCAGTGCAAAAGTGACATTTAACTTACACACCTTGGGTAAACTTTGTACCATGTACTAGACACTTATAGTCATGTTGAAAGGGAGAGCACAAGCATTTTACCTCTGGTTAGCAGGGGTGCACTGAGATCTACAACCACAAAAATTAAAGTTCAGCAAAAAGACAAACACTGGAGTGACCCTGATGAAAGGGCATATTTTTAACATTTCTTTATTCTTGTTGGGGGAATTCGATTGGAGGTAGGAAAGACTTATGTCAGAAATGCCTCACATCTGGCCAACCAATCAGAAGGATAGTTGTGCCAGCTCGGGAGATCTACATTTGCTATGCAGAAATCAGGTTCCAATTATCACAAGATTGTTTGGCAGGTTCATATGTCAGCACCATAGATGCAAATACCCTGAACTTCAGTAATTAGAACCTCAGCTAACCTGACCTAGCCCCATATTTCTCAGAAGGGCTATTGTTTAGATGGGACAATGGAAAGATGCCTCAATAGAGCTCCAAATAATTTGTATTTAAAGTAAAAATAATTCTCTACCAGGCCTCTGTAGTTTTCATGACACTTCACCTTGTAACACAGCTACTTTAAGCGCAAAAGAAATATCTGAGCAGGGCTGTCCCAATTGCAAAATATAGTCTAGGCCACGGTTACTCATAGTATGGCCCGGCAAGCCTTCCTTGGCGGCCCGCGGACCTTGCAGACATCCTGTGTTTTTTAATAATAAAAAAAAATAGTGTTAGCAAACACTGCCGGGTGCAGCAGCCCGGACTCTGAGACTCTGTTCTGTGGGGGCCGGGGGATTTCAGTGATTGTCAAAGTGGAGATGCAGGGGCCTAAGAGGTGAAATACAACAAAGCTTTATTAACATGTAAATGGTCTTTTAAAGAACTGTGAAGTACTCGGGTGCGGCAGTGTGTGCGCGCTGGGAAGCTGTCTCAGTGTGGCTGTGTGTGCGTGCTGGGAAGCTGTCTCAGCCCGGGCTGAGGGCTGAAACACACACAGGGTGAGATGACAGAGGGTGAGGGAGGAAAAGGGAGACAGAGGTTGACAGAAGGTGACAGAGAGAGGGAGACAGAGAGGCGCAGTCTGGGAGAGACAGAGGGGGGGAGGGAGAGAGTCAGAGGAAGGGAGAGAGACGGCGGGAAACACAGGGGAGGGAGGGAGACGGAGGGTGACAGAGGGAGGGAGGGAGACAGAGGGAGTGAGAGGGAGACAGGGAGAGATAGAGGGAGGGAGACAGGGAGAGATAGAGGGAGGGAGACAGAGGGAGAGGGGGGAGAGGAAGGGAGACAGAGGGAGGGAGGGAGACAGAGGGAGACAGGGAGAGAGACAGGGAGAGATTGAGGGAGAGGGAGGGAGACAGAGAGAGGGAGGGAGAGAGAGGGAGTGAGGGGGAGGAGGGGAGGGAGGGGGAGAAGGAGAGATGTGTGTATGCCGGGTCTGGTGGCTCAGTGGACGAAGGCGTCTGCTGCAGGGACCTGTGTTCAACCTCATGGTCACCATTATTTTTTGCTTTAGCCCCGCCCCTCCCCCTCTGACCCCGCCCCCACCGGTGCGGCCCTCGGCCACAAACCACACTGTAAATTTGACCCCCGAGAGAAAGTTTGTGAGTACCCATGGTTTAGGCATTTCCCAGCATGGCTGCTACACTTTCTATAAAAATAGGACAGCACCGGTTACCAGAGCACATATACTTTTACTGGAAGTGTACAGGAATTTCTCACCAGGAACACTGTACACCCATGTAACAATTACATCACAATTCTGCAGAGCAATTTCACATGCAAGAATGACCCATTATCAATGAAACTATATACACTTCTCTTAACCTCTTCTGTGCCCATGACGAGATAGTCTCGTCATGGAGCACGGTTGCGCTGTGCCCATGACGAGACTATCTCGTCATGAACCCCACCCACTAATGTAACGCCCGGCACAGGAGGGGGAAAAGGGCGTGGAACTGAAGGGGTTAGGCCTGCTATTAATAAAATGGGAACAAACAAGATTCTCAGACAGTGTCCCTACTTCTAAAGCAGAGGATGTCATACTTGCAATGGGTGAGCGATGTTGTTTAGTCAGGGGTACTTTCCTTTTAGTAGAAAATACTCAAACACCACCGGGTGGATATCATTCTAAACAAAGATATCCTGCATCGTTTGAGCTGTCCCTGCACTGTGCAAATACTGCATCAGGCACTTTCCAGTATGTTACACATAGGTTCTGCCCATTTATTCCACCAGGATTTTTCGCTTTGAACTGCCATGTTTTGGACTTTTCTATGATCGAGCCTCATTACCCGAGTCTCCCTCTCTGTAATTGTAAAGTGTGTGTATTCCTGCCAGTGTCTGGCTTTCAAGATAAAGCCAGTGCAGAGCAGCAGGGATAAGGAGCACTGGACAGGTCACGTGAATACAGGTGCACACAAGTATGAACAAATGAGCGGGCTGCGCATGTGAGACTATCATCGTGCACAGCCATGTACTTGTGCACAGGTAACATGGCACAAAAGGGACTCTGCAAAGATAGGTGCTGACCTGGGGTAGGCCTTAATAGGTGGACATTCACTCATATAAAGGTTTGCTGGTAAAGGTGTAGTGCTTTCACTGTAGCAGTTGCTTTGAATTGCAGTTTTCGTTCACTTAAGTATTCACAGTCCAAAAATGTGGTAAACTGCAGTAAAGAATGCATGCCAAGTTTGAACATGCAGGTCTCAATAACACATTTAGGGGATGTCAGAAATTGTTATATTTCCCTGGCTCAACTCAAAATCAGATTCCAGTCCAAGTTTTCCTCCTGCTGGGCCAAATTATTTGTTCCCAAGCTGAGGTAACAAAGCATCCCCACTAAAAGGAGAAATTATCAGTGATTCACCTAGTTCCTGGGAGAGGAAAGGAGCGTCAGGGATATCTATCTTATAAATAGCTGCCACGCTGTACCAGGCCCACTGAACAAAGGAGGAAGCCTAGACATCTACAGCCAACACAGCCCCCCCCCCCCCCTTTAAAAATCCCATACTCGGGACCTGATGCAAGAATGCCGCACGGATCCCATCCGCCAGGGCAACAAAGGAGGCAGCGGCAGATGGCATGGAGTTCCTGGGGCCAGAGACCCCATCCCCAGGCTACATTGTTAAGTAGAGTGTTCTTCCCTCTGGCTCCAGCAGGAGTACAAGGAGTGGGGGTATACTGCAGTTGTGGGAGCTGGTCACCTGATGCTGGCTCCTGCACACTGGACTGCAGTGGGCTTCGGGGTCCTTGGAACTGCCCTGTGACTCCCAGCTGGCCCTACAGTCTGTGGGAAATGTGTAGTTTGTTTACAAGCTGATTAAATGTTAGCGGGGAAAAAAATTACATCATACACTTTATTTTACACTTCCTGTATCCCAGCATGATTATCAAGCAGTTCACTTTACAAAATCCTTTAACTTTACAGGGACAGGAAAGTAACGCCCAATCTGCAGGATGAAATAAGGAGCAATTTTAAGTTACAAACTCACATTTGACCCCTGTTCTTGAACGCACAAGTGTGACAAAATAAAAACAAGATTTAAAGTTACCTTCATTGCCCTGTCTTGACCAGATTTATAAAAAAAAATATATATAGGACTTGTCATGGCAAGTAGATTTTTCGAGGCCTGAATGGGGTAATGGGAATTACTGACCCGTAACTTGTGAAGAACTTTCATACCCAACAATTAAGAACCCAGGGGCTTATTACAAGACCCTTGCGCCACCGTTGCCTGACTTTTAACGTGGACAAAAGTGACGCACAGGCGGCTTGTAAATAAGCCCCCCAAAATCTTACATGGAGTAAAAAAAAAAAAACGAATTTCGATCTGCCCATGACAGACACTGCTGTACTAAATAACTCCATAGTTGATGTATTGATACATTTTTTTCCTGGATTCACCTGGCTGCATTCTGAAGAGGAAGCTACACATGGTTCTCCTGCTGCATTAACCAGAACAGGTTGGTCTCTTCTAATGCGTCATACCCATGTGCTCATAAAACTAAAAAAAATACGGATATATGAGACCCCCAAATCACATTTCCACAACACCCCATTGCATGAAAGCTTCATAGGACGCCTACCCATAGGCAAAAGTTGTCTGTGCTCTGCCTATTATGCTAACACAGATCGACCACCAATCAAACCTTTTGCAGCAGCTACAAGTTTATGAAGCCAGCATGGCTGCTACACTTTCTATAAAAATAGGACAGCACCGGTTACCAGAGCACATATACTTTTACTGGAAGTGTACAGGAATTTCTCACCAGGAACACTGTACACCCATGTAACAATTACATCACAATTCTGCAGAGCAATTTCACATGCAAGAATGACCCATTATCAATGAAACTATATACACTTCTCTTAACCTCTTCTGTGCCCATGACGAGATAGTCTCGTCATGGAGCACGGTTGCGCTGTGCCCATGACGAGACTATCTCGTCATGAACCCCACCCACTAATGTAACGCCCGGCACAGGAGGGGGAAAAGGGCGTGGAACTGAAGGGGTTAGGCCTGCTATTAATAAAATGGGAACAAACAAGATTCTCAGACAGTGTCCCTACTTCTAAAGCAGAGGATGTCATACTTGCAATGGGTGAGCGATGTTGTTTAGTCAGGGGTACTTTCCTTTTAGTAGAAAATACTCAAACACCACCGGGTGGATATCATTCTAAACAAAGATATCCTGCATCGTTTGAGCTGTCCCTGCACTGTGCAAATACTGCATCAGGCACTTTCCAGTATGTTACACATAGGTTCTGCCCATTTATTCCACCAGGATTTTTCGCTTTGAACTGCCATGTTTTGGACTTTTCTATGATCGAGCCTCATTACCCGAGTCTCCCTCTCTGTAATTGTAAAGTGTGTGTATTCCTGCCAGTGTCTGGCTTTCAAGATAAAGCCAGTGCAGAGCAGCAGGGATAAGGAGCACTGGACAGGTCACGTGAATACAGGTGCACACAAGTATGAACAAATGAGCGGGCTGCGCATGTGAGACTATCATCGTGCACAGCCATGTACTTGTGCACAGGTAACATGGCACAAAAGGGACTCTGCAAAGATAGGTGCTGACCTGGGGTAGGCCTTAATAGGTGGACATTCACTCATATAAAGGTTTGCTGGTAAAGGTGTAGTGCTTTCACTGTAGCAGTTGCTTTGAATTGCAGTTTTCGTTCACTTAAGTATTCACAGTCCAAAAATGTGGTAAACTGCAGTAAAGAATGCATGCCAAGTTTGAACATGCAGGTCTCAATAACACATTTAGGGGATGTCAGAAATTGTTATATTTCCCTGGCTCAACTCAAAATCAGATTCCAGTCCAAGTTTTCCTCCTGCTGGGCCAAATTATTTGTTCCCAAGCTGAGGTAACAAAGCATCCCCACTAAAAGGAGAAATTATCAGTGATTCACCTAGTTCCTGGGAGAGGAAAGGAGCGTCAGGGATATCTATCTTATAAATAGCTGCCACGCTGTACCAGGCCCACTGAACAAAGGAGGAAGCCTAGACATCTACAGCCAACACAGCCCCCCCCCCCCCCTTTAAAAATCCCATACTCGGGACCTGATGCAAGAATGCCGCACGGATCCCATCCGCCAGGGCAACAAAGGAGGCAGCGGCAGATGGCATGGAGTTCCTGGGGCCAGAGACCCCATCCCCAGGCTACATTGTTAAGTAGAGTGTTCTTCCCTCTGGCTCCAGCAGGAGTACAAGGAGTGGGGGTATACTGCAGTTGTGGGAGCTGGTCACCTGATGCTGGCTCCTGCACACTGGACTGCAGTGGGCTTCGGGGTCCTTGGAACTGCCCTGTGACTCCCAGCTGGCCCTACAGTCTGTGGGAAATGTGTAGTTTGTTTACAAGCTGATTAAATGTTAGCGGGGAAAAAAATTACATCATACACTTTATTTTACACTTCCTGTATCCCAGCATGATTATCAAGCAGTTCACTTTACAAAATCCTTTAACTTTACAGGGACAGGAAAGTAACGCCCAATCTGCAGGATGAAATAAGGAGCAATTTTAAGTTACAAACTCACATTTGACCCCTGTTCTTGAACGCACAAGTGTGACAAAATAAAAACAAGATTTAAAGTTACCTTCATTGCCCTGTCTTGACCAGATTTATAAAAAAATATATATATAGGACTTGTCATGGCAAGTAGATTTTTCGAGGCCTGAATGGGGTAATGGGAATTACTGACCCGTAACTTGTGAAGAACTTTCATACCCAACAATTAAGAACCCAGGGGCTTATTACAAGACCCTTGCGCCACCGTTGCCTGACTTTTAACGTGGACAAAAGTGACGCACAGGCGGCTTGTAAATAAGCCCCCCAAAATCTTACATGGAGTAAAAAAAAAAAAACGAATTTCGATCTGCCCATGACAGACACTGCTGTACTAAATAACTCCATAGTTGATGTATTGATACATTTTTTTCCTGGATTCACCTGGCTGCATTCTGAAGAGGAAGCTACACATGGTTCTCCTGCTGCATTAACCAGAACAGGTTGGTCTCTTCTAATGCGTCATACCCATGTGCTCATAAAACTAAAAAAAATACGGATATATGAGACCCCCAAATCACATTTCCACAACACCCCATTGCATGAAAGCTTCATAGGACGCCTACCCATAGGCAAAAGTTGTCTGTGCTCTGCCTATTATGCTAACACAGATCGACCACCAATCAAACCTTTTGCAGCAGCTACAAGTTTATGAAGCCAGCATGACTGGTAGGGTGTGCTACTTACTATGCTCGTTCAAAACATGTTTCGTCCATTCTAGTATACACATCTGTCACTTTAGAAGATTAAGCACACTTTAGCTAGATCTAAAGAGAAACGTGATAGAAGTAAAGATATCAGTAGGAGTGGAGGGACAAAGAAAGAGGGAGCTACGGGTAGAGGAGCAAGGAAAATGTGGTCATGAAACTCCACCATGGCCTGTGCAGCTGGCGCCCTGAAATTTTTAGGTCTAGCTGTGTTGGGAGACATTGTTAGCTTACAGGTGGCTTTTCCTTCTCGTTTGTCCCTCCTCTGGTGTGGGTCCTTATGCCCTTACCCTATTACCTTTTCATGCATTACTTTTTCCATTTGGTTAAGCACTTCACAAGAGTGCATGTTTTCTAGCTGCATCCGTTATGTATTTTACATTTCTCTTTATCTGTGCGCATCCCCATATATACCCGCCCACCGTTGTCAATGTGCTTCCACAACCCCTTAATTTGATATGTACTAATACATACAAAGGTGCTCGTGTGCTTCGCCATTCCTCTCGTGTCCGTGCGCTTCTTCTTCTCTGCCCACCCTCCGTTGCCTATGTACCCCCCCCCCCCCCCCCATCCCTTGTTTGTGCCCTTCCACCATTGTTTGCGACTCTCCATTCCCTGCCCTCTTGAGGTCAGTGTGCTTCCCTGCTGGCGTCTCTTGGTGGTCCTTTGCCCCTCTGCCTACCACCCAACCGGTTTGGCGCACATCAACGCCATTTTATTTTTATGTGCAACTTTTTATTCACTAATCAATATCAGTTTCGCAAATAAATGAAAAATGCTTGCCTCGTTTTGCAGGGACGCGCATCCACAAAACGACACTATTATTTTCAGCCAAGATATTGTACATCATTGACTACGCCAATAGGTCTCGTAGGTGAGACCGTCTTTGACAATACTGGTTTCCTTTCACTCGAAGCTTATCCATTGCCTCATTCGATGTGCATTCCACGCTTAGCAAAACAAACATGAACTATTGATAAAACCTTGGGCTATTTAGCCAGGTTTTATTTATCTATAAAGTATGCCTTACCAAGTGCCGGGAAGCAAAACACACATGGACGGAATGTTGCACATTGGCAAAACATTCACCCCCAGTCACAGATCTGGGTTTAATCCATTCTCATTTTGCTCACCACGCCCCCCCAGTTCAGATATGGCCATATGCAAATCAGTCTTGACCCTGTGCCGGATGGGAACAGTCCAGCCCGAACAGCCAAGCCATGGCTTCCCTGGACCGGAATCAAGCATCCTAGGACCGGTTTCGGGGTTTCACCCCTCTTCAGCCAGGATAGCTTGACTCCAGTGGTGTAGGGAGCACAGGACCCACATCTTTGCACTGGTCACCCCGAGTTGGACGGGTATGCCCAGACGTGAGTCCCGTGCTCTCCATTCCACTGGAATCAAGCTATCCTGCTGGAGGTGTGAAACCCCGAAACCGGCCTCAGGATGCCGATTTCCAGTCCAGGGGGGACCAGGCTTGGCAGTTGGGCTGGACTGTTCCCATGAGGCACAGGGTCAATACTGATTTGCATATGGCAGGGTCCAAACTGGAATGGCAGCAAAAAAAACGATGAATTTAGGCCCAGATCTCTGTATTGGGGTGAATGTATGACATTGTTATGCATTCTGTCCATCAACTTGTTTTTGCATTTAACAAGTCCCGGGTACCCACATGCCCACTAAATTACTCTTTGCAGCATATAGGGCTACAATGGAGTTATGTTTTAATAGATTTGATCAATGTTTATATCGGATGGCCATTAACATTTTCATAGAACAGATCATCAAGCCAGAACGAATGGGCTATGGATAAAATTATTGGATGAGCCGTTTCAAACTGTTGCATCCAGATAGACCGAATACCTATGACAGTATTACTAATGGGATTTCCGGGGCGCCCCAACCTGCCTTCCGCTTGGAATTTACTGATGCGTCTTGAAAACATAGAAAGCACCAGAATCCCCAACTCCTATTAAAGAAACACTCAAAAACGTGGCTTACACACGTTTGTTCTTTAGAGAGTTTGTGTGGTCATTTATTTTTTGTCTATATAAATCAGCAAGCATCAACACAAAGAATCACTTTAGTGCTTTGCGATTGTACACTACTCGAGTTTCACTTTGGTTCACGGTGGGTCAGATCACAAAGCTTCAACATGCCCCATAAAATCCACGTTCGCCCAAATTAATAATTTCCAGGGTATGCGGATAGGCTTGCCAGGTATCTAATCAACAGTATAGGGATGGGGCCTTCAATGAGGTCGAGAATGCTAGTCTGGAATGAAGGGCCAGGGGGGGTGTTCTTAGATAATACCATGACATTTCTATGTCCTCTGTTTGTGGGAAGTTTCTTCTTCGATCGTTTCACCCAGTATTGAAGCCTAGCCGAATGAGAATTTGGAAGGAGCCAACCTACTAGAGCATTGGGTCATAATATCCCACGAGGAGCTAGTGTCCGCGGTTAGCCCCTACTGGATTCATCAGTCTCACAAAAAGGCATACCACCTAGTGAGCTCATGCGCGTTTGCCTGCATCCCTAGCAATGGACAAAGCATTAAGTGGGACTAGCGTTCCGGGCCATCTGCGCTATCTTCCAAATGTAGCAGGAGCATTGTAGCACAATCAAGGGACCATGACCACCTGTCATCGAAGAGAGACAACAGCAGCCATCAGCTGCGCAGATGTTTAATTTAGGAGGGGCGGGGCGAATGACAATCTTGCAGGTCGGATGCAAGTACACATCTCATTTACAGTAGAGCACGATGTCTGCCTTTCCTTAAATACGACATGTGAAATGTACATGCACACATCTAAACTTGAGGGCACGGAGGGAAATGTTCAATTAGGCCCTTGGGTGGGGAATGCTACGAGTTCAGTGATTATGTACTGTAAAATATTACCCTGGACAGAATACTAGTTTACCAGCTAGCACTGTTTCTTTTTAAATATGTGCCTCATGACTCACAGTAAACAGTCAATAAACACAAATCCCACGGACAGCCACCACCCACGTGCGTAAGTTAAATTACGATGGTACTTGCACCGGAGAATCAAATAGAGTATCAGTACAATTAAAAAAAAAATGTTTCAGGGTACCACAGGCTGTTAGATTAACAGCCGCCGTTATTCTTAAGTCTCAATAGGCATGGCAGACCCCCTCCCCAGTCAGGCATGAAATTAATAAACTGCAAGAGAGGCTTTCATTCAAATGGTTTTATTTTTAGAATAAAAAAACTACTTTCATTTCAAAGCAAACCGCCACACGTTTAAAAGTGGAGTGATCTCAGTATAGTACTGCTTAATGTACAGTCCCCTTTTCCCAGATTGCCTCAACTGCAGCAGGTAGTGTCCCGGTGTTAAGAGTCACAATGCACATTAGAAGCCTTGACTATGATGCCCTTTAAATCGGCAAGAACACAAAACAAGAGAATTCTTCAGAATACTGATTGGCACCGTTCTGCAGGAAGTCTATCTGGTCGTGTGCCTATGGTGGTAACAATCGGATGTTCAGACCCTTCTAGTGTTTCGTCTGCGTTAACGGAGGCTCCACATTCATGGCACATTTGTTTCACCTTTACAAAGACAGACAAATCTGGAATGGTTACTTGCGCTGTGATGACACAAAAAAAACAAACCACGTCCATTGTATCATATGCACCAGGGCTGCCCAGCTTTATATTATGTCGTGTCGTATTCACCACCGTCCTCATGGCGCATCACCCCTGGCAGTTAGAGATGGCGACGGAGGAAAGGTCGCTCTGCTACCACCGTGACCTGGACGGAGGAGGCCCTCTGCGGGGACTCATGTCATATTCGTCGTATTCCTCGTAACCCCTCCTTGCCAGCGGCATGGAGCGGCCACCCCGGCTCGGTGGCATGCGGTCATAGCCACCTCTCCCCGGAGGCGGGTACCCCATGGACCGCCCTCCGCGGTCATCATACATCATCGTGAAGCCCCCATAATCGTAGGTGTCGTCGTAGAAATTGGGATCGTATGGCTGCTCTCGCCCTTTAATGGGATTCTCCGATAGAACGTCCAGGATTACCTTGACGCACTCCACAATCTTGTCGGCTTTTCCACCAATTAAAACAACTCGGTCAGTTGAATGGGGGCAACATTCCCGGAATACCATAACGCTGGTCTGGGTACTCTCTTTCAGCTCCTTGATTTTCGCTCCTTTCACACCAATAATGCCGCCCACGAGGCTCTGATGAATCAACATTCTCAGTTCACAGTCTATCTCGCTTGGTTTCTGCTTCTGAGGAGGCGCATTATAGCCGAAATCTTTGAACGTGGGGAGAATTTTCTTCAAGATGTCTCCAACGGCTTCTTTATCGGCGCTGATGCTCAGAATACGCTCGGGGCCGCTGCTGTCTGCGATGGCGATACTGGCTTTGTGGTCGGTTCGAAGCGCTGTGATGTTTTTGCCGCCTTTTCCAATCACTGCTCCGGCATTCCGGACTTGAAGCATTAGGCGAACATCTACCTTTTCGCCAGTGCTGCGAGGTTTTTTAGGGGCCTGTTCTTCCTCGGTGTCGTCAGCTGGGCGTTTGCCGTTAGTTTCGGTGACTTCAACCTCGCGGTCTGTCTCACCCTCCATTTTCACCAAATGCTTCTGTAGTGGTAGCTGCAACCTCACGCGGCCACCTCCGACGCAGAAGCTCTTAAGAAGGACCGAAGCAGGAACCGGAAGCTGTTTCAGCGAAATGGAGACAAAAGACCTAGGTTACGCCATGGCAATAAAAGAAAGACTACACAATGAAAGACTATGGGAATCAGCCGAGGTTTGCACGTAAAATTGTCAACCATTTTGAAACATGGATACTTTTCATTTTAAATGAAACACATTCCCAAACAAAAGAAAATGTAATATGATTTGAATTTTATAAAATATACGAAATTATAGGTCTTTTAAGCTCCATGTTTTACTTTGTAGATGAAAGAGTAATTTGTTTTTCTGCTGAGAAATAAAAGTGTAACTTATAGGCAACAAGTTATGTGAAATACGCATATGTTTCTTTTGGAGTATTGTTTTGTTTTGTTTTTGAAGATATGTGTAACCGCTTGGAAAGTGACCACAATATCTTTCTAATCCAAAATGGATGCTATGTCTGACACTCTTTTCATTTCCGTTGTTAGTCTTTTTCTCTGTCTTAACCCTTTTGGGTAGGAGTGGCGCGTTTTGAACCCGCGCAAACAAAAATGAGCGCGCAGCTCGATGAACTCTTTTTAAATGGACAATAACGTTTCTTGGTCGTAGAACGCAGGGGATTGTGGGATAGCGGCGCGAACAGTAGAATGCTCGACACGGTCTCATGGAACCCCGAGTGGTATGCTGATAGCGGCTCAGGCACGATTTTCAACCTTTTCATACGTCACCTTATGTAATTCAGGCGCAGTCACACGTTAACAAAGTATCCGAAGATATCGTATTCTAATAAAAAAAAAAATAGACTGATACATATGAACGATTTTTCTGCGTTTGTATTGTACTTCCGGGTTAATATGGCGGTTGTTCATGCGGTAGGGACAAAGATGGCCGATTACAATTGGAATGGGATTCCGCGTGTTTAATGTCGGCGAACAGTAATTGTAGAGGCAGCTACAAACAAGCTGTCTCTTAGTCCACCCATTTTTTTTGGGGGGGGGGGGGGGGGGGGGGGCTGTGTTACAAACGAAGACCAATCTTGTTATAATTGTCTTATTACACACCCCTGTTAATTACCTCTGAACAATAGAGACTGCAGTCTCATCCTTCAACCCCACCATCCATCATTTATTTAAAAAGTTTTATATAGCGCTAGCTTGACCCGTAGGTATCAGAACACTTTACATACATACTGTTAAAGAAAAACAGAACGGAAATTGCATTACAAAGTAGGCAGGCAGCAAGGAAGCAAAACCAGGGATAAAAAAAATACAGCATGGAAGATCAGGTGGTTAACACAGTCCGGTCACCAACTATCCTTGAATGTCAAGAGAGAGGAGTAAACTCGGATCATGTGTCTGGGAAGACTTACCGGCAGTCCCTCTTGGGAAAAAAGGAGTCAATCAATCAATCAATCAAACATTTATATAGCGCACTACTCACCCAGAGGGTCTCAAGGCGCTGGGGGAGGGGGGTCCGCTACTGCTCGAACAGCCAGGTCTTGAGTTGCTTCCTGAAGGCGAGGTGGTCCTGGGTCAGGCGGAGGTGGGTCGGGAGGGAGTTCCATGTCTTGGCGGCGAGGTAGGAGAAGGACCGTCCCCCTGTGGTGGCTCTTCGGATGCGGGGGACGACGGCGAGGGCGTGGCCGGTCGATCGAAGCTGGTGTTTGGGAGCGTAGAAGTTGAGGCGGCTGTTGAGGTATCCTGGGCCTTGGTTGTGTAGGGCTTTGTGTGCGTGGGTGAGGAGTCGGAAGGTGATTCTCTTGTTGACCGGGAGCCAGTGCAGGTCTCTCAGGTGTCCGGAGATGTGGCTGCGACGAGGGATGTCCAGGATGAGTCGTGCTGAGGCGTTCTGGATCCGCTGGAGTCTCTTCTGGAGTTTGGCGGTGGTTCCGGCGTAGAGGGAGTTGCCGTAGTCCAGACGGCTGGTGACGAGGGCCTGGGTGACCGTCTTCCTGGTCTCGGTGGGGATCCACCAGAAGATCTTACGTAGCATGCGCAGGATGTTGAAGCACGACGAGGAGACAGCGTTGACTTGTCTGGTCATGGAGAGGGAGGAGTCCAGGATGAAGCCCAGGTTGCGTGCGTGGTCTGTTGGTTTGGGTGCGCTGCCTAAGGCGGGGGGCCACCGGGAGTCGTCCCAGGCGGAGGGTGAGGATCCCAGGATGAAGACGTCCGTCTTGTCTGAGTTCAGTTTCATTTGGCTGTTCTTCATCCATTCGGCTACCTCTTTCATCCCTTCGTGAAGGTTGGCTCTGGCGGTGGCGGGGTCGTTGGTGAGGGAGAGAATCAGCTGGGTGTCGTCGGCGTAGGAGATGATGTTGAGGTTGTGCTGGCGTGCGATGTCTGCGAGGGGGCTCATGTAGACGTTGAAGAGGGTAGGGCTGAGCGAGGAGCCTTGAGGAACGCCGCAGATGACTTCGGTGGCTTCAGATCTGAACGGGGGGAGGCGGACTCTCTGTGTCCTTCCGGCGAGGAAGGAGGTGATCCACTCCATTGCCTTTTCCTGGATTCCGACGTTGCTGAGTCGCTGCACTAGTGTACGGTGGCAGACAGTGTCGAAGGCCGCGGAGAGGTCTAGGAGGATGAGGGCTGCTGTTTCTCCGTTGTCAAGCAGTGTTCGGATGTCATCGGTGGCTGCGATCAGGGCGGTCTCGGTGCTGTGGTTGGCCCGGAAGCCAGACTGCGAGAGGTCGAGGGAACCGTTCGTCTCGAGGAAGGCGGCCAGCTGCTTGTTGACGGTCTTCTCGATGACTTTTGCAGGAAACGGGAGCAGCGAGATGGGGCGGTAGTTCTTGAGGTCGGTGGGGTCGGCTGATGGCTTCTTTAGTAGAGCGGTGAGTTCGGCGTGCTTCCAGCTCTCCGGGAAGGTAGCGGTGTCGAAGGAGGTGTTGATGATGTCCTGTAGGTGGGGTGCGATGATAGCGTCGGCCTTGTTGAAGACGTGGTGAGGGCAGGGGTCGGTAGGAGATCCGGAGTGGATGGAGTTCATCGTGCGGACGGTGTCTTCGGTGCTGATCGGGGTCCAGGCGCGGAGGGTGGTGGTGGGGGGCGGTGGTTCGGTCGTGGCGTGCGTCGGTTGAGTGCTGAAGCTTTTGTGTATGTCCGCGATCTTGTTGTGGAAGTAGGAGGCGAGGGAGTTGCAGAGGTCTTGCGAAGGGGTGATTTAGTTGTTTCCGGCGTTGGGGTTGGAGAGCTCTTTAACGATGTTGAAGAGTTCCTTGCTGTTGTGTGCGTTGTTGTCCAGTCGTTCCTTGAATGGAGTTAATTGAAGTTCCATGTGAACCCTGCATCCTCTGTGCTTACTTCATTTACTACAGCTCCTTCCCTCCAATCCTTCATGGTACACTTCTACTGCTCGGAAAACAACCATACCCCGATCTTGTGAGCATGAACACACTGGGGAGCTTTCATATGGAACACACAGGCCTCTCTTACTTAGCTTCACTTCTGCTTATACCAGTCTGGCCACATACACAAACTCACAACATAGGCTTGGGATGTTGGTACTTACTAGGTATCTTTAACCCCTTCTATGCCCATGACGAGATAGTCTCGTCATGGAGCGCGGTTGCGCTGTGCCCATGACGAGACTATCTCGTCATGGACCCCGCCCGGTAATGAAAGGCCCGGCACAGGAGGGGGAAAGGGCGGGGCACTCAAGGGGTTAATATCTGATTGCTCCGTTGTGTTCAGCCCTGCCAAGTACCACGCATTAGGCGTTAGAATAAATCATTTTAGTGCTGGTGTTTGCATCACCACACCAAAATGCATTAGTCACACATCTTTGGTATTGCCCGACCACCATGAGCATGCTATGAGGAGCTGCAGCACCCAGCACAGCTGCGCTATGAAGAGCGTGTGACTGTCTCATACAAATAAATACATCAATGATGAAGTGAAGTGCGTTGCCTGGTGAGTCAATAATCACCAGCACGTCCAGTACCACATGTTTGCTGGAGGTCACCGCGGCTCAGGCAGAATTCTATGGGGATCTGGGTAGAGCCTTGCCTTTTGTTATTTTCCTTGGCAAGGCACATGCCCCTATGACCACAGCACTCATGGTGAGCACTCATGGTGATTGCTCCTTAGGTTGCAAGGCACACGTTCAGGCGCAGTTTCCCCAATCGCAACCTCAGGAACTGTAGTCACACTCGGTGAGTCAGACGGCAACAGACGGGACTACGAAGCAGAAGCCCATTATGACCCCCCCCCCCCCTTCCTTCCACTTGGTGGCACTGGCAGTGGCTGTAGTCTGACACACCCCTACAATGAAAACAGCTCCATTCACATGCCCAGCCCTCCACGTGTTGGGGGCACAGAGGGAGTACACTTGTCTGGCCCCTCGCCAGAACAAGGACATATCGCCTGCTCACATGCTGGGGGATGCAGGGGACTGGGACACACTAGTCTGGTCACGCCAGAGTCCCACACAGCGACTACTGTATCTAAAAAATTGCTGCACGTCTCGCTGACTTGACTCCGCTCTGCCCCCAGAAATGTACATAGCAGGCTGGTAGCAGTCAGTTGTGTGCACTTTAACTCCTCTGTCTCCGGCCAAAAGAGCCTTTGCCTGAAGCTTCTGCCAAGCGCTACACCCGCAAGTCAACAAATGCTCTGACTGAGTCTAACTGACAATCGAAGTCATGCCTGATTTGGCACTGTTAATCAGGCCAGTCGACTTGTAGCTCTGAGCACCAGGACAGAGAGAAAGAGAGAGACTATGCCAGCGCCCCTGCCTACAGCACAGTGGACGCATGAGCAGCATAGAAAAAAGGCAACAAGCAGCACCAAGAACACTCTGTCACCTCCAGGGTTTCTGGTATGTACGGTTGCTACCTTTCCCAAAGAAATACCAGCCATTTCATTTCAAGATTTTGCAAAGGGTCAAACATTATATAGAACATTATTTAAAAATCGTCTTCATAAAGTTTATTTTTATGATGGCTTTTTTGTCTTTCTTCACTTTAATTATCAGCCAGTGATCATTGATTTGGTAACTCCAGAACATTGCAGAGTGCATTCTTCCTGTTTTTACTGTTTGAAGTATGTACTGATGAAGGCAAAAATGGCAGATGAGGGTGCTTTTCAATTTTTTTTGTACTAGCCAGGAAAAAAGCATACTGCTCATGCCAGTAGAAAAATGCCATGGGGAAACTGGTAAGTGGCTGGTTCAGAAGGACCTATTTGTGAACTGGTGCAGTTAGTAAAGGAAATAATCTTAAGAGGCCAGTCCAGCCCTGGTCAGACACAGTTTCTCGAGTTACTTAGAAGGTGGCATTTGTGTTAGCAGGTGGCTCTGAGTGTCACATGGCACTAAGATTGTAGTGTGGGCAATACTCTGCTTCTACCTGTTGTGCCCTTCATGTGAATTGTCACACTATGAATGCTGACTATTACATCCTGAACACTTTGCATGCTGGGAATAATAGTTTGCTGTGTTCCTCTCATACATTAGGGACATCCAAATCCCAGCATTCAAAGTACACCTGGTTATTGAAAAAACAAGGCTCAATAATGGCTTAGTGTGTGACATTTTCTTGGTTTCCGTGTCGTAATGAGTGACATTCAGTGACTCATTTTTGGTGCTTTGCAGTACTTTCAAGATCTGTGTAGAGCTTCTCATTGCTTAAAATGATGTCATTTCTGATATTCATCTGCTCCCATGCACTTTATTGCTTGGTTTTACTTGCAAAAAAAGGGTCACTCTAAGTGTTGCACATTTAGTCACTGAATGTCACTCATTACGACACGGAAACCAAGAAAATGTCACACACTAAGCCATCTGAAACCGTGGCAGCTATGTGTGCTGTAGAAACATTCTACAATGGAACTTACTGAAAATTGGGGAGATACTCTTACACAGTCACATAACTTATTTTTAGTGTGTAAACAACCTCTAATGCAGAATTGTGGGGAAAGTCCATTGAACAATTGTTAGACTTGGCATCTTTTGGCGTGTTTCCCCCGAGTTTTTGCTTTCTGACCTCCCGGTATTGACTCTGTTTTTGCTGGCGTAATGGTTCTGCGCACTTTTCTCACTGCTGATCAGTAGTAAAGTGCAAGTGCTCCTTTGGTAAATTGTGTTATGGATTGGTGTTTCCATGATTGGATATTTGATTGACTTGTTAGTCCCTAGTAAAGTGCATTGAGTGTGCCAGGGCCTGTGAATCAAATACTACTAGTGGGCCTGCAGCACTAATTGTGCCACCCACGTGACTAGCCCTGAAAAGGTAACTCAGACCTGCCATTGCGGAGTCTGCATGCAGTTTGTAAATGCCATGTCGGCTTGGCCAGTGCGCACCCTTGCCAGGCCCTCACCTTCCCTTTTCTTACATGTCAGCTACCCCTATGGTAGGCCAAAGGTTCCCCTGTGGGCCAGGTGCAGTGTATGCGAAAGGTAGGACATGCCTGGGTGTGTGTGGCATGTCCCGATAGCGAATTACGGCCAATTTCGTTTTTTGCTATTGCAAGGCTACCTGTTCCCCATATGACAGAATGGGGAGTTTGTTTATAACATCTTCTAAACATAACTGGCCCGGTGAATTAGGTAGGAAATTAAATTTTAGTATGCCTGAACTCAGAATCTTAAGATGCATCTTTTAGTGAAGGTGATTTTTACATTCTGTGTTTGAAAATACCACTTTTAGAAAGTAGGTATTTTCTTGCTCAGTCATCCCTTGTGTCTCTGCTGGAATGTGGATTGCCTGTCTGGATTTTGGATGACAGAAGGCTGGAGAGCAGGACTGGATCCATATAGTCTCGGTGGGTCAGGAAAGGACTGAATAGACCTGGGCTGCAATGGGGAAGGGGAGGAGATTTCCTTGCACCTCAAAGGGCCTGGTCTGCCTCTGACCATACCGTCTCCACCTCCTGCCAGGAAGTCACACCAGAGAAGGCAGAACTGGTTCTGGCTGGGCACAGACACTCTCTGCCTAAGAGATCAAAGGATTTTAGGATATAAATATTGGGGCGCAGACCCCTGAACTTTAGAACTCTTTTGGACCAAGAAGACTGCCAAGAACAAGAGCCGGAGAAGCTGTGAGGAGGAACTACCACTTTGCTGTGTGCTTTGCTGTGTTGGCCTGCAGTGGCTGCTTCTGTCTTGGGCAGTGAAAGGACTGGATTGAACTTTCTGCAATCTACTTTGTAAGTTTCTCCAAGGGCTTGAGGTAGAGCTTGCCCCCTGTTCAAGAAGTCTCAGGAACAGCAAAGACTTCAAGCTCTTCTGCCCTCAGCACTGGGGACTGTGTGTTTTGTGCTGCAACAGAAGAAAAGCAACCCAACGACGTCTACGGCGCCGCTGCCGACTCTGTCCTGAAGGCACCGCAGGGGCACTGCCACGACGACGCACCACGACCCTGGTCTCACTGACGACACCTGCTGACGCCGCCACTGAGCCGCTACTCGCACCGCGACCTGTGGGCACCGCATCGCCTCGCTTCACGACGATGCCTTAGTATCCCCGACGACGCCTCCTCCACGCCGAAATCGACGCCGCTGCTTTCACCGTGGTTCGAGGGCACCGCTCGTAAAGTTACACGACGCACCACTCTCATCCCGCACCGTAGCCTTGGCCTACTGATGCCGGCACCATCGACTCCAGTTCGTCAGCCGACGACTGCACTTCAGCCACGACAATACCGCTGCTTGCACCGTGACCGGCCAGCACCGTGACGAGCATCGCCCTCACCTCGCACAGCGACCCTGGTCTCACCGACGACGCTATCTGACACCGCCACCGAGCCGCTGTTCGCAACACGACCTGATGGCACCGCTGCCCTTCGCACCACAGCACCCGACAGCGCTCCTGACTCCAACAGAGAGGAGATCGATCTGCTACGCGTGTGACTTCGAGGGCCCCGACGACTCCTGCACCGACCTTTGGAACCGACGCCTGCGGACGCCGTGCTTTCGGAAGCTCAACGAGAGTTCGCTGACACCCTGCATTTCTAAAAGGTACTGTTTGCGGGTCTTCTCGACACCATAGCTGGCCCGCGACACCGCGATCAGCCAGAACTGTTTGTATCTGTTTGCTCACGACGCCGTGATAGCCCCGGACGGAGCTATCAACATCAAGGAACTGTTTTTCAAGCATATTTTGATAACCGAAGATTTTTAAGTACTGTATTGTGGATTTTGTTTTATCGTTTTTGGTCTTGTTTTAAGTATATACAAATATTGGATATTTTTCTAAACTGGTGTGGTGTCCTTTTGTAGTGCTTACACTGTATTACTGTTGGATATGTGCAAATGCTTTACACACTGCTTCGAAGATAAGCCTGACTGCTCGTGCCAGGCAACCAAAGGGGTGAGCAGGGGTTATTTTAGGAGTGTAACTCCCTTATCCTGACTAGAGTGGTGGTTTCTGCCAGGCTTTGGCACATGCCCTAGCCTAACAAAAATCCCATTTCGAACATTGATTGTCAGCGGTGTGGATAGGACTTGCGTTTGCACTTGGCTTACAGTGATTGGTGTGCACTACTACCATATAGCAGGCCACTACGTGCCACATACTGGTTCTTTTTCTTTTTGGCCTATTTTTGATTTTGCCAGTTTGAACTTGCTACTTCATCATGCCTGAATCAAGAGCATCATCTGTTGCATCCCTGGAAATTGCCTTTGAGGAGGATAGGTTGGAATCCTCCAATGTTAGGGAATTGAAATCAATTTGCAAAAACCTTAAAGTGCAAGTCAGAGCCCTCATGAGGAAGGAGGACCTACAAAAGGCGCTGAGGGCCTGGGTAGCAGCCAGACAAGCTAGAGAGCAGTCTGGTGATCTCAGTGGAGAGGCGGAGGAGCCTATTCCTAAGGTAGATGTGCTTTTGGGAGGGGGGAACCCTCCAGGCCAGGCAGCAGTGGCCTCTCCCCAGGAGAGCTGGAGGACAGGCGGGAAGCCAGGAGAGTTGCAGTAAAACTGGAGAAGCTTAAGTTAGCCATGAAGGAGAAAATGATGATGTTAGAGCATGTGGTCAGGATAAAGGAGCTGGATCAGTGGAGTAGAGCCAGCTCAGATGGTGGCAGCAACCCATCAAGACAGGCAGACAGGATTGTGCACATCCCTAAGAATGTAGGCAAAGAATTCAAGAAGGGGGATGACATACAAAGGTGGTTTCAGGGGTACGAGGCAGCAATCCACATGAATGGGGTCCCTGAGGAGAATTGGAGAGCAGGATTGTGTCCTCTCTTCCCAGAAGAAGCAAGGGATACTTTAATAGCTTTGGGTAAGGGGTATCACCTCACCTATCCAGACATGAAAGATGCCCTCCTCACTAAGTATGGTCTTACTCCTGAAAAGTACAGGGATCAGTTCAAGTCCAGTAAGAAGTCAGATGCCAACACTTGGTTGGAATGTGTAGATATGTTTTGCAGGTCACTGGATGGCTGGGTGAAGGGCAGTAACGTGAAAATGGAAGTATGAGCATATGTTTCTCTTTCACTCAAATGATCATTGATGATTTGAATTGAAAAAGACATTTTTTTTTATTGGCATCCGCCACTTTATCATTTCATTTGTGCAAAAAAATCAATTTTGTTGGAGAAATTGAACAGCCGACACGTGTTTCGCCCTTCTTGGCTTTTTTAGCCAGGGCTTTCTCGAGGCTGCAAGAGAGGAAGTTCCAAATGTAGCACCACGGCGGAAAGGCAAAGAGAGATGCCACCAAAAACGTGCTCCAAGTGAAACTAGCATTGGCATAGCCAATAGGTCTCGCCTTTGGGGCCTTATAAGTGTTTAGCCAGAGCTATTGACTTTGCCATATGTCCACAGGCCAGGTAGGAAGGCTGTTCGTGGGGGGCGAAGTAAGGTGTGGGGGCTCCGGTGGATGTAGGGAGTCCTGTGGAGAAGGGAGGGGATGTGAGGCAGAAGTGGTGGGCTGCAAAGGCTTGGTAGAAGCCAAGGGTGGTTGGCTTACCTTGAGAAGGAGAAATTGGGTGACGCAGGGTCGGGGTATTAGACCTCCGCGAAGTCAGATGGAGGGCTCGGTACGGATGACTTGGGAACCTTGACGTGCACCCGGAATGGTGTGCTAGAGGGGGATAAGATGTGGAAGTCAATCAGCAGATTCAGCAAGACGCCTGGCTAGAGGCAGGGGAGCGGGAGGACAGGCTTACAGGTCGTAGTAGTAGTCCAAAAGGGGCGTGAGGATCAGCCGGGAACGATCTGGAGCCTCAATTGGTCCCACGAGTGGTTACGGATGGTAAACCCTGGGGCGACAAGGGGGAGAATCAGAGTGGGGACGAGTACGGGACAAGCCGAGTGGGAAAAAAGATAGTGAGGACGGGCTTACCGTAATTCTGGAGTGAATCCAAATTGTAAGGCAACGCTCAGGTCAGCGTGGAACCGCCACAGTTGTGTGCGGTTCGGGGATGATGGGCGCCGGTAGCTGTGCGAATTAAGAGCATTTTCGGGTGCTGTGATGTCACAATGTCACGTGGCCAGGGTAGGGGCTTGTCGGTAATGACGTGGCGGATCGGAGGGGCACGGCTATGCGAGAAGGCAGATTACAAAAATTTAAATTATTAAACGGATCGAGTTCATTTGCTAAAGTCTCATAAGCATGCACTGATGTGTTGCAAGTAGGGCACTGGAACGTTCAAGACAAATCGGTACATCCTCTCAAAGGAGTTGAAACTATAGTGTACAAGCTAGTGTACAAGCTTGGTTTGATCATGCAGGTGCGTGAGTGCTCTCAGTGTAAACAATTATTAGGCATGAGTTCCATGGTTGCAGTGAGATGATACTTAACAACAAGCGCACGCGCCTCGCGTTGAAAGTTTAAAACAAGGTAGCACGTCTGACGAGTGGTGTGCGATGTGCGTGCGCTGTAAGGGTGTCCGCGAGCGATGCGTTTAATGAGCCATGACGAGAGAGGAAAGCCAGATGGCGCCTGTGCACGTAACTGAGCGTAACTGCAAGCTTTAGGCCACAAGCAAAAGCGTGTGGTCAGCTTTTTGAAGCCCCTTTACTAAAAGTCTCGCCAGAGCAGCGCATGTGCGCTGGCTGAGGCGAGACCTAAAAAAGTGATCAAGTAAAACGTCATTTTTATAAGTTTTGTTATTATTTACAAAGATTAAAAAACTGCAGTGTTGCAACCGTGGTGAGTAGTGAACAGAATAGTCCAGACAACCAGAGAGAATTCTGTAAGCAGTAGAGCAAAAAGCAAAAGAAAGGCCAGTAAGCCAATAAGGACATGTAGGAATACTAAGGAAAATCAAGAAAAATAAAGAACAGAATAAAACAGTGAGCAAAGTGGTGTAATACTGGCAACGGCTTATCTTAAAACAGAAATGATCTAATGTACTACAGAATCTTGCAAGCAACATAAGTTTAAAAAAAGGCTAATGCTGTTAGTCTCATAAAAGGATAGTTATATATGGGCGTGATCCACAATAAGAAAGTGAGTCCATGCAGCATAGTAACATAAAACATGAGACCTTTGGTTATCCTTAGTAATAACAAAATACAGTACTTAATTTTCGTATTCTGTAATCAACCGGTCAAATAAATTAATGTACACATTAACATCACCAGGTCTGCAAAAAAAAGGTACAATGGATAGAGAAAGGGATCAAAAAGAAGTATAGACTCAGCAGAGAGTACTAATAAAGGGCACAAAGTCGTACTGTCCTATAAAAGCCTTTACGCGCATTCATAATATATATGGTTGAAAGATAGTTCCTTTGGTGTACATTACAAGAAATGTTTATCAAACTGTCTAAGAACATGGTATAACATGCTGTAAGCAGGATTTTAAATTCCCAAAAACTAACATGGAGACACACCCATATTTGTGTAGGCAGCGGCGTGTAGAGTGAACAAAAGGAGGAAGCAATAAGGACTGAGCGCAGGCGATTTTAAAGCGCAATATTAGTTTATCAAGCCAAACGCAAATTTAGATGAAAAGTTTAAATAAATAACCCAATCTTCACGAATGGGTGGGGCGGGTGAGGAGCGTAAAGTGGAGACACAAAACGTAGAATCACTTACATTAAAATCCATTTCAAAGAGAGTTCCGAGGTAATCCCGTGTAGTAGCGATTCAGCGATGTACCGGCGTGGTTGTACATCGCCATCTTTAAATAGGACATTCGGGGTCATAATGACCCGGAAATTAAAGGATCAATATCAACAAAAATGCAAGGGGGGAGGGTAAGACAGAAGGATGGGAGGTAAAAAATCGTACATTTGGAGACCCATATGTTGTGTGCGTCCTCAGGGAAAAAAGGATAAATGATACATTTCAGGCAATACTGAATGTTTGTGGACTCGGGCGAGCACCCGGAAGGCATTTCCGGTAACCGCCCAAGACGTCCAATCAGAGAGTATGACATAGGCCTCAGGCGTAATTTTCGCTTACCTTCCCCTTTTTTCTTTGAAGGGCAGTAAAGTGACAGCTTTTCTTGGGCTCTACAATTTGATTGCATGGGAGCAATTGTCTAGTCTATGTTTTGCAGATCTGCTCCAGCTTCTAGTTGATAGTAAGCTGACTGACCCCAGGAAGCTTGCTATGGAGGCGGACCGCTGGGTGAGTACCAGGGTCCACAGGAAAGCATATGGGGGAGACTCAGCCAAAGGTGTCCCTAGCAGAAAGGTGGGGGGGACAAGGGTAGAACACAGAAGTTCTCTAAAGGGCCCCAAACTAACACCCAGGGTAAAGGTTCCCATCCCCCAGGAGATAAGAAACAAGGGGTCTCGTCAGGAAAGCCTGCTGAGACCGGCCCCCGCAAGTGTCAGGTGGGTCACACGAAGGGTGACTCCAAGTGCCCTAAGGGGGCACAGCCACCCACCGGTGGGCAGTCCAAGGTGTTGGCAAGTGTAGCGCTTGCCGAGGAGGAGTACCCACAGGAGGGTGGGGATCCCGCAGAAATGACCCTCATCTCACTAGGGGACAGTGATATGGTCCCAGGAAACTCGGTGCCTCCTAACACAAAGAAATACAGCACCTGGGTGACCATCAATGGGAAAAGGTTAGAGGCTCTCAGAGATACTGGAGCCAGTGTGACCTCAGTCCGGTGTCACCTGGTCTCTGAGAAGCAGGCAGTCCCAGGGGCATTCCACCAAGTAATTGCAGTGGACAATACAGAGCGCCAGTGTCTGGTGGCACAGGTTCCCTTTGAGTGGGGGGGGGGTCTCCGCTCCCTTGAGGGTGGTTGTGAGCCCTTCCATGCCTATAGATTTTCTGCTGGGTAACGACCTGGATCAGTCATTATGGGAGGATGTTGAGCTCAGGTCTCACTTGGAGATGCTTGGGTTGCCAGAGTGGGTGTGCGTGTCCACTCAGTCAATGGCGGCCAGAGAGGGTGATCAAGAGGACTTGGAGCCTGAAACAGTGTCCCAAGTCCCTGCCAAGAGAAAGCGCAATGGGCTTGGGAAACCGGCCCCTGAAGTTCCCACTGACCGGGAGGAGGCGGACCTTGAGGGGGACGCCCGTTGCCTACAGGGAGCAGGTAGCTGAACTGGGGGACATCTCTGACCTGACCCATTGGGAGCAAGAAGGGGGTCACACCATGGAGGAATTCTGCAAGGAGCAGAAGGAGTGCCCTTCTCTGGAGGGTCTGCGGAGGCAGGCTGCAGACCAGGCAGCTGATGATCAGTCCGGATCATGACGTGCCTTTGGCAGGACATTTGGGGCAGGACAAGACCTTTGACAGGCTTGTCACCCACTTCTGGCCCCAAATGTGAAGGCAGTCAGATGGACATTGCAGGTCTTGCCAAACTTGCCAGGTAAGTGGGAAGAGTGGAAGGAAGGTCAAAGCTCCTCTCCAACCTTTTCCAGTGGTTGGAACGCACTTTGAAAGGGTAGGGATGCACATTGTGGGGCCACTGGATCCCAAGACAGCCATGGGCAACAGGTACATCCAGGTCTTGGTGAACCATGCCACCCGGTACCTGGAGGCAATCCCTCTCAGGACAACGACGGTGCCAGTGGTGGGCCGGGCATTAATGTGGATCTTTTCCCGAGTGGGGTTCCCGAGAGAGGTGGTTTCTGACAGGGGGACCAATTTCATATCCAAGTATATGACATCCCTGTGGAAGGAGTGTGGTGTAACCTACAAGTTCAGCACCCCTTACCCCCACAAGGTAACGGTGTGGTGGAGAGATTCAACCAGACCTTGAAGGGCATGATTAAGGGTCTAACAGAACCCATGAGGAGTAAGTGGGGCATCCTCTTGCTGTGCCTTCTCTTTGCATACAGGGAGGTACCACAGAAGTCTCTTGGGTTCAGTCCCTTTGAGCCTGTGTATGGTCACTCTGTTAGAGGACCTCTGAGTTTGGTGAAGGAAGGCTGGGAGGCAGCTCCCAGGAAAACTTCCCAGGATGTGTTTAGTTACATGCTGGCCTTCAGAAACCAAACTGCCCACTTCAGGAAACTCGCTCCGGCGAACCTAGAAGCAAACCAGGAAGAAATGAGGAAGTGGTATGACCAGAATGCCACTCTGGTCGAATTTCAACCTGGGCAAAAAGTGTGGGTCATGGCCCCAGTTGAACCTTGTGCCTTGCAGGACAAGTGGACTGGGCCATTTGAGGTGGTAGAGCGCAAAAGTGATGTCACCTACCTGGTGGATTTGCAGGCTCCAAGGAACCCATTGAGGGTCCTCCATGTGAACTGCCTCAAGCCCCACTTCAAGAGGTCTGAAGTGAGCATGATTTTGGCGACAGATGATGGGGTGGAAGAGGAGAGTGAACCTCTCCCTGACCTCTTGTCTACCAAGGAGTGCGATGGGTCAGTGAAAGGTGTGATCCTCTCCCCTACACTGACTCCAGAGCAGCAGAGCGACAGTCACCAGTTGTTGGGACAGTTTGCCCTGACCCCAGGTGTTAGTCACTGGTGTACCAATGACATGGACACCAGTGACAGCCCTTCTGTGAAGCACAAGATTTACAAGTTAACTGACCGGGTCAAGGCCAGCATTAAAGAGGAGGTCTCTAAGATGTTGGCGTTAGGGGTGATTGAGCCTTCCAACAATCCTTTGGCCAGGCCAGTGTTCTTGGTCCCAAAGGCTGCTGCACCCGGTGCCACTCCAGAACTGCGGTTTTGTGTTGACTACCGTTGGCTCAATGCCGTCACCAGGACTGACGCACACCCCATCCCCACAGCTGATGAGCTCATTGATCGGGTGGGTGCTGCCAAGTTCCTCAGCACGTTTGATTTAACATCTGGGTACTGGCAGATTGCCTTAACAGATTGGGCCAAGGAGAGGTCAGCATTTTCAACCCCAGAAGGACATTACCAGTTCCGGGTGATGCCTGTTGGGTTGAAGAATGCCCCTGCCACCTTTCAGAGGTTGGTCAACCAGGTGTTGGCTGGGCTGGAGGATTTCAGTGCCGCCTACCTGGATGACATCACAGTGTTCAGTTCCAGCTGGGAAGAACACTTGCAGCACCTCGGTGAAGTGTTGAAGGTGCTGCAGAGGGCAGGCCTCGCGATCAAGGCCAGTAAGTGCCAGATCGGGGAGGGTTTGGTGGTGTACTTGGGACACCAGGTAGGAAGCGGCCAGGTGGCGCCCCAACAACCCAAGATTGACACCATTCTGGCTTGGGAGCCCCCCAAGACCCAGACAGAGGTGAGGGCCTTCTTAGGACTTACCGGGTACTACAGGATGTTTGTTAAGGGGTATGGCACCATTGTTGCCCCCTTAACAGCTGACTTCCAGGAAGCAGCCCAAGAAGGTGATCTGGACTGAGTCCTGCCAGAAGGCTTTTGATGCCCTGACGGCCGCCATGTGCATGGCACCCGTGCTCAAGGCACCCGACTTCTCCAAGGAATTTGTCATACAGCCTGATGCTTCAGAGCATGGAGTGGGAGCGGTGCTCTCACAACTGAACGAAGAGGGCCTAGACCAGCCTGTAGACTTCCTTAACCGGGGACTACTCCCCAGGGAACAGAGGTGGAGTGCCATGGAAAAGGAAGCTTTCGCTGTGGTCTGGGCACTGAAGAAGCTGAGACCATACCTGTTTGGGACTCACTTCTGGGTTCAGACAGACCACAGGCCCCTCAGATGGTTGATGCAGTGTCTGACTTCTTATCTTCCATCCTCTAAATGTTTATATTTCTGAGTTTAGCCTCCTCCCAGTCTCATTCCTGTGTGTTTTACTATCTGTTATTGTTATTCTGCAAATAACCTCTCTTTCTTTAAAACTCTATCCATGCAACATGACATTACCTAATCTCTGCATCCCATTTATATCTCTCAACAAGTATTTGCCACTAATGATAACACTAAAGTGGTACTCATTCTGATCTACCACAAAGAAAGTAGTGTAAATGCATAGAATGTCTTTTTTTCCGGGAAGCATATGACTATTCCGAATTACCACTGCATTATCCACTTACCTTGGGTTCTGGAATAAAGCACCTTGCCAGGGGCAGTAAGCACTATGTAAATTAAATTAAAATAGGATACCAGTTATTTAACTGTAACATATGCTAGTTAAATACATTAGACCTTCCTTAATAAGTGCAATACGTAAAAAAACATACACACATTGGTAGCCCCTGTTAGAAACTAGTTACTTTTATCGTTACTTAGTACGATTCAAGTCTGTGCTGGTAAAACCATTTAAAAAAAAGCAGCAACGTATGTTGTGAAGGGTAATCGGTTTATTATAATAAATAATTTAGCTCTTCAATGAGATCCAACAGACTATTACTACAGACAATATAAGCAATAATTAATTTAATTTCAGTACAAACAAACTTTCAAAAAACTAAAAACTTCTGAAACATATAATTTTATTATCTGCAGACAATATAAATTGATGAGCCCTGTCAACAGAAAAAACACCATATTTAAAGAAAGAGGATTCTCTATTTGACAGCACATGCAGTAAAATGCTGGGCAGATAACAAAACATAATCGAAGTCTTGAATCCCACTATTAAATCATTCACACAGCCTATCCTTAACATTTAAGACTTGCAAAGCCCCAGTAACAATCCTCAATGGTAGCATATTCATTCTTAATACCAGAATATTCAGCAAACACAATTGTCCAAATTCTATTACAGGTAGGGCAGAACTTTTTTCGATACAAGAGAAAAAAATAAGATTGTATTTTTTCTTTTTGGAACAGTAAACCATATCCAGATTAATAATGGGGTGGCAGAGTGGGCTAAAGAACGGTGATGGATCAAACCCAGATCTGTTGACTGGGTGTGAGTGTTTGATTGGTTCTGATGCTCCGTCCATCACCACCCCCTTTTGTACCGCTTTGTTCGCCATAAGTTGGCATGGTATGCTCAGACGTGAGTCCCTTGCTCACTTTGCCACTGGATTAAAGCAAGCCTGGCTGAAGACGGCTGAAATGCCAGAAACCGGTCCTAGGAAGCTTGCTTCCGGTCCAGGGAAGGTATGGCTTGGCAGTTCGGGCTGGACTGTTCCCATGAGGCACAGGGTCAGACTGATTTGTATATGGCCATGTCTGAACTGGGGTGGCAGAGTGGGCTAAAGAACGGTGATGGATCAAACCCAGATCTGTTGACTGGGTGTGAGTGTTTGATTGGTTCTGATGCTCCGTCCATCACCACCCCCTTTTGTACCACAAATTTCCTACCACCCAGCGTTCCCCTGGGTCTCCCGATAAAAATGGTGCCTCACTCGTGTGGGAGGCCCAAGTACCCGCGACAGGCAGGGGCCCAAAATGTATTGAGGCGACATCAAAATTGCCTACCACCAAACATCCTGGTTTTGCAAGGGGGTCACCTGGGTGTTTGGCACCGTGCTTGGCGGCCATGTAGGGAAAGATACCAAATCCACACATTCCTGAAAACTAGACACCCTGGGGATTCCAAGGAGGTATGGCTTGCGTGGATCCCCCAACATTTCCTTACCCAGAATCCCCTGCAAACCTCAATTTTAGTTGAAAAAATCTCTTTTTTCACACTTTTTTGTGTGGGAAAGTTGTGGCATCACCGGGCTGACACAAATTTCCTACCACCCAGCGTTCCCCCAGGTCTCCCGATACAAATGGTGCCTCACTCGTGTGGGAGGCCCAAGTACCTGCGACAGGCAAGGGCCCAAAACGTATTGAGGCGACATCAAAATTGCCTATCACCAAACATCCTGGTTTTGCAAGGGGGGGTCACCTGGGTTTTTGGCCCCGTGCTCAGCGGCTATCTAGGGAAACCTACCAAACCCACACATTTCTGAAAACTAGACACTCGGGGATTCCAGGGAGGTATGACTTGCGTGGATCCCCCAACGTTTCCTTACCCAGAATCCCCTGCAAACCTCAATTTTAGATGAAAAAATCACTTTTTTCACACATTTCTGTGGGGGAAAGTTGTGGCATCGCCGGGCTGACACAAATTTCCTACCACCCAGCGTTCCCCAGGGTCTCCCGATGAAAATGGTGCCTCACTTGTGTGGGAGCCCCAAGTGCCCGCGACAGGCAAGGGCCCAAAACATTCTGTGATTGGCAATTTTGATGTTGCCTCAATACGTTTTGGGCCCTTGCCTGTCGCAGGTACTTGGGCCTCCCACATGAGTGAGGCACCGTTTTTATCGGGCGACCCGGGGGAACGCTGCGTGGTAGGAAATTTGTGTCAGCCCGGTGATGCCACAACTTTCCCACACAAAAATGTGTGAAAAAAGTGATTTGTCCACCTAAAATTGAGGTTTGCAGGGGATTCTGGGTAAGGAAACATTGGGAGATCCACGCAAGCCATACCTCTCTGAAAGCCCCGGGTGTCTAGTTTTCAGAAATGTGTAGGTTTGGTAGGTTTCCCTAGGTATCGGCAGAGCTAGGGTTCAATAACTACAGCTAGGCACTTTGCCAAAAAAGGGTCATTTTTCTCGGTGAAATTGAGGTGTGTCCACATTGCGTTTTGCGCCTTTTCCTGTCGCGGGCACTAGGCCAACCCACATAAGTGAGGTACCATTTTTCTCGGAAGACTTTGGGGAACGCGCGGTGGGTGGAAATTTGTGGATCCACGAGGATTACAGAACTTTCCACCACAGAAATGTGGGTAAAATGTGTTTCTTTTGACAATTTTGTAGGTTTGCAAAGGATTCTGGGTAACAGAACCTGGAGGGAGGCAGTCAAGTCACCCCATCCTGGATTTCCCTGGGTGTCTAGTTTTCAAAAATGTATAGGTTTGCTAGGTTTCCCTAGGTGCCGGCAGAGCTATGGTTCAAAAACTACAACTAGGCACTTTGCCAAAAAAGGGTTATTTTTCACTGCGAAATTGAGGTGTGTCCACGTAGCGTTTTGCACCATTTCCTGTCGTGGACACTAGGCCGTCCCACACAAGTGAGTTACCATTTTTCTCGGAAGACTTTGGGGAATGCGGGTGGGCGGAAATTTGTGGATCCATGCGGATTCCAGAACTTTCCACCACAGAAATGTGGGGAAAATGTGTTTTTTTAAAATAAGGTTTTAGGTTTGCAAGGGATTCTGGGTAACAGAACCTGGGGGGAGGCAGTCAAGTCACCCCATCCTGGATTCCCCTGGGTGTCTAGTTTTGAAAAATGTATAGGTTTGCTAGGTTTCCCTAGGTGCCCGCAGAGCTATGGTTCAAAAACTACAGCTAGGCACTTTGCCAAAAAAGGGTCATTTTTCACTGCGAAATTGAGGTGTGTTTACGTTGCGCTTTGAGCCGTTTCCTGTCGCGGGCACTAGGCCGACCCACACAAGTGAGGTCCCATTTTTCTCTAAAGACTTTGGGGAACGCGGGGTGGGTGGAAATTTGTGGATCCACGCAGATTCTAGAACTTTCCACCACAGAAATGTGGGCAAAATGTGTTTTCTTTTCAGTGTTTTAGGTTTGCAAGGGATTCTGGGTAACAGAACCTGGTGAGAGGCAGTCACGTCACCCCATCCTGGATTCCCCTGGGTGTCTAGTTTTCAATAATGTATAGGTTTACTAGGTTTCTCTAGGTGGCGGCAGAGCTAGGGTTCAAAAACTACAGCTAGGCACTTTGCTTAAAAAGGGTAATTTTTCATTGTGAAAATGTGGTGTGCTCACGTTCGGTTTTGAGCCATTTCCTGTCGTGGGCACTATGCCTACCCACACATGTGAGGTACCATTTCTATCGGGGGACATAGGGTAATTCATATTTGTAAAGCAACTGTTATTACCTATTGACTTTCGATGCATTTCTGCCTTCCAAATGAAAGACATTGTGTAAAAAAGAAGTCATTTTGAAAAATGACTGATAATTCTCAAGCTAGTATGAGTATTCCCAATTTCGAAAATGTGCAAATATCTACTGTTTCGAAACTCTATAATTTGTTCCCATTTCAGAAATACATAGATGTCTTTCATACCGATTTTTCCATGTTTACATTTTCCCACAATAATTGCTATATACCCGGTACATAATAAAAAGCCATTGCAAATTGCTGCTCAGTTTTTGACTCTGGGTTTGTCGGGTTCTTGGTGAACCTACAAGTCCTATATATCCCCACAACCAGAAAGATCCAGCGGATGTAACGGTATATTGCTTTCAAAGAGCTGTCATAATTAGAAGAAGTTACAGGTGAAAACGTTGACACAAAAGGCTGGTTTTTTTCAACTATTTTTCAATTTTCCTATATTTAACTGTTAGTTTCTATAAAGAAACCTTGAAGGATCTACACAAATGACCCCTTGCTGAATTCAGAATTTTGTCTGCTTTTCTAAAATGTAGAGCTTTACAGGATCCATTATTGCTTTCATACCCATTTCTACCATTAACTGGAAGGAGGTTTAAAGCACAAAAAATAGCAGAAATAGGCTATGTCCCAGAAAAATGCCAAAACTGTGTAAAAAATATTGGTTTTCAGACAAAAGTCTGCCATTCCCTAAAAGCTGGGGAAATGGAGATTTCAGCCCCACAAACCCTTTTTTGATACCATTTGCAGGGAAAAACCCAGACGCTTTCATTTGAGGCCCTTTTTTCCCATTTTTTCCCCCAAAAAACAAAATATAGCTGTATTTTGGCTAATTTCTGGGACCCCTCCAGGGGAATCCACAAACCCTGGGTACCTTTAGAATCCCCATGATGTTGGAAGAAAAGGACGCAAATTTGGCGATACCCTATGTGGTCAAAAAGTTACAGGGGCCTAAGCGCGCACTACCCCAAATAGCCAAAAAAGGCTAAGCACGGGGGGGGGGGGGGGGGGGGGGGGTGTAGGCCTAGCAGCGAAGGGGTTAAAATTTGAATAATATCTGAGATATTGAGATAGCCCTTCTACATCTCAGATTTGTTTACATTATAAGACTTTAATGGTGCCATACCCTCAATTTAAATTTTCTCAATCTTTAAATTGTTCAAAGGCAAATTCTGCTTTTCTGCTAAATATACTGTCCTCTATCTTTTTGTTGAAAAATGCTGAATACCATAATTTCTGCAGATAACTATCTTCACAGTGAATCAATCAATGCCTCCATCGTAAAACTACCGCTAAGCCCAGCACAAAATTGCTATTTACCCAAACTCAAATCTAATGGACTGTATTTCAGCTAATGTATTCAAGTTACACAATTTACACAAAATGTTACTCTCAGTGTTTATGAAAGGACATTTTTTTGGGGGGTCAGTTATTTCTGTTGCATACGTAATGCTAGGGGGTCATTTTAAACAATACGAAATTAGAAGATGATAAACTTTTTATGCCCATGGGCGCCCCCAGCCCCAATTGGACTTGACCCAACGTTGGGGTATGCAGGGCTATTATTAATCGTAGTAAAGTAGGGGAACTTCCAGATTTCGCTGCTTCTTCCACAAGGTTAGCTTAGTCGGAAGCAGTAAAAAAAGTTATACAAGCCACATACACAAATTGACCTATAGTTGTAGCATATTTTTCATTAATCAATTGAACTACGGCAATGTTTTCTAAATTTGAACTCTGTCCTCCAAGTTCTTCTTGTTCTAAAGTTATTATCCCATTATCAGTCACTCACTTTAGCAAATGTTCTAATATGTTTTTTGTGAAAATGGTCCCCACGGAATCTATTAAAGCTTTTGAACTCTAAATGTTAGGAAGATTATGGGACCCCTTATATATTTGGTGTCTACAGTACACCTTGACCAGGATCTTGGAATATTTCAGTGCTGGTAACAATATTCAAAAATGGGGAAATAAAAATAAGGACCAGAGAGTTGCTTCTTTTTTATCATATTGATAGGGATTTAGTTAGGTCCCTTAGTACCAGACGATCTGTTCAGCCGAGGGAGGTTCATGATCACATTCCATTTCAAGGGAGGGATGTTCTGATAGACTCTAGATGGAATCGGCTGAAATAGAAGCATACACTTAAGACAAGTAGTAAATCCATTCCCAATTACTAATTCTATTTGTCTTTACTTCCGTTGCTGCTAGCCTCTTGTATTCCTCAAAATGACTGTTTCTCTGAGTTCAACCCATTTCTGTTCTGCATGGCGCTTTTTGGTAAGATGTTTTCGTCAAGTTCTTCTCCTTTTTAAAAGGCTAATTATTTTTCCTCTCATTGGGGAAAAATACAAGAATTGGCATCTAACTATTCATTTTCCTAGTAAGTTTGTGTTCAGAAAGATAACTTACCTCAATTAAGTTCGGTTTTTGAGCTTTACACCCTTGTGATATTCTTTCCGAAAAAGGCTTAATATAAGGTTCAAACCTAGTAAGTGGGGTTTGTTCGAGCTCAGACATATCTGCAGTAGCTATTTTTAACTCTTCTCTAAAGTTCGTAGTTTTACCCGTATTCAAGCGTATTCTCCCTTGAGAGAGCTTACAATAAAGCATCTCTTCTTACAACTACAAAACTGTGCTTCTTCTAATAAAAAGTCAATGCGAAAGATAAGACTTTGTTATCACTATAAGAATTATCAATGGTATTCATATCAAACAGTAGCCCAAAGATATAGTAAGAGGCATTTACAGAGTGTATTATACAACAAACCTTCCTACAGCATTGAGTACAATTTGCAGGGCCACCGCTATCTAATCTATTTACAGGAAGAGACCTATTTTCTCTTAAAAACTCTTTAATTAAAAACCCACACTTCTCTGTTTTATTATTTGCTCGAAATATTTGAGAAGGAATATTTAAGGCCTCTTATTTTTCTTCATCTGCATAAGTACAAATAGCATGATTCAACAAAGGAATTAAGATGACCTAGCATGATTATTAAGGAGCATTGCTCCAATTTAATAATCTGGGCTATGAATGACAGTAGCAATTTAGTCAATGAAAGATTCTTAATGCCAGAGGTATATAAGAATTCACCAGCAGGAGGTTACCAAATTCAGATTTCACCCTTGCATTGAAAGAACTTTTCATGTATTTTACCAAGTTTGAATAATGGGTATAACAGACCATATTTATTTTATACTTAACATAATTGCTGGTCCTAGCACTAGCATGTCTCCTGAATTATTTGGCAGGGCAGCTAATAACATAATAATTGTCAATTTGAAGATCGCAATTACACCATGTCTTTTGAGTATTACTTTTAAACTATATAAAAGGGCAATTTTTGCTTATCCTGTGAACATTCTGCCATATTCCAGGAGAGGGTTTTAATCCCTGTGTCGAATATGCTGGTCAATTGTGTGTTCTGGATAATTCTTGTAATTGAGTGAACCAGCGGGAAACAGCCTTTACTACGCAACCATTACAACGCATGCCATTACATTGCATGCCGTTGCAGCGAAAAAGGTGTGCAGCAGTGGGTAGAAGGTGTTGGATTAAACTCCAACCCCTTCCCTACTGTTGCACACACTGGAGTTGGAATAGAAATTAATCTATTCCAACTTCCAGCGCTCCCCCGACAGAAAGTCGGGGTAAAGGTTGGCGTTGCAACGGCATGTGATGTAATGGCATGCGTTGTAACGTCACATATTCGAACCAGCTAGCCAATTCCATTTTGATGAATCACCCTCCTCTAAGGTTTCACAAGAAATTTTTTCCTGTTCCAGAATAGAAACCGGCATCCCACGCAGCCCTGATCTAACTATTGTTTTCATATTTTTACCAGGTTTTCTTGATTTATTTTGTAATCATCATGATATACTTCTTTTATATAGTTGTAGAACTGACATGTTATGTTTTTTAATGTGGGGTAGAGGGGAGTAACATGGATTCATTTACTGAGAAAGTATTAATAGTTTTCAAGCATTCAATTCACGGTTACTTTTGAATTAAGTCACCCTGGAGAGTTTACCATTATATGATTGTTATATAAGATCTGTATGTATAGCACTACTTCTCAACATATTTAACACACCCATGTCGGACAAACAAGTCAGTAAAGAAGATCTATTTAGAGGTAAAATCTTTTAATCAAAAAGAATAATAAAATCTACTGGAGATTGATTTAAAGTACAGTTATCATCCTTGGATATAAGAGAGTGCATTGAGTTTTCTAATGTGGTAGTAGCTAACAAAGGTCTAATTGTTTTACTTGTGGATTAAAATCAGAATTTGGTCTAAAAGTTTGTTCCTTAATTTCAGGAATTGATGAGCCATTGTTCAATAAATGCACTCCAGAGTCTTGATGGCTATGTGATACAGTTTATTAATTTTCGAAAATAAAATCAGCTAACGGTTGAAGTCTCTGGGTCACAGAGCTTCGCTGGATGTGTCTTTGGCGAATAAAATTTGTTTACAAAAAAAAAAAAAATCAGCTAACGGTGCAAGTAAGATATTAGGGTCGTTTTCAGTTACAACTGCTGATATAGTAGCATTGTCTAATATATGTGCACATTTCATGTTTCTAACACGCTTTTTTTAGTTCTTCGTTGCTTCCTTTTCTTTTTTGCATATTTTTTCTCTCCTGACCAGGATTTTCCCCCTCATCAGTGAGTGTGTAAGTCATCAATCCTTTTTGAAAAATAGGGAAAGAGGCACAAGTCGTATCAAAGTCTCATATAATTGTGTTCAGCGTGTTCTTTAAGCAATTTTTTCAGAGAATACATTTGAAAAAAGTTTCCAGCTTTCTTACTCCTTCTAACCTAGCCATTGTAAGCCTAATTTATTTCTACTCCCCTTGTCCCTTCTCTTTCTTATTGTCACCTCTCTTCCATTTCCCTCTCTCCTCTGCTCTCCTGTTCCCCTTTTATTTCTTAGTTTTTCACAGCCACTCTTGTACTGCCTTCTTCTCTGATGGAGTCTTCCAACTCCTTTTCTTTATTTTCTCTTCCCCCTTATTCTCTCCACACTCTCAGTATGTATTTCCATCCCTTAGCCCTTCTTTGTTTTCCCCTTAAGTGCGTTTTGTTGTGCACCCTGTGATGAAAAAATCGATTACCCCAACCCTCTTTGCATGTAGGGGAAGATGGGGCTCAGGGACACGATTGTAATTCCTCACTGTGTTTCTGTGTCCTATTCAGCCTTTCCCTACTGGAGGTGCAAGAATCCTGATCAAAAAAGCATCTGCTGTCTGGCCGAGGGCTGTCCTGCTCCCCCTTCTTGCAACTCAGAGCCAGCCTACCATGATCACCCTGAGCTGGGCGGTTAACAATTTTGTGTTAATCTCGCAAATTGGCCTAAACATGTGGGATGAAATCAGTAGGTGGTAGGTCTGGCTAAAAAGCCATAGCCTTTCAGTTAAATCGGTAGAGTTGGAAAGGGCATACCCACTGGTATGCTGGAAGCAATCAAACAGGAAATTAAAAATGAAGTTATAATGATGGTGGGTCTTACAAACCCTATAATTTTGAAGGTCACACCCAGTAGATTTCCCAATGCCCCAAAGAAAAACTAACCATTGCAGAGAATAGTAAAACTGGCAAGTGTTTCTTACCCCTTCCACTGAGTTCTGCTCATGTGTGCTAGTGGTGATTTTAGTAAAGCTATTGAGACAAGTATGATATACTTCTATAAGCAATAATGGCAGTGATAAACTTATTATGGCATCATCAAGAGGCCTTAGAAGATCACATAGCATGCAATCAATAGCCTTATCAGCTGCAAACATCAGTAGGAAGATCCATTGAGAAACACCACTAACACATTTATATAGGAAAAGAAGGTGGAAAGAAAATGCCCACAACAGAAGCCAATCCATTAAGTTAGGAAGAACTTGTCAAGAGAGAAAAACATGAGTCAAGATTTTTTTCAATATCTTTCAGATACCAACACACAACAACTCCAACACCTGGGAAGGATTGAAAGGATATATGCTTTCCTAGTTTTTAATGAAATGCCAGATTTGCACTGCACTGAAGCTTTGAAAATCACCATTTTATGGCATGACATTTAGGCTGTGCCAATATGTAAGTTCATAGGACTTGTAAGACTTTTTCAGCTATATGATGTGCTAACTTCAGCTAGAAGGTTCTGATGAAAGCAGCGTAAGACCAACCCTCAGCCTGAAGGATAGCCTTCTTCCTCGAGCCAGCACCGGAGGCTTTGAATGCCATGTTGCTACTTGTAGAATAGAACCAAAAGGAAGATAAAAACAAGATCAGCAGAATAAATCACTTCCCAAACCTACTGCAGAAAGGCTGTCCAGATGTTGAGAAATGTGTCTCGGCCCTCTTTGTGACCAGTCTGGGCCTCTGTTTTTCGATGCACACAAACTTCAATAGACTACCGGGTAGAATCTTATTGCCCACTCTGATCCTAGAGATGGGGTGGTGGGTCTCTCATAATTGTGGGTCCTTCCTTTCTTAGCTAGATCTATCAACACGCATAAACCAGCCACATAGAGGTTCAGCCACACATAATAATTTGAAATGTTTCTCCTATACTGCGACTTGTAACAAAGAGCTATCAATACTTATATTACTATCACTGATACTAGTCAATGATTATTACATAATAATACTTTTTATTATGAAATGAACATATTATAATGGCCATTCCAGACACATCATTCAGGGATGTGGAATTCCTATAGCCCGACGCCCAGGACGTATTGTTTGGGGTGAAGGGCAACCAGTTTTTATGTGTATTTTGTCCTTGGGACAAGTAGGCACAACCCCCTGCAGCACATACCCTTTGGCTGCCAGATTACTGTACCACATTATGTACCAGGGAAGGGCATTGTCTACAGTTAAGATAACATTTGTGTCCATATGTTAATGCTGTTCAAACTTGTATTTATGGTTCATTAATGCAAAGACTTTATTATTAGGGTGAGCGCTCTAAGTAAATGTTGTAAGCTCGGACTGCACTATGGACAGTGGTTTTATTATAAAAATGTGTACACATGTTTTCAAAGTTAATGCAATATGAGGCTATGTAAAACGCTCCCAGAGTGCTCTCTGATTATATACACATATATGCAAACACTTGAAAGCAAGATCGATGATTGTTTGCTTTCAAAATACAATGTTCACAAAAAAATGCAAGTAGGAAACAAAATTTCACTAAACTACTATCAAATTTTAGGTACCATTTCTTTGCAGCATCATTTAGTAAAATTTGTTGAAATATGCTAGTATTTCAGAAAAATATTCATAATGGAATAATCGATGTAGCCAGTTTCAATAAGATTATGGGAAACACAGAAATAAACAAGCACTGGCAACACCAGTAGGACAGAAATTGATGTTCAGCCTTCTAGTTTTGTCAATGTGTGACTTGTTTTGGCATGGTTTTTGTAAAACCTTATTGGTGTGGGAGCTGCCGGCCCTCTTCATTATGACAAACATTGGAAAAACTACTTTGTATGCCGATATGCTCCTTGTGAAAGAGCAGAATGCTGTCACTCACAGTGAAGCCAGCCGATAGAGAGACAGAATTTTTTTTAACACAAAAGGTCATGACTAACACCAGACCTAATTAGGGGCCCAATTATTAAAGAAAGTCTCAAAAGTGTGCCCATGGTATATGTCCTTGCATGAAGTGCAGATATACAGCTTTCATGAATTCACAAGAATTTACAGAAGTAGGCCAAGAAATAGTACTCCTAAAAAATATTTGTGAACTGCATTTTAGCATGAGCAAATGTGCATGTGTAGATTTGCTCATGCGAAAATCTGAGTGTTTGCAAGTTCACTTTCCCTCCAACCACTTTTTTCCCAAACCCTGGAAGGCGTTTTACGTCTGTCATTGTCAGGAGTAAATTTCCAACCTTTCTCATTATGGGCAAAATTTGGTAAAGAGTTGATGAAAACCCTTAAAACAAGCAAGTTAGTAGGTCTGCAAAGACTCGAAAGGCCAGTCCAACCAAGGAACTATTGCTTATCACTACCTTTAGCCCCAGTATGTAAATATGCAGAAACATCGCAACATGAGGGAATTGTTAGTATCCAAACCCTACTATGGTATGAGCCCTGGCATAATCAGAGTGGCTATATCAGAGCTCCTGTATAATGAGCTTGCTGCCATAATTTGTCGCCACAATACATGGAACCAAAGGGACAAGTGGATTTTGTTACAGGGCAAGTAGATTTATGAAGCAACCTGCCCCATGGACAAGCAGATATTTTATTAAATTCCACAACTGTGCCTCATTACCAACAGAGTTTGAGACCATCATCTGTGTAGGAGAGTAGGGTCTGCTATCCTATGGTCACCCCAAAGTTTTGCTTTTGCTTCACTGGTTTTATGACTTAGTGTGGCTGTGGGCCTGCTAATCAGACCCACAGCCCTGCTGCTCTCTCCCTAAATTAATGCCAATGCACACTAGGTGCATTACCAATTGGAACTGGTTCACCTTATTGGACCCTGTAACAGTGTACCCCAGGTACCCAGGGCATAGGTGTATCCAAGGCCTACCAGGGGCTGCAGCATGTATTGTGCCACCCCTGGCCTGGCCTCAATATTTGACACAACTGGCTGATCACTCAGCTGGGGTAAGTTGGTGTAATCACCTCTTACTTAGATATAGTATATCTATATCTAACATATATGGACACATGGTAACCTATCAGTCACTCCTATGGCAGGCCTTAACAATCCTGGAGGCAGAGTGCTTGGTTTCATGTGAGATGGTGCTCTGGCATGAGCTGAGCCTGTCTGAAGCTTTCAGAACAACGTCCTTTAGCTGTTTCATGATATTGCCATACCATATACTCTTAAGTGCATTATGTACCTCGCGGTCAAATGCTAACTTTGGTTTGGCTTTATCAAAACATGTTGAGTAAGGTGTCATACGATTTGGAATACTACCCCCTCGCCAGTTCTGGCGACGGGGGTAGCATTCCACCCTTCTAGAGGGACACGACATGTACCTAGCCTGGAACCCGGGTAAAGTTAAACAGAGCCTCAGCATCACAAAATGGATGCTGCCACCACAGACACAAGTCTGCCCTCCTGCTGCTGGGAGTCCTTCCAGCTTGGGAGGTGTGGACAAAGGGTTTCCTGTCAGGGGAGGTGCTTGCACCACCCCAGACAGGATTCTGTGTAGTGGGTTAGGGAGTGCTGAATAGATTGAGACCTGCCTGGGGCACACAAGGTGTCCCTGTGCATATGCCAGTTCAAACCGGAGCTGGGGCTCTCCAGCCCCAGTCCTGGCGCGAGACTGGACAAAGGAAAGGGGGTGTAACCACCCCCCTTCCTGGTCCCACCCAGAGGAGGGACCTAGCAGGTAATCCGGCCCCTAGATTTAGAATAAGAGTAGGAGCTGTGTCCCAAGACTTCAGATCATCCTGAAACTCGACTTAAATAAGAAGAACTACTGGACTTCGACGTTCTGCTGCACAGAAGACTGAAGAGAATCTCCCTTGTGGCCAAGGAGTGACCACCCTGTGAATACAGGCACCATCCAGCAACTCAACGACTGCTTTGCCGCCGCCTCCCGCCGGAGACCGTGCCCAGAGCCTGACAAGACCCAGACTCCCAGACATCTCTGAGCCAGATCCACAGTCCCTGCAAAGAAGAGACCCGTGGAGGCACCGAGAGACGTGGGACCGGCCATCTTGAAACGTCCACGACAGGCTGACTGCGCAGCACCTGAGGCATCCTCAATGCTGTGCTTTGGGCCCTGAGAAGCCCCAACACCGAGCAGCATTTACACCAAAGATCAGCCCTTCAGCATCCACGAGATCTGCGTGGGGCCCTTTTGCTTTTTGCCATTCGACGCGTCATCCCGGTTACTGGCCCGTTGGCTAGTGGCCATCTTGGCGATGAAATCTATGAACAACACCGCTGGTCTGGTTGCCCCAGACTGGCCCTTGCTCCTGTGAAAAGGAGCAGCCCCTCTGACCTTGCTGGTTAGAGCACCAAGCTTGCATCGATTCTTGCGTGGCTTGCATTAGCCAAGGCCTGTTTGCTCCGATCAAGAAGCTGACACCGCCATCAGCTAGAGCCTTCATGGGACAGCTCGTGAGTGACTCCTGGTCTTCGTCGATCCCTTCACCTCCACGTGGCTGCGGAGACAAGCTTCCCTTCTTCACCTGTTGGCACCCGACATCGCCTGGTTCCTTCCTGGTTCCACGCCGGTCACTGGCTAGTGACTTTGAACACTGTCCCCTCTGCTTGCAGGTCGTCTACTCTTCAGATCCACCCTTGGATCCACCCGAACTCTTCCTGCCTGGCCGCCTGCAGCATCTTCATCCTCAGGCTCCATAGACCGGCACAACGAAACCCGACGCACTTTGACCCCTATGCACCCGCTTCCTGTGGGTGAGGTAACGCTGGCACTCCGGTGCTCCTGGGTAGAGAAACATCTCTAGTGTCTAGGTTTCAAGTTGTTAGGTTCTGGTCCATCCGGAAGACTCCTTTTTCTTTAACTTTGTGACTTTTACGCACCCATTGAAATCAATAGGTGCACGCGTGTAACTTTTCACACTGCACACGCATCCTGTGGGCCTCCTGGTCACTAGCTACAGTTAGCTCCTTGTCGTCCCAGCGATTCCCAAGGCCCTAGGCCTTCCTTCCTTTCTATTTGTGGTTCTTATACCACTATTTTAGTATATGGTTTAGCTGGACACCTGGCCCATCCATAATTGTGCAACTTTTGTATATTTAAACACTGCCTTGTTTTAACGAATGTGCTTCTGTGCTCATAAAGAGTATAGGGGATACTTTTAAGTAAATAAATACATATATATTTTGAATATATATCTGTGTGGTGTCCTTTCATTTGGTATTCAAGGAGGTTACATATGGTAAAACAGCTGGCTGGGTTGGGATTTGAGCTTGCTGTGTTTTACCAATTGTAATCTTTGAAAATATCATTTGAAAGATCACACAGGTACCTTTAGGTACATATAAAAACAAGACTAGTATACATAAGTTCTACTGAAGTTAGTTGTTGTAGAGCAAAGGGAGTAGCACACCCTGACTACCACTAACTAGAAAAGGTACAGTAGGAAAACACCAGTGTAGGTGGATTGCAACACATCCACCTCACTAAGAGAATGGCTGGAGCAGCAGGAGCCACTGGGCTCCCAGTTGTTGAGAGTGACCCTCAAAAGGCACCATCCAAATATTCTATGTTAAACCATCAGGAGTTAAGACAGCTGTGTAACACCAGAGGTCTTAAGCAGGGTCAAACCCCTACTATAGCCCAACTCCTAGAGCTATTAGATCACTCTGATACTCTAAGTCCCCCTGACTCAGTCCCTACAGGGTCTGGAGATGGAGGTCACCCATCTGAAGATGATAACACTAATGCCCCTATCACTCCAGAGGGAGATGATGCAGATGAGGAGGAGGCAGATTCAGATGATAGACATAGCCAGGTGCCAGTCAGGAGACTTAGCCAGGCTAACTTAAGCTTACATGGGACTGGAAATGGGATACCTCCCTACAGACCCCCAAGCAGGCTTAACCAGAGACAGAGGGTTAGAAGATCCAGTTCGAGTGGGTCTGACCATTCCGCTGGCTCTAAAGGCCCACATGCCCCTGCTCAGAGGAGGATGACTTCCCCTCAGAGAAGAGAGCATGAAGCCAAGATGAGAGAGGCTGAACTTAGAATTCAAAGGCAAGAACTAGAAGTTGCCTTAGCTAAGGAGAAACTTGCTAGAGCAAGACAGTCTAGAGAGAGTGGATTAGATTCCACTGGTGACAGCAATATCCCTAAGGATAAAGACAGGTCCTATGATCATAGAAACCTGAGTAAGATTGTGCCCCCCTACAAAACTGGGGATGACATCCACAAGTGGATAACTGCCCTTGAGAGGGCCTGCAGAGTACAGCAGGTCCCTCAGGAGCAGTGGGCAGCAATTGTGTGGCTCTCCTTTGAAGGTAGAGGCAGAGACAAGCTCCTCACAGTTAGTGATGAGGATGCTAGAAATTACCTGGTCCTGAAGAATGTTCTGATTGATGGGTTAGGCTTAACCACTGAAGAGACACCCAGAAGACACAGACGCACGACTGGTCTGAATTTGTTGAGTGTGCCACTAAGGCTCTGGAGGGCTGGTTGCTGGGAAGTAAGGTTGTAGATTACACAGGATTGTATAATCTAATTATGAGAGAGCAAATCTTAAATAATTGTCAGAACCAGCAGTTGCATCAACACCTGATTGACTCAGATCTGACCTCTCCCCAAGAATTGGGAAAGAAGGCAGACAAATGGGTTAGAACCAGGGTTAAGCAAAAGAACCAGAACCAGGGTGGTGACCAGAAGAAGGCAGACCAAAAGGGTGGGGAACAGAAACCCAAAGACCAGAAGTCTTCACCAGGCCCCCAACAGAATAATGAGGGTGGGTCCCAAACTTCCAAGAAGAAGAAAGAAGGTCAGAAAAAGCCATGGTGTAATGTCTGTAAAAACACCTCTCACTGGACCAGTGATTGTAAGAAAACTGGAGCCCCCAACACTGCAGCCCCTAAGGCACCTGCACCCCCTAGTACAGTTGGCAGTGTTGGTCCTCAGGCTAAGGGAGTAGTGGGGTTAACCTTGGGTAATGAAGGAGATTCTGGCCTAGTCAGAACTCCAAACACTGATGCAACAGGAAAAGTGAAGAAAACCAAAGTAAATGTGTATCACCTCAGAGGAAGATACTTCCAAAAGAGGTTAAGTTCCCATCACCCACCAAAGGTGGCATGTATCATCATCTGGGAACCATAGACAGAGCCATGAGTACCAACCACTGTGGTGATTGTGGTGGTTACACAGTTGTCCCAGGTGTGAGTATGAGTATCCTTACAGTCTCTGTAAAGGTATAGGTAAGGTGATGGTTGCAGTGCAGAAAGTGATAAATGAAAAGTGCTATTAAAAATGGCTAACAAGGCACTAATAATTTTATTCTGGCGCTGCCTTGGTGCCACTTTAAAACCAGTGCATAGACAGCTTACACAAATAACTGTCAGATTTTTTGGTCTACATGTTTCGGCTTGTGGACATAGAAATCCTAGCTCTCATCAGGACCATATTGATGCTACTGCAAAAAGTGTATAAAATCAAACAATTACTAGGTTGGTACCCAATACAACCTGGTTAGTCCTGTGTATCCCGATGGGACTGTTACAGACAGTGGCTTGTAAAAGGGACCTAGACAAAATCAAGCAAAAACAATGGTAATAAATCTAAACTTAAGCTTGTGAAACATCAGTGTTGATCACAGAACCATAGTGTATAAAGTTTACAATGTGATACTAAAGTTGTATCTACCACTCATTGATGTGTTACATGGCGATAGTCAATTTGACACTCGACAAATGCACTTACCCGGCTTGCTGCAGGTACGCACCTCGCCTCACCTGGCATCCGCTCAGGAAATGAGGCACCGCTCTAAGGAAATGGAAATTACAAAAACAATATTACCCCTATGGCCAAGACCAAACTACCAGCCTCATGCATCAACCCAAAATCCAGTCGGTAAAATACCGATTCGCTAATAGCTCCCGGTATTAAGTTAAAAATACCCAATCCCAATGCATCAACCCAAAAGCAGAAATCGCTATTTAAGGAATCCTTAAATAGCGATTCTTTAAATAGGGATTCCTTAAATACCGATTCCTTAAATAGGGATTCCTTAAATACCGATTCCTTAAATAGGGATTGCATTTAAGGAATCCCAAAGTGAGATTCCTTAAATGCAATGCATCAAAGTTAAAAAATTAGCGATTTCGCTAATAGGGGGAGCAAATTACCATGAAGATGAACTGCATGGTAATTTGCAAAAACTTTGAAAAATGCACTTTTGTGCATTTTTCAAAGTTTCATGTTGCGCACACACATGCCCTTAGAGCATGTGTGTGTGCAACATATGTGCACATATCATTTTCAGGGGTGCTATAGGGTGTCATTTTGACACCCTTGCACCCTTGAAATTGCATGAGCAATTAGCGAGAACCTACTGGTACTCGCTATTTGCTCATGCAATCTCCGATTCATTCCTATGGGCCTGGAGGCCCATAGGAATGATTGGGACGGCATTCCTTAATTGCTACTCGCTATTTGCTAGTAGCAATTAAGGAAAGTTAAGGAATCGCTATTTGAATAGCGATTCCTACATGCATAGCCTTTTGCTATTCCTTATTAGCGAATCCTTATTTTTCGCTAATAAGGAATCGCAAATGCTAATGTTGATGCATATGCCCCTACATCTGTTAGGGATAACGGAACTTGCCATCCATTCCGAAATGGTGAACTTCTAAACAGTATAAAAACATTGGCAGAGTAGGTGTCTAAGAATCAATGGTCTCACCACTTGATTAGGCTCATGTGTATAACGTTACTGGCCTGGATAGATATGACCCTGTCTTCGTTTTCCCTAATACACTATAAACGTTATGAAGTCATTTGTTACGAAGTTCAAAAGACCCCTTGCATACATGTGTGTCCTCTAAAGCCCGTATTAACCCAGTGGACTATTAAAATAAAGTAGAGCCAAAGCAGTACTCTGCTCGAGAAAAGTACTGGCTTAATGCAAAATCGACACAAAAGTCCTTATCTCAGTTGCGTGCGTGGGAACTTGTAATAATTCTCTGACGCCGCAAGAAATGAATACTGCAATTTCGTGGATGATAAAAAGGCCGTAGAGTAACCTATCTCTCTGTCGGTACCCCGCTCTAACGACTGAGCTGGAAGGGGAGGTACCGGGCAGGCAGGTTGAGCGTCATTAAATCAACTTTGTGCAAGAGCGTACTTCCGTGTTGGCAACTACGGAGCGCTCCAATGGTCAAAACGCCGCATGCTATGTCGTTAGTCTAAACGTTGCTGAGAATGGTAGTTCCAATTGAAAGAAGTAGTTCTATTCGACCTAACGGGGTGGGACGAAGGGAACATCCGTCTCCAACTGGAAACTACAACTCTGCTATGGCAATCATAATATAAACCAAACGCTAGAGCATGTGTAAAGATATATAGAGAAAATTATGTATAGAGATTATTTGGAAACTCTATGCAAGTATATCAGGTTATAACGGATTGTGATGAAAACCAAAACACCCATAGGAACGCCCTGTAAATGTCTTGGTCCCCTTTTTTTTATTTTAAAGAAACACTTTATTTATCACGTTTCTGATGTGTCGTTCTCTTGCCAAATGTCAATCGGCCAAATTAAAAACAGCAAATTTAGACATAGCTCCGCGCTATAATGCCATGTCCTGTAAGGGAAGGCAGTAAAACCCCCCAGGAAGGAACATAGTGCATATATCCACTTGCTTATATAGATGACCACGGAATCTCATCATTTAAACCATGCTGATCACTCTGTAATTTGAACACCCACTTCTGTTCTTTGACGAACAAGAATTTTTTAATGTCCGTCACATGTGTGGGAATAAAAGCTTGTTCCAAGACCAACCATCTCAGGTCTTCCGGTTTGTGTTTAAGCGTCAAGAAATTATTGGTGAGTTTGGTAGCCTGTTTATACCGTCTTGTGTTCATTAATGCATATCTTGATCTTGCGTGTAGTCATGCCTACATACCGCAATGAACAGGGACAGGTAATCAGGTAAATAACTCTCTCTGTGTTGCAATTGGTATACTTTTTTAAATTCCAAGGTGTACCTGTGCCTATGTCAACTGTTTTAATCGACTGAGTCTGTGGACATGCTGAGCACTGGCCGCATGGAAAATTGTACCGGCGGTAAATCCCATAAAGTATTCGTTATGGTGACAGATTTTGTTCTAGGTCTGGTATGTATTAGACTGTCTCGGAGGTTTGTTCCTCTTTTGAAAGAGAATAGAGGTGGTGGAATATCCACATTTCCTACGTTCAAAATCCGCCAGTGTTTGCGCACAGTTTTTTGTATTTGGTTGGACCACGTGCTGAACGTATTTACAAAAGTCATTCTGGACAAGGGAGGCTTTGGCACAGGGGGTTCTAAGAGAGCTCCCCGGTTGTTATTAGAGGCTCTTTTCCAAGCCTGTCTTACCAAACGTTTCGGATATTGTCTATCTCTCAATTGATTAGACAGATCCTCTGCATGATGGTTAAAGGTAATCACGTCGGAACAGTTTCTGCGAATACGCAGGAACTGTCCAACGGGTAAGTTCTCCCGAAGAGATTTAGGATGATGACTATTGAAACTGAGGAGGGAGTTCTTTGATTGAGGTTTCCTGTACAGTTCACTGCCAAGTCTGCCCTGGTTGGGGCATATCACAGTGTCCAAGAAAGGAAGTCGGTTTTTATCATAGACAACTGTGAAACGCAGGAATTTGTTCTTGGTATTCAACCATGCATGAAAATCCAGCAGAGAAGCAACAGGCCCCTGCCAGTCGACCAGAATGTCGTCAATGTATCTCTTCCAAATTTGAATCTGGTCTCTGAAAGGATTAGAATAAGTGAGTACATTGTTCTGCTCGAAAAGATGAACATACAGGTTGGCCAGACTGGGCGCAAAAATGCTGCCCATCGATGTACCCGAGATTTGTAAATATATTGTTTCCTCAAACTTAAAAAAGTTCTCCATCATGGCCAACCTGGCACATTCCATTATAAAATGGACCGGTGTTATCGTGTCCAACTCTCTAGCATCTAGAAGACTCTCAACGGCTTCTAAAGTTTCCACTTGTGGAATACAAGTGTATAAAGATTCCACATCAAAGCTAACCAGAAGGTCTGTCTCTGTATCATAGCTAGTATCTGGAAGTAATCTGAGGACATCCTTGGTGTCTTGCAGATAGCTGGGCATTTCTTTTACTAGTGGTCTAAGAAAGAAATCCACAAAGGTGGATAGAGGTTCCAACAAAGAACCTATGCCTGATATAATAGGTCGTCCCGGAGGTGGCCTTTGACTTTTATGTATTTTCGGGAGGACATAAAAATATGGCATCACAGGATGTTTGGTTGTTAGAAAGTCTGATTCTTGCTCTGTATTCCAGCCTGCAGCTTTTGCATCATCTACAAGAATTTGTATCTCTCTAGTTAGTCTGGGAGTCGGATCTTCAATGAGTGGTTTGTATGCTGTAAGATAATTAAGTTGTCTCAGGCACTCAGTGCGGTAAGCCTCGGTATCCAGAATGACGATTGCTCCGCCTTTATCGGCGGGTTTGATTGTTATGGTCTCATCATTAGATAGAACCTTTAGAGCTTGTTTTTCACTCTGGGATACATTTTGGTAAATTTTGTCTTTTTTGGTACTGATTGTAGTGATGTCATGGATCACTGCTTGCTCAAACACTTTTACTCGATCAGGTATCAGGTGGACTGGAGGATTAAAAGTAGACGGTGTTTTAAGACCCGTGTTCTTATCAGAATCATCTTCAGGAGAGGCTGTCAATTCTTTATTTTTAAAAGGGAAATGTAGGCGTATTTTTCTGAAAATATTTGCCATTTCACATCGTAGTTGGTATAAGTCTCCAACATTAGTTGGGACAAAACCTAAACCTTTGTTGAGGACCATTTGCTCATTAGATGTAAGAGCTCCTGTGCTCAAATTTACAACTAACTCATTGTGTCGGAGCTCGTCCCTGGTTGTTGTTGCCCTTTCCTGCTGCGGGTGTTGGGTAGTTGTTGATCTGTCTGCCAGTGTACCTGCGGCTGCCCTCTCCTTCTGCCTCTGTTGCGTCCACGGCCTGCTCCTAAAAAAGGCGGCTGACCAAAGAAAGGAGGCTGGGGTGCAAAGGGAGGCATCGGCTGGGTGTAGGGGGGAAGTTGATAACCCCATGGAGCAGGGGCCCACCACGGGCCTCCTTGTTGGTAAGGGTTCGATGTACCTCGTCTTTGGTTGGGTCAGAATTGTTGTCCATTGGCTCTCCTAGGTGGTTGCATATTACTCTGGGTCTCTGAGTCACTGGAGTAGGTGTCTTATCCAGACGAAGAGTAGTTAGAGCCTTTCCTATTAAACTCCGGTGGAACATACTGCTCACTGGTGTAGGGGTAGACCTTCTCCAATGAGAAGCGTGCTAGGTCTTTTTTAAACTTCTCAATTTTGGTCAATAGAATCGTCTCTTTATGATCTTTATTGGATTTATTTGTCTCCACCATGTTCCTTTTAAATACAGTGCTAGATATGGTGGTCTTGATCAGACCTTCCAATGTTTGTATTTCTATAAGTATAGCATCTGCCACCCTTTTCGCTGTGTTAATGATTAAGATCAACCAATCGCGTGTGCAACGCCACGCTATTAGTGACCAATCTTTGAAGAACGCTTTGTCCGAGAGGAAACGTCTAGGAGCATTCGTCACTATTAAGCCCATGGGAGCACTGTTGCTTCTAAGGTACTCCGTCATTATCGCACCATGTATAAAGGTGCGAGAATGAGAATTTTTGAGTCTAAGCAGGGACTGCCAGTCATCCTGTGTGTTGTTCGTGACTGTGGATAAAGTGTCTAAAATACTAGGATTAGTGCTCAGTATGGATTGTAGCACGTCTTCGTTGAAGGATAGACCAGTGAACTCTGCCATGATTATACACCATCCCAAGGACCAAGGAAAACGGTAAAAGTGAGACTCTCCTCAATGTGGAGAGTGTTCAAAAACGGACCCGCAGCCGTGGCTGCACTATAACTCAACACAAAACTCTTTCAAACGAAGGAGGGTCCAAGGGATATGTTTGGGGACCATCAACAGTATAAAATCCCCAAATCAACATATAATATACATAAATACTGTAGGTCTATTATTCAATGTGACTCCAAACACTGATGCAACAGGAAAAGTGAAGAAAACCAAAGTAAATGTGTATCACCTCAGAGGAAGATACTTCCAAAAGAGGTTAAGTTCCCATCACCCACCAAAGGTGGCTTGTATCATCATCTGGGAACCATGGACAGAGCCATGAGTACCAACCACTGTGGTGATTGTGGTGGTTACACAGTTGTCCCAGGTGTGAGTATGAGTATCCTTAAAGTCTCTGTAAAGGTATAGGTAAGGTGATGGTTGCAGTGCAGAAAGTGGTAAATGAAAAGTGCTATTAAAATTGGCTAACAAGGCACTAATAATTTTATTCTGGCGCTGCCTTGGTGCCACTTTAAAACCAGTGCATAGACAGCTTACACAAATAACTGTCAGATTTTTTGGTCTACATGTTTCGGCTTGTGGACATAGAAATCCTAGCTCTCATCAGGACCATATTGAAGCTACTGCAAAAGTGTATAAAATCAAACAATTACTAGGTTGGTACCCAATACAACCTGGTTAGTCCTGTGTATCCCGATGGGACTGTAACAGACAGTGGCTTGTAAAAGGGACCTAGACAAAATCAAGCAAAAACAATAGTAATAAATCTAAACTTAAGCTTGTGAAACATCAGTGTTGATCACAGAACCATAGTGTATAAAGTTTACAATGTGATACTAAAGTTGTATCTACCACTCATTGATGTGTTACATGGCGATAGTCAATTTGACACTCGACAAATGCCCTTACCCGGCTTGCTGCGGGTACGCACCTCGCCTCACCTGGCATCCGCTCAGGAAATGAGGCACCGCTCTAAGGAAATGGAAATTACAAAAACTATATTACCCCTATGGCCAAGACCAAAGTACATCTGTTAGGGATAACGGAACTTGCAATCCATTCCGAAATGGTGCACTTCTAAACAGTATAAAACATGGCAGAGTAGGTGTCTAAGAATCAATGGTCTCACCACTTGATTAGGCTCATGTGTATAACGTTACTGGCCTGGATAGATATGACCCTGTCTTCGTTTTCCCTAATACACTATAAACGTTATGAAGTCATTTGTTACGAAGTTCAAAAGACCCCTTGCATACATGTGTGTCCTCTAAAGCCCGTATTAACCCAGTGGACTATTAAAATAAAGTAGAGCCAAAGCAGTACTCTGCTTGAGAAAAGTACTGGCTTAATGCAAAATCGACACAAAAGTCCTTATCTCAGTTGCGTGCGTGGGAACTTGTAATAATTCTCTGACGCCGCAAGAAATGAATACTGCAATTTCGTGGATGATAAAAAGGCCGTAGAGTAACCTACTTCTCCGTCGGTACCCCGCTCTAACGACTGAGCTGGAAGAGGAGGTACCGGGCGGGCAGGTTGAGCGTCATTAAATCAACTTTGTGCAAGAGCGTACTTCCGTGTTGGCAACTACGGAGCGCTCCAATGGTCAAAACGCCGCATGCTATGTCGTTAGTCTAAACGTTGCTGAGAATGGTAGTTCCAATTGAAAGAAGTAGTTCTATTCGACCTAACGGGGTGGGACGAAGGGAACATCCGTCTCCAACTGGAAACTACAACTCTGCTATGGCAATCATAATATAAACCAAACGCTAGAGCATGTGTAAAGATATATAGAGAAAATTATGTATAGAGATTATTTGGAAACTCTATGCAAGTATATCAGGTTATAACGGATTGTGATGAAAACCAAAACACCCATAGGAACGCCCTGTAAATGTCTTGGTCCCCTTTTTTTTATTTTAAAGAAACACTTTATTTATCACGTTTCTGATGTGTCGTTCTCTTGCCAAATGTCAATCGGCCAAATTAAAAACAGCAAATTTAGACATAGCTCCGCGCTATAATGCCATGTCCTGTAAGGGAAGGCAGTAAAACCCCCCAGGAAGGAACATAGTGCATATATCCACTTGCTTATATAGATGACCACGGAATCTCATCATTTAAACCCTGCTGATCACTCTGTAATTTGAACACCCACTTCTGTTCTTTGACGAACAAGAATTTTTTAATGTCCGTCACATGTGTGGGAATAAACGGTTGTTCCAAGACCAACCATCTCAGGTCTTCCGGTTTGTGTTTAAGCGTCAAGAAATTATTGGTGAGTTTGGTAGCCTGTTTATTCCGTCTGATAGTACTCTTGTGTTCATTAATGCATATCTTGATCTTGCGTGTGGTCATGCCTACATACCGCAATGAACAGGGACAGGTAATCAGGTAAATAACTCTCTCTGTGTTGCAATTGGTATGCTTTTTTAAAATCCAAGGTGTACCTGTGCCTATGTCAACTGTTTTAATCGACTGAGTCTGTGGACATGCTGAGCACTGGCCGCATGGAAAATTGTACCAGCGGTAAATCCCATAAAGTATTCGTTATGGTGACAGATTTTGTTCTAGGTCTGGTATGTATTAGACTGTCTCGGAGGTTTGTTCCTCTTTTGAAAGAGAATAGAGGTGGTGGAATATCCACATTTCCTACGTTCAAAATCCGCCAGTGTTTGCGCACAGTTTTTTGTATTTGGTTGGACCACGTGCTGAACGTATTTACAAAAGTCATTCTGGACAAGGGAGGCTTTGGCACAGGGGGTTCTAAGAGAGCTCCCCGGTTGTTATTAGAGGCTCTTTTCCAAGCCTGTCTTACCAAACGTTTCGGATATTGTCTATCTCTCAATTGATTAGACAGATCCTCTGCATGATGGTTAAAGGTAATCACGTCGGAACAGTTTCTGCGAATACGCAGGAACTGTCCAACGGGTAAGTTCTCCCGAAGAGATTTAGGATGATGACTATTGAAACTGAGGAGGGAGTTCTTTGATTGAGGTTTCCTGTACAGTTCACTGCCAAGTCTGCCCTGGTTGGGGCATATCACAGTGTCCAAGAAAGGAAGTCGGTTTTTATCATAGACAACTGTGAAACGCAGGAATTTGTTCTTGGTATTCAACCATGCAGGAAAATCCAGCAGAGAAGCAACAGGCCCCTGCCAGACGACCAGAATGTCGTCAATGCATCTCTTCCAAATTTGAATCTGGTCTCTGAAAGGATTAGAATAAGTGAGTACATTGTTCTGCTCGAAAAGATGGACATACAGGTTGGCCAGACAGGGCGCAAAAATGCTGCCCATCGATGTACCCGAGATTTGTAAATATATTGTTTCCTCAAACTTAAAAAAGTTCTCCATCATGGCCAACCTGGCACATTCCATTATAAAATGGACCGGTGTTATCGTGTCCAACTCTCTAGCATCTAGAAGACTCTCAACGGCTTCTAAAGTTTCCACTTGTGGAATACAAGTGTATAAAGATTCCACATCAAAGCTAACCAGAAGGTCTGTCTCTGTATCATAGCTAGTATCTGGAAGTAATCTGAGGACATCCTTGGTGTCTTGCAGATAGCTGGGCATTTCTTTTACTAGTGGTCTAAGAAAGAAATCCACAAAGGTGGATAGAGGTTCCAACAAAGAACCTATGCCTGATATAATAGGTCGTCCCGGAGGTGGCCTTTGGCTTTTATGTATTTTCGGGAGGACATAAAAATATGGCATCACAGGATGTTTGGTTGTTAGAAAGTCTGATTCTTGCTCTGTATTCCAGCCTGCAGCTTTTGCATCATCTACAAGAATTTGTATCTCTCTAGTTAGTCTGGGAGTCGGATCTTCAATGAGTGGTTTGTATGCTGTAAGATCATTAAGTTGTCTCAGGCACTCAGTGCGGTAAGCCTCGGTATCCAGAATGACGATTGCTCCGCCTTTATCGGCGGGTTTGATTGTTATGGTCTCATCATTAGATAGAACCTTTAGAGCTTGTTTTTCACTCTGGGATACATTTTGGTAAATGTTGTCTTGTTTGGTACTGATTGTAGTGATGTCATGGATCACTGCTTGCTCAAACACTTTTACTCGATCAGGTATCAGGTGGACTGGAGGATTAAAAGTAGACGGTGTTTTAAGACCCGTGTTATTATCAGAATCATCTTCAGGAGAGGCTGTCAATTCTTTATTTTTAAAAGGGAAATGTAGGCGTATTTTTCTGAAAATTTTTGCCATTTCACATCGTAGTTGGAATAAGTCTCCAACATTAGTTGGGACAAAACCTAAACCTTTGTTGAGGACCATTTGCTCATTAGATGTAAGAGCTCCTGTGCTCAAATTTACAACTAACTCATTGTGTCGGAGCTCGTCCCTGGTTGTTGTTGCCCTTTCCTGCTGCGGGTGTTGGGTAGTTGGTGATCTGTCTGCCAGTGTACCTGCGGCTGCCCTCTCCTTCTGCCTCTGTTGCGTCCACGGCCTGCTCCTAAAAAAGGCGGCTGACCAAAGAAAGGAGGCTGGGGTGCAAAGGGAGGCATCGGCTGGGTGTAGGGGGGAAGTTGATAACCCCATGGAGCAGGGGCCCACCACGGGCCTCCTTGTTGGTAAGGGTTCGATGTACCTCGTCTTTGGTTGGGTCAGAATTGTTGTCCATTGGCTCTCCTAGGTGGTTGCATATTACTCTGGGTCTCTGAGTCACTGGAGTAGGTGTCTTATCCAGACGAAGAGTAGTTAGAGCCTTTCCTATTAAACTCCGGTGGAACATACTGCTCACTGGTGTAGGGGTAGACCTTCTCCAATGAGAAGCGTGCTAGGTCTTTTTTAAACTTCTCAATTTTGGTCAATAGAATCGTCTCTTTATGGTCTATATTGGATTTATTTGTCTCCACCATGTTCCTTTTAAATACAGTGCTAGATATGGTGGTCTTGATCTGACCTTCCAATGATTGTATTTCTATAAGTATAGCATCTGCCACCCTTTTCGCTGTGTTAATGATTAAGATCAACCAATCGCGTGTGCAACGCCACGCTATTAGTGACCAATCTTTGAAGAACGCTTTGTCCGAGAGGAAACGTCTAGGAGCATTCGTCACTATTAAGCCCATGGGAGCACTGTTGCTTCTAAGGTACTCCGTCATTATCGCACCATGTATAAAGGTGCGAGAATGAGAATTTTTGAGGCTAAGCAGGGACTGCCAGTCATCCTGTGTGTTGTTCGTGACTGTGGATAAAGTGTCTAAAATACTAGGATTAGTGCTCAGTATGGATTGTAGCACGTCTTCGTTGAAGGATAGACCAGTGAACTCTGCCATGATTATACACCATCCCAAGGACCAAGGAAAACGGTAAAAGTGAGACTCTCCTCAATGTGGAGAGTGTTCAAAAATGGACCCGCAGCCGTGGCTGCACTATAACTCAACACAAAACTCTTTCAAACGAAGGAGGGTCCAAGGGATATGTTTGGGGACCATCAACAGTATAAAATCCCCAAATCAACATATAATATACATAAATACTGTAGGTCTATTATTCAATGTGACTCCAAACACTGATGCAACAGGAAAAGTGAAGAAAACCAAAGTAAATGTGTATCACCTCAGAGGAAGATACTTCCAAAAGAGGTTAAGTTCCCATCACCCACTGCTTGTATCATCATCTGGGAACCATGGACAGAGCCATGAGTACCAACCACTGTGGTGATTGTGGTGGTTACACAGTTGTCCCAGGTGTGAGTATGAGTATCCTTAAAGTCTCTGTAAAGGTATAGGTAAGGTGATGGTTGCAGTGCAGAAAGTGATAAATGAAAAGTGCTATTAAAAATGGCTAACAAGGCACTAATAATTTTATTCTGGTGCTGCCTTGGTGCCACTTTAAAACCAGTGCATAGACAGCTTACACAAATAACTGTCAGATTTTTTGGTCTACATGTTTCGGCTTGTGGACATAGAAATCCTAGCTCTCATCAGGACCATATTGAAGCTACTGCAAAAGTGTATAAAATCAAACAATTACTAGGTTGGTACCCAATACAACCTGGTTAGTCCTGTGTATCCCGATGGGACTGTAACAGACAGTGGCTTGTAAAAGGGACCTAGACAAAATCAAGCAAAAACAATAGTAATAAATCTAAACTTAAGCTTGTGAAACATCAGTGTTGATCACAGAACCATAGTGTATAAAGTTTACAATGTGATACTAAAGTTGTATCTACCACTCATTGATGTGTTACATGGCGATAGTCAATTTGACACTCGACAAATGCCCTTACCCGGCTTGCTGCGGGTACGCACCTCGCCTCACCTGGCATCCGCTCAGGAAATGAGGCACCGCTCTAAGGAAATGGAAATTACAAAAACTATATTACCCCTATGGCCAAGACCAAACTACATCTGTTAGGGATAACGGAACTTGCCATCCATTCCGAAATGGTGCACTTCTAAACAGTATAAAACATGGCAGAGTAGGTGTCTAAGAATCAATGGTCTCACCACTTGATTAGGCTCATGTGTATAACGTTACTGGCCTGGATAGATATGACCCTGTCTTCGTTTTCCCTAATACACTATAAACGTTATGAAGTCATTTGTTACGAAGTTCAAAAGACCCCTTGCATACATGTGTGTCCTCTAAAGCCCGTATTAACCCAGTGGACTATTAAAATAAAGTAGAGCCAAAGCAGTACTCTGCTCGAGAAAAGTACTGGCTTAATGCAAAATCGACACAAAAGTCCTTGTCTCAGTTGCGTGCGTGGGAACTTGTAATAATTCTCTGACGCCGCAAGAAATTAATACTGCAATTTCGTGGATGATAAAGCCCGTAAAGTAACCTACCTCTCCGTCGGTACCCCGGCTGTTCTGATTTGTACGGTGGACATGGATTTGTCCACTACTGTGAGTCCTAGTAATCTAGGCAAGTACAGACAGACACCTTTAATAAACAATAAAGTGGCTCAAGCATACAGGGACACTTGTGCCAGTGTCACCATGGTGACACCTGGCTTTGTAGACCCTGGACAGATAATATTCGGTGATAATTACCTAGTGACCAACGCCAGCAATGTCTCTACTTCACATAGTGTGGCAATTGTTAATTTCTCCTGGGGAGGGGTAACTGGCCTCAAAAAGGTTGTGGAAAGTGCAGACCTCCCAGTTGAATGTCTGTTGGGCAATGACCTAGAATCCTCTCTATGGTCAGAAGTGGAGTACAGGACTCATGCAGAGATGTTGGGGATTTCATCACATGTCCTTGCTGTGACCAGGTCACAGGCCAAAAAGTGCCTCACTGAACCTCAGGTCTTGGAGCCTGGAACAATGGACCAAGCACCTGCCAAGAGGAAGAACAGAGGGGTCAAGGCTGTGCCTTCCCTCCTGCCTGAAAGTGAAGATCAGTCTTCTCAGGAAACTGATTTTGAGACCCCTGAAGGAACTGTCCCTGAAGAGCTTGAACCTGACCAGCTTGAGTTTCTGGGGGCAGGGGGGCCTTCTAGGGCTGACTTAAGGCAGGCTCAGTTAGACTGTCCTTCCCTTGAACCCCTCAGACAGCAGGCTGCTGCTGAGGCTGCTGGGAATGCTCAAGGTACCCATAAAGTATATTGGGATGATGGGCTCCTTTATTCATAGGCTAGAAATCCAAAACCTGGTGCAACCAGGAGGATGGTTATACCTCTGCAATTTAGGGGTGTAGGAAGGTGGAATCTGACTAATGGTTGCCCCCAACTTTTTGCCTGGTATTTGAGTGGTTTTTTACTAGTCTGGCTGGGATCCTGCTATCCAGGACCCCAGCCTATCTGCTTTCTCCCTAAAACTAATGTGAAGTACCCTAGGTACAAACTAATTGGATGCTGAGGATGCCCTGACAGTCCCTTGTAGATGGTACCCTAGGTACCCAGGGCATGGGTCCCTCAGTAGGCCTACCAGGGCTGCAGCACTTGTTGTGCCACCCTGGGACAGCCATACAAACTGACACCACCAGACAACTACTGTAGTCTGGGTAAGGTGGTGCTAGCACCCCTTACAGGGATATAGGTACCCTATATCCCACCCCATTACAACACATATACTCTCATAAGTCACCCCTATAGCAGGCCTTGGTAATCCTACAAGGCAGGGTGCTGAGGTATGTGTGAGGGGGGACCCCTACATGAGTAGGGCCTCTCTGCAACCTTCGTAAAATCATTGCTGGGTTGTTTGTAGTGTAGCCATACCATATACTCTTAACCGCATCATAAGTCTATCGCGATAACGCGATAACTTGAGAATGGCTACACAGAACCATATCGTGTTTGGTGTCAAACATGTAGGAATCATACCCCCAGTCCAGACATGGGCATGAGGGTACGATTCCCCCCTGCTACAGGGGCGATATAGGAAAAGCGGCAGAATTTAGACACCAATTTAAAAGTGCACAAGCAGTACAAAATGGCTACTACCCGCCACCTACACGACCCTGGCTGGCTGTTGCTGGTGAAAACCCCAGCCTCGCCAGCTGGACAATAGGGCTCCTGTGGCAGGGAGGTGCTAGCATCTCCCCAGACAGGATAATGTGGATTGGAACAGGGTGGGTGCACCAAAAGTCCTTTCAGAGTTGCACGTAGGCAGCTGCAGAAGCCTCATTCTGCATACACCGCTTGGAACCGGTTCAGGGGCATCCTGCCCCTCGCCCAGGCGGGAAACACACAAAGGGGAGAGAAGGTAGCCACCCTTTCCCGCCTCACCTACCATTGGTGGACGCTACTCTGGACACTCCCCTAATTTTGGGGATAAAGGTGAATAACGTGGCCCCAGAGCCTCAGATTAATCTTGAACTTTACAGTCTTGACCTTCAACTTGCTGCCGCCCAGCTGACGGAAGAAATCTCCCTTGGGATAAAGGAGTTATCCCCCTGCTTGGCAGGCACCTGAAACACTGCAAGTGACCCGGTTGGAACTTCGCTGCTCTCACGAACTTCGACGACTTCCAGAAACCTTGAGGTGGGTTTTCAGCGCATCCCAGAGGCCAGTGAGTGTGCTCAACGAGTTTGGGCACCGTGGAACGCGTGGGTGCTGAGATCCCCAATACCCCAGGACACCGGCCACCTCTTGCATAGCACACGACCCTGACCAGTGGGGAAGTTGTGCTTTGGCCCGTTTACGAGCCAACCACTCTACAGCAATTGTGCCAAGGACCAGTGCCCTAGCCCCCTCCGGTGGCCCGTGGGTGCCCTTTTACGCATGCCAAATTGCCGCCTCCCGCGGTCCTTCGTCTCTCGATTTGTGGGCCCTAGCGGAGGTCTACCTTTACAATCAAGAGTTCCCCTGGTTGCTCCAGGCCTGCTCCACAGTCTCCTCGAAGGAGACCTCTCCCAGACCTCGTGGGTCTGCACTATAGCAGATTTGTTCATTCTTCGTGGGTTGCGGTTGCCAAAGCTTAGTGGATCCAATCCGGACACTAACACCGCAGCGACCCTCACCCGACGTGGGACAGTCGCCCTCCTGAAGCTGGCCTTCCTTGAAGCCTCCCGGAGCCCGTGGCTGCAGATCCAAGCTACACCACTTTCCACCTGAAGCACCCGACATCGAAGGGCTCTTTGCTTTGAGCCTCCTGGTCACTTTGCCGTGACCCAGACTCTGTCCCCTCTGCTTTCAGGTTCTTCTCTACAATCTTCACATCTTTGATCTTCACGGCATCATCGACGCTTTTGGCTAGCAGAACTTTTGACTATTTTCCCATTGAAAATCAGCCCGCGACCCGACAGCAGAAACGACCTATGCACCCGGCTTCCCTTGGGCAGGTAACAGTGGTACCTCGGTACTCTCGTGGTAGTGGGCATCTCAAAAGCTTAAGTCTAAAGTTTTAACTTTGAACTCCTGCTAGAAGTATTTTTAAACTGTTTATTTCCAACCGCGACATTCTCCATAGGCTGTAATAGAGATCCCGATAGCAGCTACTTGCACTGCACGCGCCTCCCGTGGGTCCCCTTCCTCATAACCTGGGGTGGATTCTTAAGGGGCCAGCGATCCTGAATGCCCTAGGCATTGCCTGTAGAATTGTCGTGGTTCTTATACCACGTTTTTAGTATATAGTTTGGTCCCCCCCTGGGGCCCAATGTTAATAGTGCTATTTATTGTGTCTATCAATGCTTGTTTGATATTGTAACTTTGCCACAGCTTCATAAAGAGACTGTGGGATTCTGTCTAGAATAAATACATATATTTTATATATATACCTGTGTGGGCTACTCCTTCATTTGGTTATTCAAGAGTTTATTATGGTAAAACAATAAGCTTAACACTCCTTCAAGACTTAGCCTGAAGGCTGCTCTCCACAGCTACCACTAGGATAGCTTTCTTTAAAGGTTGTCTTAAACCTATCATCAATAAGAGTCGAATTGGACAGGTGCAAGGTAGGAGACAGCATATGCCAGGCCAACTTCTCACAAGGGGCTTCCTTCTTACCTTGGCCCATGATATTCCTCTAGCAGGACACTTAGGCCAGAACAAGACTTGGGACAGGCTTGTCCCTCACTTTCACTGGCCTCACATGAATGAAGATACCAAGGAGTTTTGTCGCTCCTTTGTAACCTGCCAAGCCAGTGGCAAATCAGGTGGCACAACAAAGGCCCCACTAATACCACTACCTGTGGTGGGGGTTCCCTTTGAAAGAGTGGGGATTGATATTGTGGGTCCCATGGATCCCCCCACTGCATCTGGGCACAGATTTATACTGGTGGTAGTGGATCATGCCACCAGGTATCCATAGGCAATTCCCCTTAGGACCACAACAGCTCCTGTTGTGGCCAGGGCCTTACTGGGAGTTTTCTCCAGAGTGGGGTTTCCTAAGCAGGTAGTATCTGACAGGGGTGCCAACTTCATGTCAGGATACTTGACAGCTATGTGGAAGGAATGTGGTGTCAACTACAAGTTCACCACTCCTTATCACCCACAATGCAATGGGCTTGTTGAGAGATTCAACAAGACCCTAAAGGGTATGATCAAAGGATTAACTGAAAAGCTCAGGCGAAGATGGGACATCCTTCTACCCTGCCTTCTGTTTGCCTACAGAGAGGTCCCACAAAAAGGAGTTGGCTACAGCCCCTTTGAATTGTTATTTGGGCACCCTGTAAGAGGACCCCTATGTCTGGTGAAGGAAGGATGGGAGTTACCTCTCAAAAAGCCTAAGCAAGACATAGTGGACTATGTACTTGGTCTCCGCTCCCGGATGGCTGAGTACATGGAGAAGGCATTCAAAAACCTGGAGGCAAGCCAAGAATTACAGAAAGCTTGGCATGACCAAAAGGCTGTTTTGACTGAGTCCCAGCCAGGACAGAAGGTATGGGTGTTGGAGCCAGTGGCCCCAGCAGCACTCCAAGACAAATGGTCTGGACCCCATACAATTGTTGAAAAGAAGGGAGAGGTTACCTACTTGGTGGACCTAGGAACTCCCAGGAGCCCCCACAAGGTGCTCCATGTCAACAGACTCAAGGCATATGTTGACAGGGCAGATATGGGCTTGCTCATGGCTACAGATGAGGGGCAGGAGGAAGAGAGTGACCCTCTCCCAGACCTGTTGTCTCAGAACCCTGAAGATGGCTCAGTTGATGGTGTGGCCTTAGGTGGCAGCCTCACTGAACATCAGCAAAATGACTGCAGACAAGTTTTACAGTCATATAGACATATGTTCTCATTGACACCAGTCAGACTAACTGGTGTACCCATGTGGTGGACACTGGTGACAAGATTTACAGGCAGCCTGACCATGTCAGGGACTGTATAAAGACTGAGGTGCAGAAAATGCTGGAGTTAGGTGTCATTGAGCCTTCAGAGAGCCCCTGGGCTAGCCCAGTGGTTCTGGCCCCCAAACCTCACACACAAGATGGAAAGAGAGAAATGAGGTTCTGTGTGGGTTACAGAGGACTCAATGCTGTCACCAGGACAGATGCACACCCAATTCCAAGGGCAGATGAGCTCATAGATAGACTGGCTTCTGCCAAGTTTTTGAGCACATTTGATTTGACAGCTGGCTATTGGCAAATCAGGTTAGCTGAGGAGTCTAAGGCCAAAACAGCATTCTCAACCCCAGGAGGTCATTACCAATTTGTGGTGATGCCCTTTGGTCTGAAGAATGCACCTGCCACTTTTCAAAGGTTGGTGAACCAAGTCCTTACTGGGTTGGATGACTTCTGTGCAGCATATCTAGATGATATTGCTGTCTTTAGCTCCACCTGGGAGGATCACCTGATCCACCTGACAAAAGTACTAGAGGCCCTGCAAAAGGCAGGCCTCACTATCAAGGCTACTAAGTGCCAGATAGGGCAGAGTAAAGTTGTATACTTGGGCCACCTTGTAGGTGGAGGCCAGGTTCAACCACTGGAGAGTAAGATCCAGACCATCAAGGACTGGTCCCCTCCAACTACCCAGACTCAGGTCAGAGCTTTCTTGGGCCTGACTGGGTACTACAGGAAGTTTGTTAAGAACTATGGGTCCATAGTGACTCCTCTTAATGATCTGACATCCAAGAAGATGCCCAAAAAGGTTCAGCGGACAGTAAACTGTCAAAAGGCATTTGGTGACCTGAAGAAGGCCATGTGCTCTGCACCTATCCTGAAGAGTCCTGACTACTCCAAAGACTTTATTGTCCAAACAGATGCTTCTGAGTTGGGGGTGGGAGCTGTGCTTTCACAACTTAATGTAGATGGTCAAGACCAGCCCATTGCTTTTATTAGCAGAAGGCTGACCCCTAGAGAGAAACGTTGGTCAGCTATTGAGAGGGAGGCCTTTGCTGTGGTGTGGGCCCTGAAGAAGTTGAGACCATACTTGTTTGGAACTCACTTCAAGATTCAGACCGACCATAAGCCCCTCTTATGGCTAAATCAGATGAAGGGTGAAAACCCCAAACTACTCAGGTGGTCCATTTCCCTACAGGGGATGGACTTTACAGTGGAGCACCGCCCAGGGACTGACCATGGTAATGCAGATGGTCTCTCCCGGTACTTCCACTTAGAACATGAAGACACAACTGGTCAAGGTTAGTCTAATGTCCCTGCGTTTGGGGGGGTTGTGTAGGAGAGTAGGGTCTGCTATCCTATGGTCACCCCAAATTTTTGCTTTTGCTTCACTGGTTTTATGACTTAGTGTGGCTGTGGGCCTGCTAATCAGACCCACAGCCCTGCTGCTCTCTCCCTAAATTAATGCCAATGCACACTAGGTGCATTACCAATTGGAACTGGTTCACCTTATTGGACCCTGTAACAGTGTACCCCAGGTACCCAGGGCATAGGTGTATCCAAGGCCTACCAGGGGCTGCAGCATGTATTGTGCCACCCCTGGCCTGGCCTCACTATTTGACACAACTGGCTGATCACTCAGCTGGGGTAAGTTGGTGTAATCACCTCTTACGTAGATATAGTATATCTATATCTAATATATATGGACATATGGTAACCTATCAGTCACTCCTATGGCAGGCCTTAACAATCCTGGAGGCAGAGTGCTTGGTTTCATGTGAGATGGTGCTCTGGCATGAGCTGAGCCTGTCTGCAGCTTTTGGAACAACGTCCTTTAGCTGTTTCATGATATTGCCATACCATATACTCTTAAGTGCATTATGTACCTCGCGGTCAAATGCTAACTTTGGTTTGGCTTTATCGTTTCGTTTCGTTTCATAAGGCTTTATTCGGAGCTTAAACACAAAGTCCATATAAGCACATTCAATACATTATAAAAACAAACATCATGTAAATACAAAACAAAATAATAAACCCTAAAACACCCTTTACACTACAAAACCAATCAGACGATTAAAATACAGATAAAAACAATTAAAAGATCATACTAGGCCTTGCTTTGATGGCTTGAAGAAGAAAGGTGGCAGTAAAAAAGCAAACATCAGGTGGCGGGTTAAATAGCAATTTCATAGAGTCTTGTACATTTCTAACTCCATACTTCTTAAAAACAGGTTTTAAAAAGGCTGAGCGGAAATTGCCATAAAGTGTACACAACAGTAAAAAGTGCATGGTGCTTTGTGCAGTAACATTATCACAAGGGCAAGGACCAATCGGGTGTTTTTTGATACTTGGAAACGCCACCAAATGGTGCACAATCCCAAAACGTAATCTTGTCAGTACGAACCGATGGGAAGGTCTGGTTACGAAGCTCAAATACGGTTGGTAACCTACCGTCTCACAAAAACTTCCGTAGAGCAAACAAGAAGTTAAATTGCCACTGGCCCTCCCACGCCGCTCAGACTTGTGGCTCATAAAAACAGATTTCATCTCAGTTTTGGTCAAGCTAGAGGCAGCATAACAATCCTCCTTTAGATTGAGTCCATAGATCTCTAAAAAGCAACCCGTAACAAATTTGACCCATGGAATCTTTAGATGGTTATCAATAGAGAGACAATCTTTAATGATAGCTGTATTTAAGGAGGTCTCTTCCTTTATCCAGATTGCACGCCACAGCATAAGTGGTCTAAGGGCGACTGAATCTGAAAGATGTTGAATTCCGAACTCACTATGCACCAAATCGGTAGAAACCGATATAGGTAAACTTAGGAGTCTTTTTAGGAAGAGGTTTTCCTCCACTTGTAGACTCCCAGTCGTAACATGCCCCCATGCACCAGCACCATAAAGAGCAATTGAAAGACACCTCATTTGATAGATTTTTAACATATCTTTGAGCCATTTGTCCCCTATTTTGGTTGCAAACTTAAACACCCCGTGGGCACATTTCGCCATTCTGGCCCTAACATGGGTGATCTCGCTGGACCAACTACCTGCCTTAGAAAAAGTAATACCTAGGTAGTTAAAAGAGTCCACCGTTTGAACCTTGTGCCCATCGATAAAATAAGAGTGGGGTTTTTTGCGGCCCAAACCACATTCCATAACAAAAGTTTTTGTTTTGTTAATCATCAACTTCCTTTCCTTAATGAACAGAGAAAACCTGTCCATTAGGCGTTGTAGGCCAATAGGGGTCCTAGACAAAATAACGTCATCGTCCGCATAAAGTAAAACTGGGACATAAAAATCAAGAATTTTTGGTGCATCAGCCACAACAGTCTTTAAAACAGAATCAACCTCATTATTAAAAAGTGTAAAAAGTAGAGGGGCGAGCACACACCCTTGTCTGATGCCGCGCCTAATAAAGAACTTAGGGGTGCGCTCCCCTCCTGGGCCGTAACGAACACTTGAGCTTAGGTTGGCATATAGCCGGGCCAAGAAATAAACAATGCCCTCCGGTGCCCCCATTTCGAGTAGTTTCCCCCATAAGATGTTATGGTTCACCATATCGAAGGCACTGCTCAAATCTGCAAAGCAGAGAAAAAGGGAACCTTTCTTGGCCTTCGTGTACTTCCCAATTAGTAGTTCTAGGTTGAGGCACTGTTCTACGGTCCCTCGACCCTTCCTAAAACCAAATTGGGAGTTAGCCAATATGTTATTCGATTCGGCCCATTCTTCTAGTCTGACCAGAAGCACCCTGCTCATGATTTTCACAGAGGAATCAAGAAGGGAGATCGGGCGATAGTTCTTAACGTCCCTCCTCTCTCCCTTCTTATAAATAGGAATAATAATGGATTCCTCCCAGGTAGGTGGGACACCATTACAGACAGCTACATTGAACACATTGGTTAATAGCGGGCCCCATATCTCTGGTTCTTTTTTATAGACGTCTATCGGCACCCCATCAGGCCCCTGGGCCTTCCCTCCCCTACTAACAGTAATACTATCCTGAACCTCGGAAGTGGATATGTCTAAAGGAATGACTGGCCAGTCGCCTCCACCTACATCCCTTGATTTATCCGAATCAAAAATCAAAGAGAAGTGGGAAACCCAACTTTCCACACTAACGTTTGCCGTCAATTCGGGTATCTCCTCGTCCTTAAGAAAAGGACAATTGACTGTGGCCCAGAATAGGGAGGAGTCTGAAGTTTCAGCTGCCTGGTCTAACTTATCCCATGCCTCTTGTCTTAGTTCGGCCTTCCTATTTTTGACTGCAGCCTGATAGGTGGCTCTGAGCTCCCTAATCGCAGTTCTATCCCTTTGTTTAGCTGCCAATGCCGCTTTAAGTCCCTTAAGGGGAATAGTGCTAGCATGGTCGAACCACCCCCTTTGCCGGCATGACTTGCCCTTAAAAAACTTGGTAAATTTAGCGTCAATAATGAGATTAATATTAATAAACTTGGGCATGATTTCATCTGTTAGTACCTCGCTCTCTAAAATAACAACAATATCATTAAAACAGTTTTTGATAATGGAGTTAGACAAAATATCTGCTTTATCCCCCTTCCACCTGATTCTGGTTCCACTTGGTCGGTGCGGTTCAATGTTGGCTATTATGTTTATTTTGGGGCCCTGTTTCACCTTCCAAAGAACAGCCTCCACAGTTAAACAGTTATGATCACTGATTAAATTATCAACTACCAGAGGGGCTGTACACCACGGGTTAAGGCTCGATGAGATGCAAATAAAATCAATCACAGTATTTGCATTTCCGCCCGTAAATGTGAGAATGATTTCGCCAGAGGCACCTTTCATATTTACCAGCATCTCCATATCATAAGTCATTAAGATTTTATTTAATGAATCGCCATAGGAATTATGGGGAAAGTGAGAAACGCCCTCCCCCCAGCAATTTACAAAACCGCAAACCCTATGGGCGGGGGAAAGACACGCAGCAGTATTAAAATCCCCTAGCCAAATGAAATCAAAGACAATATCGTTTTTCATAACTATATCTGCCAAAGCGGACTCTAAAGCAAACACTACCTGTTGCCTAGTACTGTCAAATACATTATTATAAAAATTGATTCAAAGGATGTTTCTACCTTGCTCCTGATAAAGCCACAGAATCTGGGAGTGGGCCCCAATCGATACATATTTCTTTACAATGAGTGGTACTTCCACTGAAATCAAGATCAAGAGCCCACCCTTTGCTCTGCCCGAAGTGGAAGCCACAGCCGGCAATTGGTAGGAAACAAAACCATTGTAATTAATGGGGTCCAGACTCCAGGTTTCCTGAAAACAAATAATATTAAAAATATTGATGAAATCAAACCAACCTAGACATACATCCTTTTGTGAGAGTCCAGCAACATTCCAACAGGCAATTGAGCACAAGCCACAATTAGCCGGTAGAGTGATCTTAGTTAGTTCGTCCCTTTCCCTATCATCTGGGGCCAATCTCTCAATTTCACAACCAACTGAGGCATTAATAGGATTAGCACTAAAACCGCTTTTACCAATAGGCTCCACTATTTCTAGTACCCCAGGGATCACGCTGCTCCTCCCCTCTCCCAGGGAAACATCCACAGTCCCTGGGTCTACTAAAGGTAATACCAGTCAATCGTTACAATCAAGCCCGCTCAGGGGCTGGAATCTATTGGACGTTGTAATAGTATGGCCAGCACGCATATTCAAATCTCTATACCCCCTCCGATGGTACTCAACATTGGATTGGATATCATGGGCCCTGTAAAAGTACCCAAGAGGACGTAGAGAGATTCCTTGATCTCGGGTAGGGAGAGATGCGGCTTTAATCAACACAGTGGAGGTAAGTTGTGGATTTCGGAAATTGATAACAATACAATCCCCTCCACAGGTCTTACGAGAATTACCTACCCAATTAGTTCTTCTGGTACTTAAGATATTCCCTGATAGGGCTACAGGGAAACCACACTGTCGGTGGAGCCAATCCACAGTCTTATTCTTTAGTGAGGAATGGGATTCACCATAGCCATAGTTGCTTCCGGGCTCTCTTACTGGAGGGACGTTGGTTAAAACTGCCACAAAAGGTGCACAAGCCGGTGGTAAATCCGGCTGATGGCTGTTTGAACTATTTATATTTATATTGGAACCCGCCTGATTCCTTAGTGCTGAACTGGAAAAAGGTTTGGTTTGACCCGACAGCTGCGGGGGAGGGTTGGAAACAGCAGATACTACTTCGCAAGCATTCCCAGAACAGGAATTAAGGTTTGTGCTCACGGCCGTCGATAAAACTATATTAGGAGTTTTAAAGGGTACCTCAACAAGTCCATGTTCGTTATCATTGGTTTTTACTGCTGTACCAGCATTAATATATGAATCCAATAAACCTCCCAGTCTAACTACTTCATCTGAAATTGAGTCGAGTTTGATCAATAGAGGTTTAACAAGTAAATCAAACTTAACATCTATAGCATTAATCAGAAAATCAAGTTGCTCATTATCTAGAGTAATCGCAGTACTGTCCTGTGCCGTTTTTTGATCGCGTTGAGCATTGGACAATAAAGGGTCAGCTCTCTTAGTGGGACGGTTCCCCCCTCGTTTTGGCTGATTAATCTTACTATTGTTCCTACATGAGCGTAATAATCTTTGTGGCCTCATGGCCGTCACGCTAGGAATTAATAAATCAGAAGTAGTGACTTGACCAGATTCCAAGTCGTTAGGGGTCCCAGAAGTTATGCTAGCCATGCTCATATTATCCGTTGGGGCAACCAAGGTGGGGCTATCCATAGGGTCTAAATGAGTACTAACGTCTGGGTTAGTAATAGACTGGGGGACAGATCGATTAGGCGAGGGAGGGGTCATACCTTGTGACCCCGGCCGTCCTAAGGACTTCCTCCGTTCATGGTTGATTTTATCAACCATCTTGACCAAGTAATTATCCATAGTAGCAGAAACAAGTTAACAACGGGCAGCAAACGTGTTTTCGGACCCCCTCCTGCCCCCTCCTGTCCCGGACTGTCACAGACTGTCCGCCCTTTGTCCGGGCTTCGTCCTGGGCGTCCCGCGGCGCGTCCCGCGCTGCGGTAACAAATAGTATTTAAGGGATACTGGGGCCAATAGGCAGGTGGGGCGGGCCGCAACTCAGCTGCGGGCAGGCACGGGCTCCTGGGAACTGGAGTCCGTCCAGCAGCCCCTCTCGACCTCAGCAGCGGCACAGCGGCTCCGAACACAGCCCCTCCAGGAACAGCAAGGCACAGTGAGTCAAATGCCCCCACAAGCGATGCGGGACCCGCGCCAGCGGGTTCCGCAAGGTTTTTAAAATGTTTGTGGGCGGGTGGGCGGGCCGCGACTCAGCTGCGGGCAGGCACGGGCTCCTGGGAACTGGAGTCCATCCAGCAGCCCCTCTCGACCTCAGCAGCGGCACAGCGGCTCCGAACACAGCCCCTCCAGGAACAGCAAGGCACAGTGAGTCAAATGCCCCCACAAGTGATGCGGGACCCGCACCAGCGGGTTCCGTGAGGTTTTTTAAATGTTTGTGGGCGGGTGGGCGGGCCGCGACTCAGCTGCGGGCAGGTACGGGCTCCTGGGAACTGGAGTCCGTCCAGCAGCCCCTCTCGACCTCAGCAGCGGCACAGCGGCTCCGAACACAGCCCCTCCAGGAACAGCAAGGCACAGTGAGTCAAATGCCCCCACAAGCGATGCTTTATCAAAACATGTCGAGTAAGGTGTCATACGATTTGGAATACTACCCCCTCGCCAGTTCTGGCTACGGGGGTAGCATTCCACCCTTCTAGAGGGACACGACATGTACCTAGCCTGAAACCCGGGTAAAGTTAAACAGAGCCTCAGCATCACAAAATGGATGCTGCCACCACAGACACAAGTCTGCCCTCCTGCTGCTGGGAGTCCTTCCAGCTTGGGAGGTGTGGACAAAGGGTTTCCTGTCAGGGGAGGTGCTTGCACCACCCCAGACAGGATTTTGTGAAGTGGGTTAGGGAGGGCTGAATAGATTGAGACATGCCTGGGGCACACAAGGTGTCCCTGTGCATATGCCAGTTCAAACCGGAGCTGGGGCTCTCCAGCCCCAGTCCTGGCGCGAAACTGTACAAAGGAAAGGGGGTGTAACCACCCCCCTTCCTGGTCCTACCCAGAGGAGGGACCTAGCAGGTAATCCGGCCCCTAGATTTAGAATAAGAGTAGGAGCTGTGTCCCAAGACTTCAGATCATCCTGAAACTCGACTTAAATAAGAAGAACTACTGGACTTCGATGTTCTGCTGCACAGAAGACTGAAGAGAATCTCCCTTGTGGCCAAGGAGGGACCACCCTGTGAATACAGGCACCATCCAGCAACTCAAAGACTGCTTTGCCGCCGCCTCCCGCCGGAGACCGAGCCCAGAGCCCGACAAGACCCAGACTCCCAGACATCTCTGAGCCAGATCCACAGTCCCTGAAAAGAAGAGACCCGTGGAGGCACCGAGAGACGTGAGACCGGCCATCTTGAAACGTCCACGACAAGCTGACTGCGCAGCACCTGAGGCATCCTCAACGCTGTGCTTTGGGCCCTGAGAAGCCCCAACACCGAGCAGCATTTGCACCAAAGATCAGCCCTCCAGCATCCACGAGATCTGCGTGGGGCCCTTTTGCTTTTTGCCACTCGACGCGTCATCCCGGTTACTGGCCAGTTGGCTAGTGGCCATCTTGGCGACGAAATCTACGAACAACACCGCTGGTCTGGTTGCCCCAGACTGGCCCTTGCTCCTTTGAAAAGGAGCAGGCCCACTGACCTTGCTGGTTAGAGCACCAAGCTTGCATCGATTCCTGCGTGGCTTGCATTAGCCAAGGCCTGTTTGCTACGATCAAGAAGCCGACACCGCCATCAGCTAGAGCCTTCGTGGGACAGCTCGTGAGTGACTCCTGGTCATCGTCGATCCCTTCACCTCCACGTGGCTGCGGAGACAAGCTTCCCTTCTTCACCTATTGGCACCCGACATCGCCTGGTTCCTTCCTGGTTCCACGCCGGTCACTGGCTAGTGACTTTGAACACTGTCCCCTCTGCTTACAGGTCGTCTACTCTTCAGATCCACCCTTGGATCCACCCGAACTCTTCCTGCCTGGCCGCCTGCAGCATCTTCATCCTCAGGCTCCATAGACCGGCACGACGAAACCCGATGCACTTTGACCCCTATGCACCCGCTTCCTTTGGGTGAGGTAACGCTGGCACTCCGGTGCTCCTGGGTAGAGAAACATCTCTAGTGTCTAGGTTTCAAGTTGTTAGGTTCTGGTCCATCCGGAAGGCTCCTTTTTCTTTAACTTTGTGACTTTTACGCACCCATTGAAATCAATAGGTGCACGCGTGTAACTTTTCACACTGCACACGCATCCTGTGGGCCTCCTGGTCACTAACTACAGTTAGCTCCTTGTCGTCCCAGCGATTCCCAAGGCCCTAGGCCTTCCTTCCTTTCTATTTGTGGTTCTTATACCACTATTTTAGTATATGGTTTAGCTGGCCACCTGGCCCATCCATAATTGTGCAACTTTTGTATATTTATACACTGCCTTGTTTTAACGAATGTGCTTCTGTGCTCATAAAGAGTATAAGGGATACTTTTAAGTAAATAAATACATATATATTTTGAATATATATCTGTGTGGTGTCCTTTCATTTGGTATTCAAGGAGGTTACATATGGTAAAACAGCTGGCTTCACATGCCCTCAAGAGTTTAGCCTGCAGACTGCACTGTCCACACTACCACTAGGATAGCTGGTCTATCAAGGTTGACTTCAACCACCACCATAAGGGTTGTTTGGCATGGTACACGGTGATCACTAGAATTAGTGAGCAACATATATCAGGCCAACTTCTCACAATCTGGATATGTGTGTACAACGTATTAATTGGTCCCACAGCCCAATCAAGGGATACCAACTCACAGGCGGACAATTTCTTTATTTTAATATTCCTATTAGAATGTGCCCTGTAAGAGCATAAATGTGATATTGAGCAAAAGTTCTACCGTGTTTTCGCTGTGACTTCATGAGCCATGCAGTTGTAAATACCCTAGTTTCTGCACATGGCAGGAGGAGGAGTGGGTAAAAGTCCATGAACTGTTCATGCTTGTTAGCTTCTCGTTTGTTTTCAAGAACTGAAGGCACAAGTAGATCAGAATTAGATTAAGAATGATAACAGCAGATGTTGAAACCGCAACTGTCCTCTCACTGTGAGAATGTGTTCATGCTTTGATAAGATTCCTATTTGATGTTTGTATAAAGCTTAACTTACAAAACTTATTATGCCATACATGTTTGACTCAGCTATCTCAATGTATGCCAATGTAGTTCAAACAGTATATAAAGACTGTGCCAGCTGCGTCTGACAGAGCATACTTGGAAGCATACTGCTTTGTATCTTTCAAGCCTAAGCTAAGATAAACACCTCCACACTTGCGTTATGTTGTTTTCTCAGTTTTTGATTGTTGTCCCGCATTAACAGATAAGTGTACCTGATTTGTGTGTTCACAGACTATTGGCAATGGTATGTGATGTGGGCCTCCTCAAGACTGAGACTTTGAGGAAAATTGACTCCTCATCTGCCAGTGCACATAACTGCACACCCCTATATTCCCGGATGTGGGCCGCCTCAAGACTGAGACTTTGAGGAAAAATGACTCCTCATCTGCCAGTGCACTTAGCTGCACACCCCTATATTCCATTGGGGCCTTTCACCTGCCGGAACTGCAGATTCACCAGCATCCAACCCTCCACACCACCAGCCAGAGAACCCAACCACCTCCGCTGCATCCTCCTCAACACCCGCTCCGCTCGCAAGCACGCCATCGAACTCTGGGACCTCCTAGACTCCACCGCCCCCGACGTCGCCTGCCTGACGGAGAACTGGCTGAACGCCACCTCAGCACCAGACATCGCCATAGCCATCCCACAGGGCTACAAGATCTCCCGCAGAGACCGCACCAACGGAGTGGGAGGAGGAATCGCCATCATCCACAAAGACTCCATCAAAATCTCAACGAACACCGATGACACCCTCACCACCGCCGAGCACATGCACTTCCAGATCCACACCGACCCCAACACCACCTTCAGAGGAACTCTCATCTACAGACCTCCCGGACCCCGCCCACAGTTCAGTGACACCATCGCCGACCTCATCAGCACCCACGCCCTCGCTTCCACGGACTACATCCTCCTCGGGGACCTGAACTTCCACCTCGAGAACAACAACGACGCCAACTCCACCGCCCTGATCGACAACCTCGCCAACAAACAGCTCGTAACAACACCTACTCACGCCGCTGGACACACGCTCGACCCCATCTTCTCCGCAAGCCCCCACGTCTCCTTCAACCACACCACCGCACCACACTGGACCGACCACAGAAGCGTCCACTTCAACTTCAGAAAACCCATCACACATCACCGCACCTAACAGCTACCACGCTGCTGCTGGGGCAAGGTCACCGAGGACCAACTGACTACCGCCCTCGCCCTGCGACCACCCACTGACCCCACCGACCCAGACACCGCCGCGACCAACCTCACACAGTGGAACAACGACTGCGCCAACACCCTCGCCCCTCTCAAGACCTCTACAACCAACCACACCAACAAGAAAGCCGCCTCGTTCACCGAGGACCTCCGGATCTCCAAGCACACCTGTCGGAAGCTGGAGAAGAAATGGCTCCACGACCGAACACCAGACAACCACACAGCCCTCAAGAGCGCCACCCGCAGACACCACCAACTCATCAGGACCGCCAAGAAGACCGCCTTCTAGGACCGCCTAGACAACAACGCACACAACACCAAAGAGCTCTTCAGCATCGTGAAAGAACTCTCCAACCCCAGCTCCAACACCAACGACATCCCGCCATCTCAAGACCTGTGCGACTCCCTGGCCACCTTCTTCCACCGCAAGATCACCGACATCCACAACAGCTTCAACTCCGACCCCCCCGCACCCACCACCGAGTCCACCACCCCTGCGACTACCACTCGCACCAGTCGCCTGACCGTCTGGTCCAGCGTCAGCGACGAAGAAACCATCAAAACCATGAATTCCATCCACTCCGGATCCCCATCGGACCCCTGCCCTCACCACGTTTTCAACAAAGCCAGCGCAACCATCGCGCCCCACCTCCGGAAAACAATCAAGTTCCTTCGAGACAGCAACCTTCCTAGAAAGCTGGAAGCACGCCGAGATCAACGCCCTTCTGAAGAAGCCCAAGGCGGACCCCAAGGACCTCAAGAACTTCCGGCCCATCTTCCTGCTCCCTTTCCCGGCAAAAGTGACCGAGAAGATTGTCAACAAACAGCTGACCCGCTACCTCGAAGTTAACAACATCCTGGACCCTTCCCAATCCGGTTTTCACAGCAACCACAGCACCGAGGCCGCCCTCATCGCCGCCACTGACGACATCCGGACCCTGATGGACAAAGGAGAAACAGCCGCCCTCATCCTCCTGGACCTATCAGCAGCCTTTGACACGGTCTGCCACCGCACCCTATCAGCACGCCTCCATGACGCCGGTATCCAAGAGAAGGCCCTGGCCTGGACCACATCCTTCCTCTTCGGCAGAACACAGAGCATCCGCCTCCCACCCTTCCGCTCCAAAACCACCGAGATCATCTGCGGCGTCCCACAGGGATCCTCCCTCAGCCCGACGCTGTTCAATATCTACATGGCCCCCCTTGCCCACGTCGCATGACAACACAACCTCAACATCATCTCCTATGCCGACGACACCCAGCTGATCATATCCCTCACTGAAGATCCCCACACCGCCAAAGCTAACCTCCACAGAGGAATGAAGGCTGTAGCCGACGGGATGAAGGACAGCAGACTGAAGCTGAACTCAGACAAGACAGAGGTCCTCATTCTCGGACCCACCCCATCAGCCTGGGACGACTCTTGGTGGCCCACGTCACTAGGCACAGCCCCGGAACCCACGGACCACGCACGCAACCTGGGGGTCATCCTCGACTCCACTCTCTCCATGACCAGGCAAGTCAACGTCGTCTCAGCGTCCTGCTTCAACACCCTCCGAATGCTCCGCAGGATCTTCAAATGGATCCCCCTCGACAAGAGAAAAACCGTTACCCAGGCCCTCATCACCACAGACTCGACTACAGGAACGCCCTCTACTCAGGAACTACAAACAAGCTCCTGAGACGACTCCAACGCATCCAGAACGCCTCGGCCCGACTCATCCTCGATGTCGCCCGCCGCAGCCACATCACACTCCACCTGAGAGGCCTGCACTGACTCCCCGTCAACAAAAGGATCACCTTCAAGCTCCTGATCCACGCACACAAAGCACTGCACAACACCGGACCCACCTACCTCAACAACCGACTCAGCTTCCACACCCCCACCCGAAGCCTCCGCTCAGCCACCCTCGCCCTCGCCACAGTCCCTCGCATCCGAAAAACCACCGCCGCCGGCAGATCCTTCTCCTACCTCGCCGCCAACACCTGGAACACTCTCCCCACCATCCTACGACAGACTCAGGACCTGCTGGCCTTCAGAAGACTCCTCAAGACCTGGCTCTTCGACCAGTAGCACCCCCCCCCCCCCCCCTCCCCAGCGCCTTGAGACCCTCTCGGGTATGTAGCACGCGTTACAGATTCAGTGATTGATTGATTTCCCGAACTAGGGGTCGGGACCCACTGGTGGGTCACAAGTCTATTTTTGGTGTTTTGCGAAAGTCCTGATCTGTATGTTGGTAATATTTAAAATAATTAGCCCTGTTTGTACACGAGTGCCAAGTTGCTGAATAATATCCCTATGTCCAGTCTTAAAACAAACCCTTGCAATTATTCCTAAGCAAGAATCTGGATGAACCATCCAGTATTTGTTGCTGCTGTTTTTTTAATTGTCAAAGCCATTTCAACAGAGATTGTGCTTACCATATGCAGTTATAGGCAGCCATAATAGCTGTGAATTACTTTATCATATAAATTGAGAAATATGGATGTGGCTTAATGGCCAAAGTTGGCAACTTTGGTTCTGGGGAACCAGGTTTGAGCCACGGTGTTGGCTCAACATCTTTTGAGTTTGGGCAAATCACTTAATCTCCCATGCTTATAATAAAATTCACCTGGCCTTGTGTAATGTAATCTGGTGCTTATGTAAAGTGCTCCAAGACCCATGGGCCGTGTTTGCCCGATATAAAATTGCAATATATGAATAAACCTCTGCCCCTTGTTGTAACACAAAAATAGATATTAAGCCTTACCCCTTACTCTGCTACAGAAGGATGTTAAAAAAAGTAGCAAAAATGACTGGTTCAAAAACCAAGATTTGTCCGAAGCCTTGCGATTTTAGTGAATGGATGCCACAGTCCAGCACCCCATTCTGAAAAGTGTTCCAGCTCCAGATTCTAGTGCAGTTCGCCATCTTTCATTTTTATGGGTGCTTAATATCTTGGCCACAGTCAGATATCGAAGGCCGTGGTCTAGGTCGTGACACTTGCAAACAATTTCTGTTATTACATTTAAAAAGCACCCTACCTCATGTCCAATACAGTAAGGTGGGTTGCAAAAGTTTGTGTTCTGAAAATTGGGTTGTGGTTCTAAGAAGTTTGAGAAGCACTGTTTCAGCCCAATCAGCAACTTTTTATTGCAATGATAATCAAAGTAAAGTAGTTCATTTATTTCACTGCTGCTAGACAGGGCCTGGATTGAAGTGTTCATGTTGAAACTGGTTCCAAAGTAATTAACTTTTGAGGCAGTTTAAAACTCATTTGATCAGAGAACCAGAACATTTTTTAGGTCTCGCCTGACCCAGCGCATGCGCTGGTCTGGCGAGACTTATTGAGAGGGCTCCAAAAAGTGCTACCAGGCCAGCCTAGAGCCACAGTGCATGTCCCCGGACGCGCGCGTCGCTCTTTACCGTGATTACTTTCACTTTAGTGGCCGCACGGCCGCTTTGATGTTTGATGTGATCTCGATCGCGAACACTTTAACTTTCGCGGTCGCTTTGCATAGCCAATAGGTCTCGCTTTTGGGACCTTATAAGTGTTTAGTTATGCAACTGTTGCATGGCTAAGCACTTACAAGGTCCCAAAGGCGAGACCTATTGGCTATGCCAATGCTTGTTTTTACTTAGATTGTACTCACTGTGAAACACTTAGATTCCAATTAATAATTTCTGTTTATGCAAGTCATGTAGATAGATATGACAGTGGTTACATAGTTCAGGGGTACATGTTGCATAGTTCCATTTACTAAGTTGAGGTCACACATATACAATATACAAGCTAGGAACAGTGGACAGTAGACGTTTGGGAGAAAGGAAACAGGTGAGAATGCTTGATCCTGGAGTTATTCAAGTGCGTCTTGAATGTCATGCCAAATTGCATCAGAAATTGAGAAATGAGAATTTGCCAGAGTAAGTTGTTTCCAGAGGTAGAGTTCTGCCACTGGAAATCGCCGGTCATCTCTGTGTTTACATCAGGCTTTGTGGGTAACTAGGAGACACTCATTTGCTGAGGACATATTAGGTGCTATTATGCATTTTATATGTTAACAGTATTTTGGGGATGTACATTTGTTTGTGAGACAGAGAATCTTGAATGTCTTTTACTAGGAGCCAACATGCTTCAAAAGTGTGCTATCACTGTTCATGTTTTTTCAGGACAAAGATCAATGTTCTGGTTGCGTTTTGTACCTACTGTATTGTTTTGATTTTGAATGCTGGTAGCTTGATCAGCACCCAGTAGTATGTGATAGTATGGGTGAAGGATGAAAGAGTTTTTTCAGGTTACCCATACAGTCACAGCGAGGCGGTGTGGACCAAATTGCCTGTAGTCACCCTACTGATAATTTACATATGCCTCATTATTTTACCCGTAGACTTGTATTTATTATTTGCCAATACCAATTTGACCTCTGAGCTTTCTTGCCATCTGGACCCTCATGACAGTTAAACACTTATGCATTAAACCAAACACTGGGGATTGCTCCATGGAGGGTTAAACCACACACAATACAGGTTAGTCTTGTGTATAGTAAAGCAACCTGGTAGAAAAAAGAAACTGGTAATCTAGATTTATTATCACTGGGCAGGGTTCCATGGTCCTAACTCAAATTCCATTATATCGACCTACCTCTTCACAGAAACCACTACATAGATTCAAAAAGAAACTGGTAATCTATTTTTGTCACTGGGCAGGGTTCAATGTTCCCAACTCAAATGCCACTACATCGACCTACCTCTACACAGAAACTACTACATTCAGCAACCTGGTAGAAAAAAGAAACTAGTAATCTAGATTTATTGTCACTGGGCAGGGTTCCATGTTCCTAACTGAAATGCCACTACATCGACCTACCTCTACCCAGAAAACTCCTGGTTCAACACTCTATTGCCTATGTACGTATACAAAGTAATTAGCTTCTACAGCAACACATTGTACTGTCTGTGCCTCTACATTGACTTATTTTAACCCTAATCCTAAACTTACTCTATCCATATTCCTACATAATCCCTCATCTACGTCTAAGCCGGTTTATCGCCCTAAACCTAACTCTGTCCTTAAACCCAGCCCTAACTCTTACCCGAAACATTACTTAATCACTAGCCTTAACCTTAATTCGAAGGATAACGCTGCCATCTACAATAGCCCTAGAACTTCAATATTTTAACAGTATCACCTTGGCTGTGACAGTGTTGTGTTATGAAGATTCAGCTGATGTGCTGAAGTGGGAAGCACCTATCTATTGGCGTGTTGGTAATTGCATTTAAATGAAATTGATTTGATTTAGTATGGGTGCACCCTGAGCAGCCTTACATTCTTGTGGACAAGTTGCATCCCTGCTATACAAATGTGTTTTAAAAATTCCCAGTAAGAGCTGTCAGATTTGGATGTGCATCCTCCGCACACAAAGTTCACAAAGAGAGGGATAATGCATTGTCTCCCTTCATCTATTGCTTGTGGAAAGTATCATTAACATTTGGCTGAGTTCACATTTCAAACCCATGGTAGTGTAGACAAGACCTTAGCATGGAGCATGGGCATACATCTATAGGCCTCCATTGCTTAAAGTGCTTATTTGTTTAGTCCATGGGTTGTGAAGCTTCCATACCCAGCAATGAGGTGCATTGCAAAAGGCCTTCACCGTTTTGCAGTGGATTGGGATCAGTGCTTAAGAGTGGAAATACAGTGTTACTTCAGGTTGAAGTGATGTGTCACCCATTTCAGTACACAATGCAGGTATGTCCTGCTGTTGCTCTGTTTCTTCCCCACCCCTTGGCTTATGACCCCCACTTTTGTGGTGGTGTTCTCCTTGGACAGCCTCCCGGCTACAGCTTCAGCCATCATCCAGGTGGTATGCTGTGCAGCACTCCTTGGTTTTTTCTCCCTCCTCCATTCTGCTCGCCTGGGGGACAACACTGTAGGCTTGCCATTACTGTTCTTTGGGGCTGGGCTGCTCAGCTCCGTCTTAGTTTCTCCTCAATCTGCAGGTCGTGATGGACTACAGGACAGCATTTGCACCATGCTGTCATTGTTGGTTCCTTCTCTTTTTGCAGCCTGCGCACCACAGTTCCAGTTATCCTCTAAGCCTGAGCGTGTCAATGGGTAGAAGCATGTGTCAACTTTATCTAAATCTGGGCTCCATACTAAAACTGTCCAGGATATAGGGACTCCTCAGCTGGACCTTAAGGCAAGCCCACATTACAGAGAATGAGCAGTAAGTGCATGCTCTGCAGCGGAAACTCCTAGCAAGATTTATACTAGGAATTAGCCACTGGTCTTGGAACAAAGACACCTCAGGGACAGTTCTGCTAGTACCCCTCAGCTTTACTAACAGTGTTATTAAGGTCTGCTCACTCGGACTCACAGCTGACAACTCCTTAACTCTCCCTTTTCAGACTTTTCATTGTGCGCACAAGTCCAAGGCCTGCAGCAATTGTGCCATCATGTACCCCAAAGCAATCCGAGACTGTGAGGGGAAACTCTGTGTCACCTAACATAAGAAAGAGCTCAGAACAAAGTGGAATGGTGCACTCAGAGATATAACAGCCCTCAAATCCTCAGTTGTGTTTGAAAATATTCTTCTTTCATTTGATTCTCATATAATACATAAAGTCCAGCAACCGAACATCCAGACAATGCGTTTCATTCAGGAACAATTTTACTTCATCAGGGCTTTTGTATCATCTTAGTCATTGAATTCCTGATTCCATAGGCTGACATCAACAATATCCATATTCATTGGCCATGTATGGCTTCATGCCAGTCAATAATATCCATAATCCTAGACCAAGTCTGGCAGGGATTTGGAATCGATCCAAATTTTAAATGGGGAATTAGTGTTCTCCAATTGATACCTAACAATGGATTGTCACAACAAGCTGTCATAAATCAGCTGCCATAAAGTCTGACTAGTGCCATACGTCTGCCTCAACGCCACTACCAGCAGAGACTCCATTTTCTTTTTAGTTTTCATTCTGACCCTGTAGAGGAGGCACATATGGCTTCTCAGGATACTGATGATGAAGATGGATTTCTCCACCCGGGGGTTCTCTATGAACGTGCCGAAAACACACCTGACTCCTTCTCAGATGCTCCCTTTCATCGGGGCTGTTCTCGACACAGTGCAGTTTTCGGCCTACCCTTCTGAGCAGTGAGTCCAAGATATTTAGGTTATGATTATGATGTTTCAGCCTGTATCCTGGATTTCAGAAAGACTGACTCTGAGGCTGTTGGGCCTCATGGCCTCCTGTATCCTGTTGGTAAAGCATACCAGGTGGCGTATGCAGGCTCTGCAGCGGGACCTGAAGTTCCAGTGGGCGCGTCATCAAGGAAATCTCACAGACGATGTCCAGATCTCGGAAGGAACAGCAAGAGATCTGCAGTGGTGGTTGACGAACCACAATAGGGTCAACGGCAGACCCTTCTCCCTTCCCCAACCAGATCTCAGTTGTGACGGATACGTCACTTCTGGGATGGGTCGGCCATCTAGGAGAGGCAGAGATCAGGGGACACTGGTCTCCAGTGGAGTTGGGGCTCCACATCTGTTTGTTGGAGCTTCGAGCGATTCTGTTGGCATGGAAGGCATTTTTTCCCTCTGTCAAGGGGAAGTTAGTGCATGTGTTCACGGACGACACCACTGCCATGTGGTACTGCAACAAGCAGGGTGGGGTAGGGTTGTGGACCCTTTGTCGAGGGGCCATGCATCTCTGGACATGGCTGGAACAGCAGGGCATAACCCTGGTGGTTCAACACCTGGCAGGTTCTCTGAATGCCAGGGAGGACAAATCTAGCCATCGATACGTAGCGGAGCACAAATGGCAGCGGTAGTCAGAGGTGGCACGGGGTCTCTTTCAGCACTGGGGAGATCTGTGGTTAGATCTGTTCACCTCCTGAAGAGATTGTGCTGTGTCAGCAATACTGCGCAATGGAGTTTCCAAGGCGACTATCGTTCGGCGAGGCCTTTCGTCGCGAGTGGAGCTCAGGCCTGCTGTACGCCTTTCCATCCATACCACTCCTGACCAGGGTTCTGAAGAAGATCAGCAACGACCCGGCCCAAGTCATTCTTGTGGCTCTGGAATGGGCAAGGAGAGTCTGGTATCCAGAGCTTCTGAAAATGAGCATCGATCCTCGAATTAGGCTGCCCCTTTCGGGAGGCTCTTCTGTCGCAGCAGCAGGGGAGGGTCCTCCACCCAAACCAGTCAACTCTTTGCCTCCATGCGTAGAGATTGAGCAGCGGCAATTAATGGCTTTGACTTTCCTCCCAAAGCATGCAATGTTATTGTGGCGGCCAGGCGGCCCTCCACTGAGACAGTACATGCCTGTTGTTGGCAGAAGTTTGTATTATACTATACAGAAATATCTATTGACCCTCTTTCTGCTACTCTTTCCTCTGTTCTTTTATTCATTCTAACCCTTGCCCAGCAGGGCTTGGCTTTGGGTACTCTTAAAGGCTATCTTTCTGCTCTATCCACTTTTTTGCGGCTGCCAGACCAACCCTCTCTCTTCAGGTCTCCTATTGTAAATAGGTTTTTGAAGGGGCTGGCTATCTTGTTTCCACCCACGCCCTTTGTTATGGTCCTCACTTTTCTTATGTGTGCTCCTTTCAAGCCTCTGTACAGTTGTCTCCTCCGGCTGCTTATGATCAAGACAGCCTTTCTTGTGGCGATAACATCTGCCCTGAGAGGGAGTGAGTTGCAGACGCTATCTTGTACTCCTCCCTACATGATGTCTTTTCCAGACAAAGTGGTGCTTTATTTATTTTTAGTCTTTATTTCGATTAAATTCATCTTAAAAGACATTTAAACAAAAGATAAAATATAATAAAAAATACTTTCCTATTAAGAACAAACATTAAAACCCCGCAGTTATAAATAGGATTAAAATAAATACAATGACCTTGCTCTTATAATCCATACCCAACCTCAAAATTTGGCCACAGCAATTACGGTGGGTTCACTCGTGTCATGTCTCAATAGTCTTAGGGCCGCTGACCCCACTCTAATGCCCATATTACGGCAAATGGGTTTAAGCCATTTCGCCCGGGGAACGGCGTAAGCAGGGCATTCGAAGAATATATGTCCAGTTGTTTCTCTGCGATCAATACACCAATGACAAGATTCGGACTCCTCCCCCTTCCAATTTTTAGTAAATGATCTAATGGGTAGGGAGCCGACCCTTAGCTGGTGATAAAGTTTCCTGTCACTGGGCTTGCAGATAATATCCCAATATTCTTCTAGTAAAGGGTCACTTTTACACACCAGGAACATGCCGGTCAGAGAGGTAGCCGAGTTTTGACTAAAATGTTTCTGCTGAATATGAGACCAATATAAACTTTTAAGTCGTTTTTTGGAAGGGAAGGGATTGTCAGCGGGATTAGACCACAAGATTCCCAAGCCCGTGGACTCCAGGAGCAATCTAACTTGCTTAAACCAAGCTAGGTTTCCCGAACCCAAGATGGAACGGACATCCTGGATAGCCTTAGCATATGGTGCTAGTTCTGGTGTGGTGCAAATTCTTCTCCATAGCGCCACTGGTTTAAACCGGGCAATATCTTCTATTGAGTGACACCCAAGATCCAATAGTAATGGTTTCACGGGGTTTGAGCTAGGAAGACCAGTGATTTTCCTCAAAAATTTATTTTGGGCTTTAACCAGGGAAGAAAGGTCAGCAAACCCCCAGAGGTACGCGCCATAAAGAATCGCCGAACTGATCCTGGAGTTATAAATCTTCAAAGCTGGACCTATCCTTTTGGTCTGGGACAGACTCAGCTCTTTAACCAAGCACCCGGATAGCTGGGCAAACTTTAAAGATAAGATGTCAATTTGGGGCTTCCAACTCAATTTACTTTTAAGGACAATCCCCAGATAAGTCATAACTTTGGTTTGTTCCAGCTTCTCATTGTTCATCATAACATGGCCTGCCACATGCCTACCCTTATTAAAAACCATAAGCTTTGTTTTTGAGACATTGACTTGAAGGTCATGATCGAGGCAGAAGTCATCGAACTTATTCAGAGCCGCCTGTAAACCCATCTGCGTCTGCGATAATAGGAGGGTGTCATCCGCAAACATAAGTAACGGAAACTTTACACCACCTACGGTAGGGGCGTCTGTTGAAATAGTTGAAAAATACTGCACAACCCTGTTAATGAATAACAAAAAGAGGGTAGGCGCTAAGACGCACCCTTGCCTGACACCCCGCGTTACTGCAAATCTATCTGTGACCTGCCCTTGATTCCCCCATCTTACCCGAGCAAAATTTGCATCGTGCAATCTAATCACAATGTTCAAAAGATCTGGGGGCATCCCTAGTCTACCTAGGACCCCCCATAGTTTAGACCTGGGGACTAGGTCAAAGGCTGACCTAAGATCAGCTGCCTAAGTTGGTAACCCCATTCAGTCTGGGTCAGTCTATCACGCTGCCCACCTTCTTTGCTCCCCGCATCCCTCTAAGGAAAAGGAGCATCTCCACAGTCTGGACCGAAAAAAGAGCATTGTCGTTTTACCTTGATCGCACAAAAGAGTTCCGGGTGGTTGACTAACTGTTTTTGGGGTATGTGGGTGCTAAGAAGGGTCAGGCAGTGCAAAAAGGGGCCATCTCTCACGGAGTCATCCTCTGCATTAAGATCTGCTATGCCATGGCTACAAAGCAGCCCCATATGGATTAAAGGCCCATTCCACCAGAGGAAAGGCTGTGACTACAACCTTTGCTCGAGTGTCCCAGACCTGAACATCTGTCAGGCAGCAACATGGGCATCTTTGCACATGTTTGCCAAGCACTACTGCCTGGACATTCGGGTCCGTAGGGACGGGCATTTTGCTCGCTTTGTCCTGCAGGACTTCCTAGTGTGAGGAATTGGTCCGCAATCCACCACCGGGAGAGTATGGCTTGGGTATCTAATTCAAAGGTAAGGAATCTGCAGCTAGAAGTCTCTATCAGATGAATAAGTTACTTATCTTTGGTAACGCATTAGCTGGTGGAGACAATATCTAGCACCAGATTCCTTACAGGCCCACCCGTGCCTCCACGCTGTGCGGACTGATTTTGTTAGGACTTGGGTTACTTCCTTATTCAGGGTCCTAGTTTGCACATGTTTTTGTCAGTTACTTCGTGGCTCTGCTCTTCTGGCGTGGGAAAAAAAAGTACTGATGTATGCGTTCCTGGGTGGCGCCTATATAGGTGACTGTGACGTCATAACCGAAGCTGACGACGCCAATGCAGTCATGTGGAGCCAAATGGAGCCACCCAACGGCACGTGCAAGGGGTATTGCTCGAGCAAAAGTTTCCGGATCCCGCCTGACGCCTGGGAAATTCAAAGGTAAGGAATCTGCAAATAGTTATTTTTCTCTACTAGATAATGCATTACTGAAGTCACTTGGTCTTCCCTACCAGTTCAGAAAATGTAGGAGTTACTCTACAGGGCTTGTTTACAGGCAATTCCAGGCCTCTTAACCAGTTGTACAGCAGCCAGACTAGTCTTTTTGGGACCATGGACACCGGTAGGAGTTGTACAGGGCACAAGGGCCTTCAGACTTCCAATTCTTTAGTAGGCCTTGCTGATTCATGCCTGACTGGTTATGAGGCAAGATCCTGCATTTCTTCCCCAGCTGGAGAGCTGTCATGTCAGACAGATGTGTCTTACAGATTTTTAAAAGGGCTATGCTCTTCCAAAGTTCCTCCTCTCCCCACCTTCTTTCCACACCAGAGCACCTTTGGGAGGACCACCCTGCAATTGATGCAAAAGGTCAATCTTTTGTTCTCCTTGGGTGCCATTGAATCGGTACCCAACTCGGAGAGAGGGAAAGGGTGCTACTTCTTTGTTCCGAAGGATGGAAACCTCAAGTCTTTCATGGACTTCAGGCCCCTGAATTCCTTTCTGTGAGAGGACAAATTCAGAATGCTTGCACTGGCTCAGATCCTCATAGCTGTGGACCATGGAGACTGGATGGTGTCTTTGGGCTTGCAGGACCAATGGTTAATATGTAAACAGGTAGGTGCGGGGCCAACTTGGTTAAGTGTGACAATTTGAACTATTCCTGGCCACCTTGAGTGCTAATGGTGGACTAGAAGTTCTAATTTATTATGGTAATTAAGTAAATGGAAGTGTGAAACAGTTTTCTGGCCTTACAAAATGCAGGTAATGCCATCATGTTGTGGACAGTCATAATTAAGTCCTAGTGTTTATAAATAGGTGCACGACACTGGCACACATTAAGCACTGTGCAGGGTGCATATTTCCATATACCCATTCTGCCGTCACACAGGCTGTATCTGGGGTTCAGGGTGAGCCAAGACCATTTTCAGTTTGCTATGCTCCCATCGGCTTATCTCTGCTCCTTGGGGTACACCAAAATGATGGCGTTTGTTGCTTACCATCTTCGTAGGTCAGAGTGACATGTGCTCCTGTACATCAACTACGGGCTGCTGAATGAGGTGTCCATTCACTGGGGCAGTTCAGTCCATGATGACAAGGGCCTTCCATCAACTTTAATGAGTCTTGGACTTTCAAGATATAACCCCAATGTTTAAGGATTAGTCCTGGGTCTAGGTACGAATGACTCTGAAGCTTTTTGGAATCATGTCCTCTGATATCCTCCTTGTTCTGAATACTAAATGAAACATTCAGTCCCTGCTGTGGACACATAGGCCCCAGCATCAGGGCTTCGTGTACAATTTCATTCAGAGCTCAAAGTAGATGGCACAGGATCTGCCTTCTCCATCTAGAGTTCACTGTGGTGATAAATGGGTCACTGCTCTGTTGTGGGGGCCATCTAAGGAAAGTGGAGAGCAGGTGTCTCAGGTCTCAGGCGAAGAACCAGCTCCATATCAACCCTTCTGGAGCTTCAGGTGATCCATCTGGCCCTGAAAGCTTTCCTGCCATTCATCAAAAGGAGGCAGGTGCAGGTCCTCACGGACAACGTTACTGCCTTGTGGTACTACTATAACAGCCAGGCCAGTGTGGGATCCTGGACCCTCTGCTAAGAGGATGTATGCCTCTGGAAGTGGCACAATCAGCAGCACATTTTACTGGCCACCAACCACTTAGTCTTTGTCCCTGGATGCCAGAGGGGATGAGCTAAGTAGGTGTCATCCAGAAGATCACAAGTGGTGTCTCCATTCAGACGTTGTGCAGGTTTGTTTTGAGAAATGGAACAACCTTTTTAGATTTGTTCCCCACCATCAGCAATGCACGGTGCCAGATTTTGCACGCTGAAGTTTCCTGAAAACATTCCTTAAGAGATGCATTCTGGCTGGAATGGCGTGTGGGATCCCTGTATGCACTCCCTCGATGACCTCTTCTAACTCGGGGGTCTGAAGAAGACCAGGACAGACCAAGTCATCCTCAGTGCCCTAGAATGGACCAGAAGAGTGTGGCTTCTAGAGCTCCTGAACTTGAATATTTTTCTCCAATCAGGCTGCCACTTCTGGAAGACCTTCTGTCTCAACAACAGGGCAGGGTCATGCACCTGAGTCTCCATTATAAGCTCCTCCATGTGTAGAGATTGAATGGAGGCAGCTAAAAGCCTTTGAATTATCATCTAGAGTGGTTGATTAGTTCTTGCTGCTAGACGCTTTCCATATAGTTCTCTATGTGGTGCACTGGGAGAAATGTATTGCCTGATATGGGTCTGACAAACAGACCCATAGCAGGTCAACCTCTCAGTTGTTCTTTTGTTTGTTTTATCTTTGGTCCTGCAAGGTCTTGCAGTAGGTACTTGGCCTTTCTCTGTTTACAGTACCACAATTCCTTGTTTAAGTCAGCAGTTGAGATGCGTTTTATTAAAGGTTTGACACACATTTCTCCCAAGCCATTTGTGATCCCTCAGTAGCACTTCAATCTGGTCTTGACATTTCTAATGTGAACATCCTTTGACCCTATGCATAGTTGTTCCTTAAGGCTCTTAACTCTGAAAATTGTCTTCCTTATTGCCAGCACATTGGCATGCTGTGTGAGTAAACTGCAGGTGCTGTTGGCGCAACCTCCCTAAACCACCTTTTTCCTGGACATAGTGTGGCTAAGGAGATGGCTGTTACACCTTTTTTATGTTGACTAATCAAGCACTCTGTCACTGTTCTCTGCCCTGCTTCACCACTCAAAAGAGAGGCTCCATAGACTTCATCCCTAGAGAGCGCTCAGCTTTTATATCTGATGGGGAATTCAAGAAGCTGGACCACCTTGGGAAGAAGATGTTTTCTTCCTCCAGCTTAGAACTGCGGTCAGTGAACATGCATGTCTCTTGGGCCATTACTCCCCCTCTGTGTGGGACATGGTCGCGCAGGTGCTGCCACAGTGCCCGGAGGAGTCCAGGCTGTGCTCTCCCGCGCCGGTGCCGAAGGGAGAGACGCAGCGAAGTTCACCATAATATGTGGGCTGGACAACGCCGACTCGCTGGGTAGGACGATTTCAATGTCAGTAGCTCTGAGACGCTATGCCTGACAGAGGTCCACCGGCTTTTCAGGTGATGTCCAAGCCACGCTTTTGTACATGCCTTTTGATGGCCGTCGCTTGTTTGGCGACAAAGCAGACTACGCACTCAAGCGCTTTAAGAACTCCAGGGCTACAGCCAGGTCCATGGGCTGTGCTCCCACCTCTCGCCCTGTGCAGTCTGCGTGTCGCTCCTTTTGTGGCTATGGAAGGGTGCCTCGCCACGTTCTGCCCAGAGCCACAGTCCTACGCATTCTGTCCAGCCTCTGCGCGGCCAGTGAGGTGGAACCCACTGACATGGGTCTGGGGGCCAGGGCGGGCCAGTCCACCAGAGTCCCCTCTGCAGGAGCCTCCAAGCCCTCCTAGTCCAACCTTTCAGGGCCCCCCATTCGCCAGTGGGCAGCAGGATTCGCTCTCACCTCCCCCACTGGCTCAACATCACGTCGGACAGGTGAGTTTTGCAGATAGTCCGAAGGGGCTACTCTCTCCCCTTCGAGACTAACCATCCATGCCATCTCAATTCCATTGTATGTCGGAGGATCATATGGCCCTTCTCCAACAGGACATTACAGCTCTCTTGGCCAAGGGAGCCATCAAGCAAGTTCCTGCCTGGGAAGTAGGTTGTGGTTGTTATTCCCACTACTTTCTGGTGCCCAAGAAGGAGAAGGGCCTATGTCCTATCTTGGATCTCAGGAACGTCAACCGCTTCCTCCAAAAGGAGAAGTTCAAAATGTCAACATTCGATCAGGTCCTGTCTGCCCTCGACCTTGGAGACTGGATGGTAGCGTTGGACTTGCACGACGCTTATTTTCACATCCCCTTCCTGATGGTTCACAGGCGTTACTTACGGTTCATGGTAGGCCACGAGCACTTTCAGTTTACTGTGCTCCCATATGGCCTTAACAGCGCCTCTTGGGTGTTCACGAAAGTGTTGGCGGTGGTCGCAGCTCATCTGCGCAGATCAGGGGTTCCAGTCTTCCCCTATCTAGATGACTGGCTGTTGAAGGCGGGCTCGCCCCAGGCTGTCGTCTCCCACCTCCAGACTAAGGCCGACCTCCTGCATTTGCTGGGGTTCCCCATCAATGTGCCGAAGTCATACCTGATTCCTTTTAATCGAAGCAGCCCTGGACACAGCGCAGTTTCAGGCTTATCCTCCCGAGCATCGAGTCCGGGATGTTCGGGCTATGATTCCAATCTTTCAGCCTCTAACCCGGTTTTCGGTCAGAATGACTCTGAGGCTACTGGGACTCATGGCCTCCTGCATCCTGCTGGTGGACTATGCCAGGTGGCATATGCGGGCTCTGCAGTGGACCTGAAGTTCCAGTGGGCACAGCATCAGGGGAATCTTTCCGATTGCGTCCAGATCTCGGAGGGCACTGCATGACAATTGCAGTAGTGGCTAACGAACTGGGATTGGGTCAACGGCAGGTCCCTCTCCCTTCCCCAGCCAGAGTTCACAGCGGTGACAGATGCGTCACTTCTGGGATGGGGCGGCCATATGGGAGAAGCGAAGATCAGAGGCCTCTGGTCTCCGGCGGAGTCTGGGATCTACATCAACCTTCTGGAGCTTCGGGCGAACCGTCTTGCACTGAAGGCATTCCTTCCTTCTTTCAAAGGGAGAGTAGTGCAGGTGTTCACGGAAAACAGCACCGCCATGTGGTACTGCAACAAACAGGGCAGGGTGGGATCGTGGACCCTATGTCAAGAGGCACTTCGTCTCTGGAAATGGCTGGAACATCAGGGCATGTCCCTGGTGGTTCAACACCTGGCAGGTTCTCTGAACGCCAGGGCGGACAAACTCAGTTGTCTGTGCATGATGGATCACGAATGGCATCTTCACTCGGAGGTGGTGCAAGGTCTCTTTCAGCAGTGGGGAGAGCCTTGGTTAGATCTATTCGCCTCCGAAGAGTACGTGCAATGTCAGCAATTCTGCACATTAGAATTTCCAAGGCAGCACTCGCTAGGCGACCCTTTTCGTCACAAATAGAGTTGCAGTCTTCTATATGCCTTTCGGCCTATACCACTTCTGCCCAGAGTGCTGAAGAAGATCAAGTGCGACCGGGCCCAAGTCATCCATGTGGCTCCGGATTGGGCAAGGAGTGTCTGGTATCCCGAGCTCTTACCAATGGCCATCGAACCTCCGATCAGCCTGCCTCTTCGGGATGATCTTCTGTCGCAGCAACAGGGGGCGGTCCTTCACCCGAACCTGTCAAGCTTCCACCTCCTTGCGTGGAGATTGAGTGGCGGGATTTGACAGCTTTCGACCTTCCTGCCAAAGTCTGTAATGTTATTTTGGCAGCCAGGCATCCCTCCATTAAAACGGTATACACCTGTGGATGGAACACTTTTTTGGCATGGTGCGCAGCAAAGGCTGTGGATCTCGTTTCTGCCCCCCTTTCAGAGGTTCTCTTCTTTCTTCTTTCTTGGGTCAGCAGGGCTCTGCTCTGGGGGCACTCAAAGGCTATCCTTCGGCTATTTCGGCCTTTCTTAGGCTTCCTGACCAGCCTTCTCTTTTCAAGTGCCCTATTGTAAGTCGCTTCCTTGGGCATTACTCACTTGTTTCCTCCAATTCTTGCCCCAGTGGGACTTGAACCTGGTTTTGACCTATCTTATGTGCGCCTCTTTCGAGCCGCTACATAACTGTCCTCTCAGACTTCTCACACTTAAAACTGCCTTTTTGGTTGCCATCACCTCTGTGCGCAGGGTGAGTGCGCTTCAGGCTCTCTCTTCCAAACCTCTTTTTCTGGCTGTTCATCCGTGTAGGAAGGTGGATATCTGACTATGGTTACCCCCAACTTTTTGCCTAGTGTCTAGCTGGTTTTTCGACTTAGTTGGCCCGAGATCCTGCCATTCAGGGTCTCAGGCTGTCTGCTCTCTCTTTAAAATGGACTCCATGTACCCTAGGTGCATAACCAATTGGTAAGGATCACCTCATTGGACCCTGTACAGTGTACCCTAGGTACCCAGGGCATAGGTGTACCCTAGGCCTCCCAGGGGCTGCAGCATGTATTATGCCACCCCTGGTCTGGCCTTCCAATCAGACACAACTGGCTGATCACTCAGCTGGGGCAAGGTCGTGTAATCACCCCTTGCTTAGATATAGTATGCCTATATCTACCCTTATATATAGACACATGTGTACCTATCAGTCACTCCTATGGCAGGCCTTAACAATCCTGGAGGCAGAGTGCTTGGTAACATGTGAGATGGTGCTCTAGCATGAGCTGAGCCTGTCTGCAGCTTTCGGAACCAAGTCCTTATAGCTGTTCTATGATATAGCCTACCATATACTCTTAAAGTGCCTTATAATCTTAAACGGTTATGGTAACTATGGTTTGGCTTTATCAAAACATGTCGTGTAAGGTGTCTAACACTAGGGAATAATACCCCCATGCCATTTCTGGACATGAGAATATTATTCCCCCCTTCTAGAGGGAAAGACATGTTAAAATCATACTTCAACTGTTAGCCTCTGACCAAAGCCTCAGCATCACAAAATGGATGCTGCTGCCACGACACAAGTCTGACCTCCTGCAGCTGGGAGTGATCCCAGCCAGGGAGGCCTGGACAATAGGTTTCCTGCTTGGGGAGGTGCTAGCACCTCCCCAGACAGCCTTTAGTGTATTGGGGCAGGGTGGGCTGAAAGGAATGAGACATGCCTGGGGCACACAAGGTGTTCCTTGCATAGTCCAGTTCAAACCGGCGCTGGGGCACTCCAGCCCCAGCTCTGGCGCGAAACTGGACAAAGGGAAGTGGGTGTAACCACCCCCTCCCAGGTCCCACCCATAAGGCGTGACCTAGCAGGTATCCCAGCCCCCCAGATTAGTATAAGAGTGGGAGTTGGGCCTCAAGACTTTAGATTATCCTGAACCTGCAAAACTGAACAGAAACTCTGGACCTTCGACATTCGACGAAAGAAGAAGACTGAAGAATCTCCCTTGTAGCCAAGGAGTGGCTACCCTGTGCAAACAGGCACCATCAAGAGACTACCCTTTGCTTTGCGACCGTTCTACGAGGAACCGACTGCAGAGCCCGACCAGAGCCTTGACTTCCAGACTTCTCCGACCCTCATCCACATCTGCAGCAGAGCTGAGATCCGTGGAGGCGACGAGCGACGTGGGACCGGCTACCTGGAAAAAGTGGCTAGTAACTTACAGCGCAGCTTCTGAGGTACCCTCGAAGTTGTGCACCGGGGATTGAGAAGCCCCAACCCCAAGCACCATCTGCACCGAAGATCAGCCCCCCACACTCCACGAGTCCTGCGTGGGGCCCTTCAGCATTTTCCTGCTTGCCGCGGCTGTCCGGTTGCTTGCCCGCTGGCTAGTGGCCTCTGTGACGACGCACCCTGAAATCTTCTGCGCTGGTTTGGCTCCTCCAGACTGGCTCCCGCTTCTCTGCAAAGAAGAAGCACCCCAGACCTTCCTGGTCTGCACCAGAAGCAAGTCCTTTGTTCTTCGTGGGTTCCGCTTGCCAAGGCTTGGTGAGTCCTAGTCCAACTTCGACGCCGCCGACAGCAAGAGCCTTCGTGGGACAGCTCGCCTCCTGGTCCTGGTCGTCCTCGACGCTTCCTGGTCCTCCTGGCTGCAGCGACAAGCTTCACCTTCACCTGCAACTCTTCACGACATCGCCTGGTTCCTTCCTGGTTCCACGTGGTCACTGGCTAGTGACCTTGACTCTGTCCCTTCTGCTTGCAGGTTTCTTCTCTTCTTGATCCCAGCCTTGGGATCCACCGGACACTCTTCACTGACTGCCTGTCAGCATCTTTCTTCAGGCATCCATAGGAGTCGACGACGAAAACGACGCATCTTCACCCCTATGCACCCGCAGCCTGTGGGCTAGGTAACTTGGGTACTCCGGTGCTCATCAGGATAGTGACTATCCTAGTGTCTAGTTTTCAAGTCTCAACTTCCTAGCTACTCCGGAAGTGTCCTAAATCTACCGTTTTCTAAACTGTACTATTGCTATTGACTTTTACGCATTACGCGTGAGTGTTTCCACTCTGCACACGAATCCCGTGGGCCTCCCACTTCCTAACTAACGCTAGTGTAGTGTAGCCCCAGCGATTCCCTAGGCCTAGGCCTATTCTATTTCCGTGACAGTGGTTCTTATACCACTTACTTAGTATATGGTTTGCGTGGCCCCTAGGGCCTAACTGTATTACTTACCTGTGTGACTTAATGTATGCATAAATAAGACTGTGTTGTACTTACCTCTAATCTCATAAAGAGTGCTGAGGGTTTGCTTAGAATAAATACACTTTATTTTATATATATATCTGTTGTGGTGTCCTTTCATTTGGTATTCAAGGGATTATATATGGTATCACAGCTGGCTTCACATGCCATTCAGAGTTTAGCCTAAGACTGCTCTTGTCCATGCTACCACTAGGATAGCTGGTCTATAAGGTTGACTTTACAACCAATCACCATAAGGGTATTTGGACTGATATAAGGTGTACACTATAACTAGTGACATCATACATCAGGCCAACTTCTCACATTGGTGAGCAGCGGTTGGGATCTGAGCTTGCTGTTGTAATACCGTTGTAATCTTGAGATACTAAATTGAAAGATCACACAGATATTGTCTAGGTACATATAACATAGATTATTATACTTAAGTCCTACTGGACTTTGTAGTTGTAGGTTGAAGGGAGTAACACACCCTGACTACAACTACTAGGGAGGTTTAGTAGATACAACTAGTGTAGGTAGGTGCACACACCACACCCTCACTAGATCATGCCTCTGGGAGGAGATCAAGTAGATGCTCTCTCAGGAGGGGCAGGTCTGCAAAAGACCCCCTCTAGGTATGACACCTTAACATTCCAGGAGATGAGACATTTGTGTACCTCCAGAGGAATAAAACAGGGTTCCAACCCTACCCTTAGACAGCTAGTGGAGCTTCTGGAGGCCTATGATGCTGAAAGAGCTGCCAGGGATGGTGCCATAGCTGTAGATAAGGGTCTACCCACCACAGATGAGTCAGATGGGACTTCAGAGGAAGAGGTAGACAGCCAGGGCCAAGTAGGAAGACTTAGCCAGGCTAACCTAAGCCTACATGGGAGTGTGCATGGGGTCCCCCCATACAGACCCACAAGTAGGCTTTCACAGAGAAGCAGGAGGGACAGATCCCCTTCAAGGGAATCCATCCACTCCCATGTCTCTAGCATCTCCAATGCTTCCTCTCACAGGGGAATGACTTCACCTGAGAGAAAGGAGCATGAAGCCAGAATGAGGGAAGCTAATCTGAGGATTCAGAGGGAAGAACTTGCCCTTGCCAAGGAGAAGTTTGCTCTGGCTAGAGAGCAAAAATTGTGTGGGTCAGAACCCACTGGTGGCAGCAACATTCCTAGAGATAGGGATAGGTCTTATGACCATAGAAACCTAAGCAAGATAGTCCCCCCATATCAGAATGGGGATGACATCCACAAGTGGATGACTGCTTTGGAGAGGGCCTGCAAAGTACAGCAGGTACCCCAAAGTCAGTGGGCAGCTATCTTGTGGCTCTCCTTTTCTGACAAAGGCAGAGACAAGCTCCTCACAGTCAGTGATGAGGATGCAAACAATTACAAAGTCCTGAAGAGTGCTCTGATAGATGGGTTTGGCTTAACCACTGAGCAATATAGGTTGTTGTTCAGAGACACCCAGAAGACACAGACACAGGACTGGTCTGATTTTGTGGATTGTGCCACTAAGGCTTTGGAAGGTTGGTTAACTGGCAGCAAGGTGCAGGACTATACAGGATTGTACAACTTGATTATGAGGGAGCAGATCCTTAGTAATTGTCAGAACCAGCTTCTCCATCAACACCTGGTAGACTCAGATTTGACCTCTCCCCAAGAATTGGGAAAGAGGGCAGATAAATGGGTCAGGACCAGGATTAGGCCTAAAAATCAGGGTGGTGACCAAAAGAAAGATACCACCAAGCCTCAAGAGAAGGGTGGGGATAAAGCAAAAGAGAAATCTTCCTCAGGGCCCCAAAACTCCACACAGGGTGGTGGGTCCCAAGCTCCCTCCTCTACCACAGTTAAAAAGCCTTACTGCCATGTGTGTAAAACACCTGGGCATTGGAAAACTGACAGCAGTTGCCCACAGGCTAAAAACAAACCTGTTCCTCCAACTACTCCTGTCACACCACCTATTACTGTCAGCAGTAATCCCCCAGGTGGTGGGAGTGCCCCCAAAAATTTGGTTGGGTTTTCTTGGGGAACACAGGGGGACTCTGGCTTAGCCAATTCCCCTACAGCAGCTACTCTTGTCTGTGATGGTGGCATGGGGTTTGCCAACTTCACTGCCTGTCCCAACACTTTGGGTAGGTACAGACAGGAACCCTACATCAATGGTAGAAAATCTAAGGCCTACAGAGACACTGGAGCTAGCATCACTATGGTGGCCCATAGGCTAGTTCCCTCTGAGCAGCTTTTGCCTGGTTTCTCATACCAGGTAACTAACATTGATGGCAAACAAAACAGTCATCCCATGGCAGAGGTATGTCTCAGCTGGGGAGGGGTCACTGGCCCTAAAAGGGTGGCAGTGTCTCCAACCTTGCCTGTGGACTGCTTACTGGGGAATGACTTAGAACTCTCAGCTTGGGCTGAAGTTGAACAAGACACCCATTCTAAAATGGTAGGCCTTTCACAAAAGGGTAGTGGGGTTGTGCCAGCCACAACCCCTGTCCAAGTAGAGTTCCTCCCTGAAAAGGTTGGAAGGGCAGTGGTAGCCACAGCCCAGGCAAAGACAGACTTCCCTGTAGAGACTGGCAGAGCTGTGACAGTCACAGCTCAAACCCAAACTGAGTGCCTCCCTGAAAAGGTTGGCAAGGCTGTAATGGTCTCAGCCTATACTCAGACTGACATAGGTGTAGTGAAGCCTGAAACTATGGATCACTCCACACAAACAGAGAGTAGTGGGGAGGAAGAAAAGTCTCCCTCTCCCCAGACATTAGGAAAAGGTCAGCCTCCTCAGGGATCTGACCTCACCCCTTGTGAAGGAACTGCCCCAGAGGTAGCCAGGCCTGGCCTGGCAGAGCCTCTGATGTCAGTGACCCCTTCCAAGGTGGGACCCAGTCTGGTGCAGGTAGCCTGCCTCTCTCTACCCTGCCTCAGTCAGCCCAGGGCTGCAGAGGTCAGGGAGGTCAGTGGACCCCAAGAGGGCCCCTGTCCACAAGAACCCCTCCATCAAAAGAATGAGGATTGCCTGGCTAGTAGCCCTAGCCAGGTGATGGGTAAAAACATTCCTGAGGGATCCCCTTCACAGGTAGTTAGGGACCTCCCCCAGAGGGATTCTGTTGGGCACAGGCAAACATGGGACCTTAGGGCCCCAAACCTGACCTGTCCCTCCAGTAAGCCCACAAAAGGGACCCAGCCTCCAGCTTTAGGTAGCCAGAGGCTGACCCTGAGAGCACAGTGCAACTCAGTTAGAGAAAGAAAGGCATCCATGGTGGAGGATGATTGGAGGAAGCTGAGGCCTCACTTTGAGGACACTCACTTCAGTACTCCATCTCAACACCAGCCTTTTACTTTGCAAAGACACACCAAAGGTAGAGATTCCCTATGGTGGAGACCCTATGATATCTTCAGGATGAGGGATTGCTTAGTGGACCATGAGACAGGGGGTAACCATGCCAGTGCTGGTTCTTCCTTATATGGCCACTTAGGCAATAGAGGCTTACCTTGTCAAGGCCAGCCTTATCTCCTTTCGTTTGGGGGGGGGTTGTGTAGGAAGGTGGATATCTGACTATGGTTACCCCCAACTTTTTGCCTAGTGTCTAGCTGGTTTTTCGACTTAGTTGGCCTGAGATCCTGCCATTCAGGGTCTCAGGCTGTCTGCTCTCTCTTTAAAATGGACTCCATGTACCCTAGGTGCATAACCAATTGGTAAGGATCACCTCATTGGACCCTGTACAGTGTACCCTAGGTACCCAGGGCATAGGTGTACCCTAGGCCTCCCAGGGGCTGCAGCATGTATTATGCCACCCCTGGTCTGGCCTTCCAATCAGACACAACTGGCTGATCACTCAGCTGGGGCAAGGTCGTGTAATCACCCCTTGCTTAGATATAGTATGCCTATATCTACCCTTATATATAGACACATGTGTACCTATCAGTCACTCCTATGGCAGGCCTTAACAATCCTGGAGGCAGAGTGCTTGGTAACATGTGAGATGGTGCTCTAGCATGAGCTGAGCCTGTCTGCAGCTTTCGGAACCAAGTCCTTATAGCTGTTCTATGATATAGCCTACCATATACTCTTAAAGTGCCTTATAATCTTAAACGGTTATGGTAACTATGGTTTGGCTTTATCAAAACATGTCGTGTAAGGTGTCTAACACTAGGGAATAATACCCCCATGCCATTTCTGGACATGAGAATATTATTCCCCCCTTCTAGAGGGAAAGACATGTTAAAATCATACTTCAACTGTTAGCCTCTGACCAAAGCCTCAGCATCACAAAATGGATGCTGCTGCCACGACACAAGTCTGACCTCCTGCAGCTGGGAGTGATCCCAGCCAGGGAGGCCTGGACAATAGGTTTCCTGCTTGGGGAGGTGCTAGCACCTCCCCAGACAGCCTTTAGTGTATTGGGGCAGGGTGGGCTGAAAGGAATGAGACATGCCTGGGGCACACAAGGTGTTCCTTGCATAGTCCAGTTCAAACCGGCGCTGGGGCACTCCAGCCCCAGCTCTGGCGCGAAACTGGACAAAGGGAAGTGGGTGTAACCACCCCCTCCCAGGTCCCACCCATAAGGCGTGACCTAGCAGGTATCCCAGCCCCCCAGATTAGTATAAGAGTGGGAGTTGGGCCTCAAGACTTTAGATTATCCTGAACCTGCAAAACTGAACAGAAACTCTGGACCTTCGACATTCGACGAAAGAAGAAGACTGAAGAATCTCCCTTGTAGCCAAGGAGTGGCTACCCTGTGCAAACAGGCACCATCAAGAGACTACCCTTTGCTTTGCGACCGTTCTACGAGGAACCGACTGCAGAGCCGGACCAGAGCCTTGACTTCCAGACTTCTCCGACCCTCATCCACATCTGCAGCAGAGCTGAGATCCGTGGAGGCGACGAGCGACGTGGGACCGGCTACCTGGAAAAAGTGGCTAGTAACTTACAGCGCAGCTTCTGAGGTACCCTCGAAGTTGTGCACCGGGGATTGAGAAGCCCCAACCCCAAGCACCATCTGCACCGAAGATCAGCCCCCCACACTCCACGAGTCCTGCGTGGGGCCCTTCAGCATTTTCCTGCTTGCCGCGTCTGTCCGGTTGCTTGCCCGCTGGCTAGTGGCCTCTGTGACGACGCACCCTGAAATCTTCTGCGCTGGTTTGGCTCCTCCAGACTGGCTCCCGCTTCTCTGCAAAGAAGAAGCACCCCAGACCTTCCTGGTCTGCACCAGAAGCAAGTCCTTTGTTCTTCGTGGGTTCCGCTTGCCAAGGCTTGGTGAGTCCTAGTCCAACTTCGACGCCGCCGACAGCAAGAGCCTTCGTGGGACAGCTCGCCTCCTGGTCCTGGTCGTCCTCGACGCTTCCTGATCCTCCTGGCTGCAGCGACAAGCTTCACCTTCACCTGCAACTCTTCACGACATCGCCTGGTTCCTTCCTGGTTCCACGTGGTCACTGGCTAGTGACCTTGACTCTGTCCCTTCTGCTTGCAGGTTTCTTCTCTTCTTGATCCCAGCCTTGGGATCCACCGGACACTCTTCACTGACTGCCTGTCAGCATCTTTCTTCAGGCATCCATAGGAGTCGACGACGAAAACGACGCATCTTCACCCCTATGCACCCGCAGCCTGTGGGCTAGGTAACTTGGGTACTCCGGTGCTCATCAGGATAGTGACTATCCTAGTGTCTAGTTTTCAAGTCTCAACTTCCTAGCTACTCCGGAAGTGTCCTAAATCTACCGTTTTCTAAACTGTACTATTGCTATTGACTTTTACGCATTACGCGTGAGTGTTTCCACTCTGCACACGAATCCCGTGGGCCTCCCACTTCCTAACTAACGCTAGTGTAGTGTAGCCCCAGCGATTCCCTAGGCCTAGGCCTATTCTATTTCCGTGACAGTGGTTCTTATACCACTTACTTAGTATATGGTTTGCGTGGCCCCTAGGGCCTAACTGTATTACTTACCTGTGTGACTTAATGTATGCATAAATAAGACTGTGTTGTACTTACCTCTAATCTCATAAAGAGTGCTGAGGGTTTGCTTGGAATAAATACACTTTATTTTATATATATATCTGTTGTGGTGTCCTTTCATTTGGTATTCAAGGGATTATATATGGTATCACAGCTGGCTTCACATGCCATTCAGAGTTTAGCCTAAGACTGCTCTTGTCCATGCTACCACTAGGATAGCTGGTCTATAAGGTTGACTTTACAACCAATCACCATAAGGGTATTTGGACTGATATAAGGTGTACACTATAACTAGTGACATCATACATCAGGCCAACTTCTCACAATCCACACAAAGTTCTCCATCGCACTAATCCTTCTTTCCTTCGCAAAGTGGTTACCTCTTTCCACATAGGACAGACCATCACTATGCCCACCTTCTTCCCGCCCCCTTCTAAAGAGGAGGAGAGGCTCCACTGTCTGGATCCAAAACGTGCGCTTTCATTCTATCTGGATCACACAAAGCAATTGCGGGTGGATGACCTGCTCTTTGTTGGCTATGTGGGCATCAAGAAAGGTCGGGCCGTGCATAAACAAACTATCTCGTGATGGGTCATTCTTTGCATCAAAATCTGCTAGTCCTCAGCGAAAAAGGAGCCTCCAGTGGGGTTGCGTGCCCATTCCACCAGGGTGACGGCAACCACTACTGCTTTGGGACGTGGAGTCCCCCTTCATGATATCTGCCAGGCAGCTATGTGAGCTTCATTGCACACTTTACTAAACACTGCTGCCTGGACAGCCAAGTCCGGAGAGACGTCTTTTTTGGCCGTTCAGTTCTCCAGAACTTTCTGGTGTGACTTTAGTTCACAGACCCACCTCCGGGGTTGGTATTGCTGGGGTATCTATTCTAAGGTGAGGAAGCCATAACTAATAGTCTCTTTCAGATGAACAAGTTACTTACCTTCGGTAACAATATATCTGTAAGAGACATATATTAGTTATTGATTCCTCACAGCTCCACCCATCCTCCCTGTTCTGCGAACTGACTTCTAGTGTAAGGGAGTCCCTTTTAGGGCCCTAGTTTGGTGCACCAGTGGTCACTGTCTTGCATGGCTCTGCGCTTCAGGCGTGGAATGTCGTGTACAGAACTGACGTCAGCGCGTAGGGGTTAAGTAGATACCTCGATGTCATTCCAGCAACCACGTGCCAACGACGAACGCTGAGTCGAGCGACGCCGCCTACCGACGCACAGGGGTACTGCTGAAGAAAAATTCTCCGGATCCAGTCTGACGCCTGGGGGTAATTCTAAGGTGAGGAATCCATAACTAATATATATCTCTTACAGATATATCATTATCGAAGGTAAGTAATTTGCTTCATATTTACCAGCCCTTTTTGAATCCCACCTTCATTCAGAAATGATTGTTTTAGTGTGCATTAAGCTCTCTTTTGGGATATATTAGTAAAAAATGAGTTGTTCATGTGACTTGGACAAAGAAAACTGTCTTGCTACAGAAGATTGGAGGTGTCACCAATTGGAAATAGGTTTTAAGAACTGTTCGAAGGGCACATGATCAATTCATCTTTTGTTTGTCTAGCTCGTCCACTTGTGCATGTGCCGGTGTAGAAAAAATCTGGATATATTGTTCAAATAGTTAGAAAACATATTACAATGTGTGATGACTTAATTTTAGTATATGTAACTCTGCAGCCCAGCAGACATACTGTTTTAAAAATGATTAATGCTATGAATGTTTACTCATCTATTTTTTGTGTATGCATAATGGTACACATTTAGTGAGGCTTTATGAATGTTTGTTACACACTGGGGCATTGCTGGGAGTGGACACCTCTTCTCTTTCTTGTCAGTGCTGTAGGGTCCAGGAGAATCCTTGTTGCTGAGATCAGTGGGGACCCACTTCAAGGTCAGAGCTTCTAACTTCTCACATCTGCTTTGTTTATGCTATCCCTTCTCTCAGGCTGCCAATCTCTGCGACCCCTGCTTCTTTTCAGGAAGCTCTTTCTCACCTGATCCTGCAGGGGAAGTGATAGCACCAACACCAGAGCACAGTACCAATCTCTGCGACCCCGGCTTCTTTTCAGGAAGCTCTTTCTCGCCTGCCCCCGTAGGGGAAAAGATGTCACCAACACCAGAGCACAGTACCAATCTCTGCGACCCCTGCTTCTTTTCATGAAGCTCTTTCTCGCCTGCCCCTGCAGGTGAAGTGATGTCTCCAACACCAGTGCACAGTACAGGTATGGCTTTGACATGCTGTTGCTGTGTTTCTTTTTTCAGTCCCTGGCCAATGTCCCATTCTAACCCCTCCTGTATTGCCAGCTCCTTGTTGTCAGCTTCCGCCCTACTGCTTCAGGTGTGTGTTTGTGAGTGCACACCTGTACGGCTGAACGTAATAGGTGAATGCAACAATGAGTTAATTTCTGTGCGTATGGATACATAATTAAATGGATGAATGAATTGGTGCCTGATTGAGTGCTCTGATGGACGAATCTGTGAATAGTTTGGTCGATGGATGAGCGAGTGCATGCATTGATGGTTAATTGCTAAGTGAATACATGGGTGGAAAAATGGGTGACTAAGAATGTAAGTGAGTGCAGGGTGCTTGTGCTGCTCATCCATGTACTGAAATTTCATCTTATATAGTGCGTTTTACCCCTGACTTATCCATGCACCCGTTCAATGGAGAAGCATGTTCAGTTATACAATGAAGTGGGACTGGTTGATATTGCCAACGTGGTTGGGCTTTGATTCCCAGGCTTAGTTTCACAAGGGGTAGCAAGGGGTAGATGTCAAGATGTATTCTTTTTTCCTATACATTTTCCAAATGAACAAACTTCATTGAAACAGGATGGCCCACAAGTTAACAGACAGCAAGTTAAATGTGAGTAAAACAACATTACTGTTAGTTGTTAAATAGACACGCAGGCAATACGAAGAATACATATATAATGCTAAATGTCAGCCAAGACGGAGAGCTTGTTAGGTCTGAACTGTGTTTGCTCTTGGATGATGGTGTGGGAGTAGATCCAGTGAAAAATATAGTGTTGCAAAATAAATATTTAAGTAGGCAGTAGTTCGGACTCTCACGCAGAATCAGTTCAGTGTAGCAGCAGTGTTTCATGTAGCTCCACCTTAAGTTACTCCTGTTTCCGAAGTCAGACAGACTTTCTAGCATGCAAAGTAGGGGTTCGGAAAATTTTAGGCAAGTTTTTAAAAATTCTTATTTTTTTCTGATGTGGAAGATGATAATGGATGCTGTAGGAAAGTATAATCTGCTTCTATAGTTACCCACACTTTTTGCTTGAGGTGATGCTGATTTTGACTAGTTCAACTGGAATCCTGCTAATCAGGACCTCAGTCTATCTGCTTTCTCCCTAAATTGTTATGTTGAGTACTTGGGTACATTCGACATTGGATACTGGGGTACCTTTATCAGTCTCTAGTGTATGGTACTAAGGTACCCAGGGCATAGGTACCTCAGAGGCAGGCGCGGTGCGTCCATTGGGGCGTGGGGGCGTAGCCCCCCCGACCGCGCCCGCGCCCGCAGCTCCCTCCTCTTGTGAATGTCCGCAGCTGCAGCTCCCTCCTCTGTGAATGTCAGTCAGCATGACGTCGGACCGTGGGCGGTCCGGCGTCATGTTGACTGACATCATTGTCAGAAGCCTTTGGGAAAGGCAGCACAAGTGCGCATGAGTGGGCATGGAGCTTAATTTTTTACTCCGTGCCCAGTCATGCGTACTTGTGTTTTTGCTGCCTTGCGCATGCCCATTAGGAGCCCCTCGGTCTCCTAATGGGCAGGCGGCGGGCGAGGAGTAGGCTGTGCCGTCAGCCAATCCTGGCGCTGCTGCAGCGCCAGGATTGGCTGAGTGCCGGGTTGCCAGTCACTTGCGTCACGTGGACGTGGTGTTCTGGACCATTTGAAGGGGCAGAGAGGCGCCAACGCGGGCCAGGAGAAGAGGCGGTCACCGGTCAGGTAAGTGTTTTTTAATTTATATTGTCCAAGTCTTCTGTTCTTCGCACTACATATTAACACAAATAGATGAACTATCCGTGCTCTGTTTTCCTTAGTACAGAAAAGCAATGCCATGGTATGTCAAGCTGTTGTATGAATAGAAAGTTTGGGTCCGAGTACTTCTAAATGTGGTCCTGGCCCTTTTTAGGACGAACGTTAGTTTGTTTTTGCTGACATTTATCTGTTTCACGGCAGACATACACACAACAAGTTACGGAGGTTAATTTAGATTATGAGTAGTAGTAATCAATCTGATCGCCACCACTGCACGTTTACAAACCGCACTACAGGTCGGAAGGGCCACTGAAGGCAGCACTCTCTGAGTTGGAGAAGCGGACACGTCGCATGCTGTGTAAAAAAGAGAATATCAGGAGGATGTAAAAAAAATTGTGTCTATAATATAATTCGATTTCTTTTCAGTGGCTAATTGATCTAGCATGTGGTGCTGGCGCTGCCTGGGTTTTAAAGTTAGTAGCACCAGCAGTAAGTAGCTCAGGCACGAGTCCTTAATGTATTTCCTTCCTTCTTCCATTTACTTAGTCCTATTCACATTACTTGTAGTACTAGCTTTTGATTTTGATCACCTCAGCGCAGACCCAATTAGTCTGGAGTTTCAGTGTCTGGGCGCATCTACATGCAACCTGATCCTGTCTAAATCATTTAGACTAAATGGTTAGCAATGGTTTGCTAAGAGGCGTTCAGCCCCTCCCTGCCGTGTCTTTCACTTGCAGCCTTTCACAGACCAAAACACTAATCAACACTCCAGGTCTCCGAGACAAGGCTGGGCAGTGATGTGGCAGCCTGGCTTTGATGCCCCGAATACGTTTGTTTTACTACACTCTTGCTGGAGATAACAGAGGAACAATGGGGTTGGGGGGACATCAGAATAGAAGGAGGCTGAGAGAGTGGGACGTGCTAGGAGTGTTGTGTGCCCTTCCCGTCTTTTACTCCCTGGTTAAGTTTACATCTAACCCCCTCACAGGTTTACCTGCAGCCAATGAAAGCCATAGTACCTGAACGTAGCCACTTTCTCAGCCAGGGAGGACGAAAGACTGGAAAGTGAAAGGAAGTGAACCAGGCCCTAGTAGTAGCCATACAAGTAGGAGAAAGGCTGTTATTAATTATGCTGGGGAATATTTTATGTTGAGCCCTACGAGTCAAAATTATGTGGAGGACAGACTCAGGCAGTGCAACACAAACACTAATGCACCCACTACTCTTGCAAGAGCACATGCACTCCTCTAGTGCACTGTACTCAGGACCAGAGACAAACAGGTTCCCATCTGACAGGCATCATTGTGCGCTCGTCCAGCACTCCAGAACACAGGCATGCGCTGCAGACTCAGGAAAAAGTGCACTCAGTAAGAAACATATGTGCACTACACGGTGTACACCAAGGAGCACACGCATTCATCCAGCACTTGGGAACCCAGGCACACACTAGCGGGCTCAGGAGAATGTGAACTCAGGTTGGCATGCACTAGCACCCATTAAGCACGGCGGCCACAGCGCGGTGTAAATTTGAAATGAGGCAAAAAATGTATTGGACTTTATTCTGTGGCTGGCTGATTGTGTTGAACTGATAGCATGTGTCGCTGCCCAAGTGAAAAAGTCAATAAAGCTGTAGTGGTTCAGGCCCCACTCATTTAGCATGAGTGTAGTAAGAGGGCAGTATGTTGTTGGTGGTGCATTTGGGTCACACTGTCACAAATATTGTACTAATGGATAGTGCAGTAGCATAGCGCACTGTCATTAACATATGGCATGTTTCCATTAGCCATAGCAATAACCCCTACATTTGTACAGACAATCATGCAGTAACTTCTAAGTCATTATCATATGAAATCTCTTTATTGATGTCATTGCTTCAGTTGTACAGTTGCTTTATTAATCGTCTTGTTTTCTCAAATTTGCATTAAAATGCACCATTTGCGACTCGCTTTTGAACATTTTACGGGGGGAGAAACCCCCCATCCCTCCTACCCAAACCCCTCTTTTGACGGTCGGACTTGCTCGATATGCTCACTCGCCACAGGGGACTCATCGTGAAAATTTACGCCCCACCACTTTCAATTGTCACCAGCCGCCACTGCTCAGAGGTCTCTCGTGGGCTGAAGCATGCATTATGCCCCCCCTGAGAGACCATGCAAAATGGAACTACAGGCCTGCCTTTGCAGCCTGTGTAAGTTGGTGCTTGCACCACTTACTTAAGATATAGGTTTCCTATATCTAAGGGTCACTGCACTTAAAACCTATAAGTCACCCCTATAGCAGGCGTTTGCAATTCTGAAGGCAGGGTGCTTGGTTTTAAGTAAGAGGGTGCTCCTGCATGAGCAGGACACCCCTGCAGCCTACGGAGTCCATTTTCCAGGGTTGTCAGTGAAGCAGCCATGTACTATATAGAGGGGCACTGGGTAATTACGCAAAGACCATCTCGAAACTGGCTGCAACGAATCCTATCATGATTGTTATCAAACATGTTGGAATCATACCCTCACACGAGCTATGATTCTAAGCACTGGAAGAGCCCTCCGTTAGGCTCTCAGTGTTCACGGTGCCAACCTTCTAGACCCAGACAGCACAAAATGGTTGCTGCCGACCTAGGACACATTTCTGCCCCCCTGCTGCTGAGCCAAGCTCGAGCATAGGAAGGTGGAACAATAGGCATCCTGTCACAGGGAGGTGTGACCACTTTCCAGACAGGATTTAGTGTATTGGGACCAGGTGGGTGCACTTGCTATCGCCAGAAAGTCTGCATGAGGGGCACACTTGGTATCCCTGTGCATGGTCCAGTTCAACCCAGTTCTGGGTGCCGTTGGCTTCCATTCTGGTGCGAAACTGGACAAAGCACATGGGAGTAACCTCCCCCCTGTCCAGACCCTGCCTTGGGAGGGTCCCCTGAATCTTCCCAACCCTTTCTCTAGGGTACTTAAGGGCTTACCTGGGTCTAGGTCCCTATATTCGTCGTGGGATAAGATTCAGATCAGACACCACTTCTTCTTCTACCGTCTGGGCACTCTGGACATCGCTGGACTTCATTTGGGCTTGACTTCATCTCCCTACCAGTCTGCTGCATCGTCTGTGCCTCTGCATCATACAGGAACCTTCCAAGGCCTACGAAGCATCAAAGACACCTGAAGAAATTTCCATTTGGTGTGAAGGAGTCACTCCCCTGCATTTGCAGGCACCGCAACTAAGTTAACTGGTCCGCAGATCCTGAGCTCCTCCGGACTTCGTGGGCTCTGCAACACAGGGGGTGGTTTTCCACAGCTCCCAAGACCTGCCCTGCCCTCTCACCATGTTTGAGGCCAGTATCCCTTGTGGGGGTTGCAATAACCGAACCCCTGTACACCGCGTCCAACTTGCAGTTGCAAAGGCTTGTTGGCTTCCTTCCAAGAAGATCTTTGGGCTTTAAGTAGCCCGAACCTTGAGCACCTCCAGTGACCAGAATCTTCAGCCACACCGCATCGTGTGCATCTTGGCCTGCATCTTTTTGGTGAGCTACTTGAGGTCCTCTCGCGACTCCAGTGCCTCCAGCCTGTGGGTCCACTTGAGGGTCACACTTGTTTCTTTTGGGCTCCCCTGATTTCTCAGGGCCTGCCCTGACTCCCGTGCTGTTGGTGAGTCCCCTGTACCTTGCTGGTCCCGACGTTGCTCCGTCTTTGATTCCAGCCATGGTTGTATTTGCCAAGGGTTGTTGGTGCTCCCGCCGGACACCGACCCCTCAGCCCTCAACATCCTTCATCGAACAGCTTGTGCACAGCTCTTGGTCTGCCTCCGCATCGCCTGGTCCTCACAGCTGCAAAGTCAAGGTCCTTGCCATCCATCCTGCAACACACGACTTCGAAGGGCATTTGTCCTACAAGTCTCCTGGTCACTCCTGAGTGACATAGACTCTGTACCCCCTGCTTGCAGGTAACTCATCAAGAATCCATCCTCGGATTCCACAGGACACTTCTTACTTCTTCCTCAACAGCATTTTCCTGAAGTCTTCCATTGGGTTTGACTGCGGATTTTCAACACCACTTCACACGTATGCACCTGGCTTCCCAGGTGTAGGTAACATGGGTACTAGAGTATCCATGGGTGGGGGGGCTCTCCAACTACGACTTGCGCATAGAGTTGCATGGAGCACGCAGTCGTGTTTCCACACTGCATACGCTCTCCCTATCTACTCACCTTGGGTGGTTCCTTGGGGTCCCAGCACTTCTACGTCCTCTCGACCTTGTCTTGATCCGAGTCGTGGTTCTTATTCCACTTTCTTAGTATATTGTTTGGTCCCCCCCCTGGGGCCACTGTGTATTTTGTGGTATTTACATTGTTTCTTTGCTAAAGTATGGTGTGCATTGTGTTTATCTCCGTGTTGGAGCTAATGGAACATACTAGAGAGTATTATATAATAAATACATATTTTTATAAATACTTGGTGTGGTTCTTTTCACTTAATCTATACTATAAGATGGCATTCTGGTAAAACAAGCTGCTTGTCACTCCTTCTGGACTAATCCTGCAGGCTGCTTAATCTATACTATAAGATGGCATTCTGGTAAAACAAGCTGCTTGTCACTCCTTCTGGACTAATCCTGCAGGCTGCTTAATCTATACTATAAAATGGCATTCTGGTAAAACAAGCTGCTTGTCACTCCTTCTGGACTAATCCTGCAGGCTGCTCTCCACAGCTACCACTTACAGAGATTTCTAAGGTTGTCTAAGACCTCTTAAATCACCATAAGGGTTGTCTGGACTGGTGCAAGGTGCCCACTTACATTAGTGGACATCATATACCAGGCCAGCTTCTCACAGATGCTAAAACACGCCAGCTTAAATAGCATTTGGGCCTGGGGTCAAATGTGTTTTTTCAGCAAAGATTTTTTTTTAAAGCTTTATTTTTCATTTTGATATAAAATAACTTTGCAACATTAATTACAATAACCATAGTATACAGTAGGTATGTGTGGGAATAGTGCCCCACAATGCAAAATTCAGTCTCATACATTGCCCAAGGAGAGAGAACAACAGGCGCATGTCATTGTGGACCAGATTCACCCACCATCCTGTCGAGGGTCCCACCCAGCAAACGGCTACTGTTCAGAGCCATCCATGTCACCACTGCTCGGGTCAGAATCCAGGGTCAAGAGCCTGTAACCCAGAACCGCCACACAAGGATATCAACCCCCACCTTATCATCCCTCTTGCCAAGTTTTATATGAATCTCTTCTGCCAGCATCCATTCCGCCATGTCTCTATGCCAGTATTCTATCTCCAAGGCACACTGTCCTATCCAAGTGATGGCCACACTAGAACTAGCAAGAACCAGGGCCAGCTGCAAGAAGTTATATGCTATCTTGCGACCTTTAGGTCTCCTGATCTCCCCTAATAGACAGCACCGTGGAGTTACCGTGGCCCGTCATGAAGTAACTCCTGTGAGTTCACCCACCACACAGATGCAAAAATCCTGTACTGCTCATCAACCCTAGGCCAGGTGAAGAAAGTCAGCTCCCTGAGTTCCACATTGGGGGCAGATATCAGTCCAGGTCTTAAATATATTCCAAAGAGTCAAGGGGGTTAGGTAAGTACGATGCAATAAGTTGTAATGGACCAGCTTAAAGCAGGCGTTGCTCAATACAGACTGCTTGAGCGCAGACGTGAGCCTAGTCCACAATCTCTAAGGGCACCCCCAGGTCCTCTTCCCAAGCGGTCTGGGCCTTCAACCTGCTGCATGCCGCATCCGCTCTCAAAGCTTTATATAATCAATATCAGATGCCTACCCGACCTACAGGGCAGTTAGGTCACCAGAGTGTCAGACACCATCGACAACATAGGAAAGATGGTCTAGGTCTGCCTGGCCAACTCTGCCAAGACAGCATAGTGCAGAAAATGACCCGGCCCCAAAATAAACTCTGCCCTGGCATCCTCAAACAAGATAAAGTGCTTATTGAGGTACACGTCCCCCAATAGCTTACAGCCTCCTTCCCTCCACACCTGAAAGGACACATTTTTAGCAATCCGTTGGATTGACACCAGTATCCATAACAGCAACTCCCAGTAAAAAGAGGTGTGCCAAATCTTCGCAGTCTGCCTTACCAAGAACGGTGTATCGTCTGGGGCCCAAACGCCCTCCATCAATACTGCCAGGAGCTGCCCAACATCGACAATCCCCACCAACATGCGTTTCTCCCAGCTGTCTCCAAACTCCAGCCAGCGTGCAGCGTGCTGTATGTGCGTGGCATAATGATCAAATTCAAGCCGTGGTGCTTCCAGGCCACCCTCCTTTTACCATCCTGGTCATGCTGGTCAAGGCCACTCTGCCAGAGGAAGGAAACAAGGATCACGTCCAACTGCCTGAACACCCTAGCGGGCAGCGAGCAAAGAGAGTTCTGAATGACATATAAACAGTGCAGCAAGAGCACCAGCATGGAGATAGCTATTCTGCCTATCAATTAAAGCGGGAGCATGTTCCAAAATCCACTACCCTCCCCATATTGAGGCACATTTGTTACGCCCTGGAGTGTGCAACCAGCGTAGACCGATGTCCAGCAGGTTCTCCACAGGGGTCCCTAATAGCGTATCAAGAGGAAACAGCAGGGATTACCATGGTTGATCCGCAGCGCTGACACAGCCCTAAAGTCATCTAGCAAGCGCAACAGAGACTCAAGGGATTCCCAGGGAAGGAGCTAAGGTGAAACAGAGCATCATACGCATATAATGAGAGAATATGCCTAATGTCGCCCATCTTTAAGCTCCAGTCCCTCAGCTCCTGCCTAGCCCATATTGACAAGGGCTCCATCGCAAGTGCAACAAGCATTTACCATGCAAGAGGTCTTGCATTTACAAGAGTTTAAGCTATTGTCATTTACAATGGCAATAGCTCAAACTCTTGTAAATGCGAGACCTATTTCACATCAGAGAAGCGGCCGCCATTGTCTGGGGCTGCTTGAAAGTGAAAGCAGGCATGGCGAGGAAAGTACGTTGTGCCTGCAGTAGGAGAAACTCATTAAAGAAAATAGTGCTTTCAGACTAAATAAGACATACAGTGTTGCAACAGAAGTAAAAGGGCCAGTCGCCATGGGAGGTAACAAATGCAGACAAGGCAGTACCAAGGAGAGAATAACAAGCCTAATAAGGACTCGGAAGCCAGCGTTTATGAAGGACAATGACACAAGCCAATTAAAAATATGGGAGGAGAGTGGACGGGGTTTCAAAGCCATACTCCACTACTGCATGCCTCGCAGCAGCGCATGCACTGCCCAGGCTCGACCTAAAAAGGAGTGGGACAGAGGACAACCTTGTTGCGCCCCCTTGTCCAGAACTCATCTCTCCGAGCGACACTGTCCCACCCGCACTCTGGCACTAAGCTCAGTGTAAAGGAGCCAAATCAAGGAACTGGGGTCCGAACCCGATGACCTGCAAAACGTCAAACAAACACCCCCAATCAAGATTGTTGAAGGCGTTTTTTCCAGTTCAATGAAAACCAAGGCCATTTAGTCTTTCCAATGCTCGACCTCATGCATAACATGCGACAAACGCCTAAGATTCATCCCAGTGTTACACCCCAGGATAAACCCACATTGGTCCTCATGAACCAAGCTGATTATAATGGGGTTCAAGTGGTTGGCTAACACCTTGCACAGGACCTTCACGTCCAACTTGATCATAGTAAGTAGCCTATATGCCGAAGGTCAGTCTTGTCCCAGCCTGTTTTAAACAACATGCATATGTTCCCCCTCTCATAGTAGACGGCAGTACACCTGTCTCCCGCGCTTCAAGGAAAACCTCAAGCAGGCCCTGCATGACCACAACGGAGAATTCCTAAAAAAAGGCACCGGGAAACCCATCTCCTCCTAGAGCCTTGGCTCCTGGCAGCATCTGCAACACCACAAGCAAGTCCTCCAGCTAAATGGCAGAGTGTCCATCCTCATCCACTGTCTCCACGATTCTAGTCCCAGACCTTCCTAGAAAAACTTATAACAGTCCGGTGCAATTCGGGGGTCTGCCCTGTACACTTCCTCCAGATGTCCCTGAAATGCAGACACATTGCCCACCCTCGCACTTGAGCAATCAGGGGTCACTAGATGCGTTCTTGGGGATGGTGCATGCTCTCTGCGCAGGATCCAAGCAAACAGCCTGCCCGACTTGTCTCCCTCCCTGTGCAGTCGCTGCCTGTATTGCCTCAATGTATATTTATCTAGCCTGTCCCAGGTATCTTCTATGCGCATTCGCACCTCCGTTTCCTCCCTGCGTGAATCAGGGTCCATCCGGTCCCTTACCTGCAGCACAGCCAGATGCTTTTCCCCTGATGTAAGCTCAGCCTGAATTTCGCGCCGACCCCGCATTTAAGACTCAGTCATGTTCCCGCAGCACAGCCTTCAGCACCTCCCATTCTGTGGCTCTCGAGCCGTAGTGCCCCAGTTAATGTCCATATAGTCCTTTAAGGCCCGGTACAGCACCTCCCTTCCCCCCGGATCTGTAAATATCTCAGCCGGCAGTCTCTATGCTGCCCCACTCTGCGCGGGATCCCCCTCCACTTCAATGCACAGCAGACCAGTGAATGATCCGAGATAAACCTGGCTAGGTGTGTCACAGCCATGCCCTCTGCCACTGGAATTCCTCCCACCAGAATCCTGTCCAGCCTGCTGTGTGTTTTATGGGTTAGGGAATGGCACGTATATGCCTGCTGCGTGGGAGGAAGTGTACGTCATATATCAGCAAGACCCAGATTGTCAGAGGCGCCCTGTTGAGGCCCCCATCGAGTACGCAATTAAAGTCCCCCAACCAGAAAATGGGAGTGCCCACCTCCTGCATCACCAGGTCCTGCATCTCGGGGGGAAAAACGTGGGCCATCTACATTCAGGGCATACGTGTTAAGCACAGACACCTGCCTCCCGTCCAGTGGCCTGTGTAGCAGCCCTTCACATCAGCCTCGACATGTGTCGAAGAGAGCAGAGTACCCGGAGCCACCAAGATTAGAACCCCCCGGCGTAAGAGGAATGGAAGATCTGATCCCCCCTGTCCCCCCATTTCCGGGCCAGGTGTGCAGTCCGTGCATCATATAGAGGCGTCTCTTGCATACAGTCTATACTAATCCCATGAGGCTTCAGGAAGGTGAGCACCCTGTATCTTTTCATGTAGGAGCCCATGCCTCCGACATTTTAAGTAAGCAGATTAAAGTCACCACCCATCATTGGGACACAAGGGCTCTTGGTAACCACCATCCCCCATCATGTTCCGTTCCAAACACTGCACTAACATATTCAAAAACAAACAAATGTGAACAAGTAACCCCCTACTCACGGGCAAACATAGTGCAACATAACAACTACAGATGCCCACCCATTGCATGTGCCAGGACCTGCACAGCATCCCCGCCCATCGAACAGGGACAGGCCAACTCTTCCAGCTTCCTGACTAGACACATAACTCTGCTTGTGTCGCCCGGTTCCCAACAGCAACAAAGATGCAAACTCCCCCAGCAGACTGATGCAGTGCATTGATCATGGACGACAGTTGGGGTCGTAGCTGCAACTCCTGGCTTACCCTTGGTGACACCTGGGACTGTCCATGCGACCTCTGGCTCAGAGGGCGCAAGGCAGCTTCAAGAACAGAAAGCAAATCGGGTTCTGCTACATCCAAGTTTACAATCTGCAGATCCCACCCCATATCCCACCCATCAGCAGTTAAAAAAGTGGCTTTTGTGGGTTTAAAGGAGGGACAAAGGGTGGGAAAACTCAGCCCCATATCCCACCCCTAGTCCCTCGAGAGGAATGACTGGGTGTTAACGTGTGCCGGCGTGCCACCGACACTCATTACAGCAGATGGTCAGCTTTTAATTGCTGTTTCTCGCATTGTTGGGCCTTGCTGTGTCACTTCTGCTGCTATGTTTAGTATTTACAGTGCGAAATGCCCTCGAGTAAGCAGGGATGTAGCTTGGTCAGTAAGATAGAAGAGAGAAGTCTAGAAAGTGTTTATTGGGAGATCATAGTATTAAGATGAGGTTTGGGGTGAGTATAAGGAGAGATGCAGGAGGGAAGAAACTCTAGAAATGGATTAGAGAGATCATATTAGTAAAATTAGTTTTGGGATGAGTCAAAGGAGGGATAGGTGAGGGAAGAATTTAGAATGGTTGTTTGGGAGATCACAGTATTAAAATTAGGTTTAGGGTGATCCAGGTAGGGATAGAGGAGGTAAGAGTCTAGAAAGGGTTATTTTGGAGATCATATTAGTAGAATGAGGTTTAGGATGAGTCAGAGAGTGGAAGTAGAGGATATAGTGAGAGAGGTATAGGGTGAAATATAGGGTAGTGCATTGGAGAGAGTCTGTGGGGGTAAAGTAATAGATATATTGATACATAAGTACATATTATTATACATATTTATATCAAGACATACACATATCTAAATACATACATATAATCGAATTAAATGCTTATATAGACAGGGATATGCTTTACATTTGTGTTTGAGTATGGTGGATATGTGGGGAAGAGCCAACTCTTGAGCAGTCTTCCGAAGATGAGATAGTTATCTGTGGATCTTATGTTTAGGGTTAACCTCTTCGGTGCCCGTGACGAGCTGGACTCGTCATGGGCCGCGGTGGCGCTGTGCCCATGACGAGTCCAGCTCGTCACAAACCCCGCCCGCTAATGTAACGGCCGGCACAGGGCGGGGAAAGGGGCGGGCACCGAAGGGGTTAAAGAGTTTCATAGTTCGGGTGTTTGAACAGAGAAAGATGTGCCACCTTTGGTTTTTTTCTCGTTTGGTGGGGTTTTGAGGTGAGGTGTCAATCTGGAGTGGAGGTTCCTTTGTTAAATGTATTTGGTGATTTTATTTCTGATGAAAAGCAGTCCTGTTCCATGTATTGCTTTGTGTTTGAAACAATGCATCTTGAATGTGGATCTTCTGGCCACCGGTAGCCAATGTAGGGCCCTCAAAGCAGGGGATATGCAGGCTTGTGGCTTTCCATATAGTAGTCTGGCAGCATAGTTATGTATCCATTGTAGTCTTTTCATAGTTGATAAAGATGATCCGTGGTAGAGGCCATTGGCATAATCAATTATAGAAGAAGTTGGGCAGGAATGGGGCCTTAAGGAGCAGTTGGAAGGCAGAGGAGTGCAGATTGTGAGGGGTACTTATAACTCAATATTTGATAAAATAATCATTTTTAAGACTTTCAAAACAGAGACAAGAGTGTGTGTGTTTTTGTCTGCATGTGTGTGTAAAAATTCTAAGTACAATCCGACAAACCCCTCACTTTGAAGCAAATGTACTCAACTATTTACTGCAGAATACATTTATTGGAGGGGTGTAACACCCCAACCACCCCCGTAAAGCTACGCCCCTGCGATTAAGTCTTCCTTCATGGTCTTGGAGCATGCCAATGGCCTGCCCACTCTAACATGAACTGTTTCTCACTGGCTGACTGTAAACTCAGCTGAGACGAGCCATCCGTGCATCTTGAGCATACTTTTCTTTGCCCGCGATATAACCTCTGTGGACCCTTCTGATGTTTCCATCCAAGTGTACCAGTGGACTGCTTTTCTCCCAATCCCTTTGGGGAAGGATGCATTCAGATTTAGTGTTGCAGGCTTGGGCTCAGGTCTATGGTCCGATGTTGCTGCTGTCTGTGCAAGTGACAGTAGCAACTGAACCAGCCTTGATGTTGTGCTGCGCGCTGCTGCACAATCGCCCCCTCCACTCCAACCCTCGTTCAGCACCATGCTTCGACTCGGACTCGATGCAACTTCTGACTATTTCCCTGTGGCTGCGCTCGCCAGTAAGAGCTGCTGTAAACAGGCATACAATTAATAAAAAACAGTCCACTTCACGTTTTGTAAAGAGGGCCTTTGTTTTAGAATATAACCCAGCACATTTGAAAAACTGAATTGTAGTTAATTTGATTTTCAGCTTTTAACTTTACAAACATGTATTACAAGCCCACGGTGTGAATTTCATCACCATTTCATTTCAACTTTTTATCAAACAAATCCTACATCATTTGGCTGACATGGAAGATTTACAAATACAGCGATGAGTGTAGGAAAGCATTATGTTATTTCATACTTTATCGACAGGGTTGAAGACGTTTTGTGTAAGATGTGATAATGCACAAGTCAGAACTTGCCACCAGTTTGTTTAGCATATCATTTTTCAAATGGTAGAAAATATTTTCAGGCTCACTGGGAATTTTAACATTAGTTCACTTTTCTCATTACCATGGAACTGACCCAGAGTTGAATCAGCTTGCACTATGCGCTACACATGTCCCATATGTTGCATGGAAAATGAAAACTACAGAAACATGTCAGGGAAAAGGAAATAGTGGTTGTACAAAGGGGCACATATACCAAGCAGTATGAAATAAAACTTGAAAATTTAACAGGGATTGCATCACTCACATGAATAACCTAAAGGTTCTTTCACACAAAGTGGAGAAAGAAATCTTTGTCTTTGCTTGTAAATTCAAAGACAAGAATATATGGCCCAGAAGGGCCCCTTTCAATGTTTTTTCAATTACTGCCAGAGCTGTGCAGTGACTGGACCCGCCACACTTAAAGCCCTGAACTCCTCTGCCTGTTTGACTCTCTGAGATTTATTGTCTATAATCCCACCCATGTACCTGCTCTCTCTTTTGAGACCCTCTGTCTACCACTGAGCTCTCTTATCAATGAACCCATATCACAACTCGAGGCTCCAACTACCTGCAGATATATTTTAAAGCATGGGCAAAGGGGGCAATTGCCCAGGGCCCCCACCTTCCAAGGTGCCCCCTGAGAAGGTAATCGTTGTCTTTCTAGCTTGCCTCTATTTCTGTATTCAAACCTCTCTTCTCCCTGCCTACCTTATTCGCTCTTTGCTCAGTGTCATCTTCAGGATTTTTGAGATCCTCAGAAAGACATATTTTCGACTATATGTGAAACCAATTTCTAAAATGTTTGCTTGGTATCATGCAGGCTACAAGTAGCCCAAAAGTGGGTAGTAAAATTCAAAGTTGTTACCAACAAGCGACCCCAAAATATGCCTTGCCCATGGCCCCAAAATCCTTAAGACGACACTGATTACCTGCATTACACACTCCTCCTCCACCTGTCTCTTCATCCGCATAAATGATGTCTCTGCAGTGCATGTGTCATGTGCTCTGCCTGGCTATTGCCTGCATGTACCTGAAACCTTTTGACTGCTAAACATATGCTCCTTTTGACTCGTGATAGGAAGCTGGCTCTCTATATAGTGCACTAAAAAGAAGTACACTGTGTAGAGAGCCCAGTGGGCCCCCTATTGGCTTACAGAAGCTAAAGTAGATAATAATAATGCTCTCTTTTGTGGTAGTGTGGGCGAGCAGTTAGCCTTATCACTATAGTGCTAACCATTTGTTGCACTCACAGAGGCAATAAATGAGATACACACTCAAAGAATAAATCCGATACCAAATTAGAAAAATAACACTTCTTTTTATATGGAAGGAGGGTGGGCGCACACTGCCTCACTCTAAAACTAAAGCCTGACACCGAATTAAGTGTTATCATGCACTGCATTTACTATGATGCATCGGGGCAAACTGAGTGCTGGGATGTGAGGCAGTGTGCGCCCACCCTCCTCCTGTTTGAAAAGGCTCCCTTGAGCTAATGAGCAGACGAGCTCTGGTTGATGCACCTGCGCCCAGCGAGTGGTACAGAGACCTGAGAAGACTTTGGGCAGCATTTCCAGCACCCCCAAAAAGAATGTGTTGCTCTCTACTGAAAAAGGACAACTATCCTTTAACAAGTGTCTAGAGATACCACTGGCTGCACCAACAAGGGTGAAAAACTAATGCCTGACACCAAATTAAGTGTTATCATGCACTGCATTTACTATGATGCATCGGGGAAAACTGAGTGCTGGTATGTGAGGCAGTGTGCGCCTACCCTCCTCCTGTTTGAAAAGACTTCTTTTTATTGTATTTTGTGAAACCAAGAACTTAGTTCAAAAGTAAGTACTGTTTGTGTTAGCAATTTTTACAGGTGAGAAAATATTTCAATGTTGTACACACAGTGCAATCTTATTGAAGGAAAAATCATAAATGCATTACGGTTAGTGCAGTCGGTTTCTGGGGTTCACCTTCTGGGTTTTGGAGAATAGTGGGCCATGGTCCACAGTACTACCAGCAATTCATCAAGAACTGCCTGGATTTCACCGGGAGCAGGGTGCTGGTGCGGTCGGTAACTAAGCATACTATGGAGAAGTGGGCCACTTGAATACAGGCTGCACAGGGGGACTTGGGGACATGTCTGAGAGCTCCCAAATGGTGGGTGAAGAAGCAAGGGGTCTTGAATCAAGGGGGCATAGCCGGTTCTTTGCTACCCAGGCCAGGCGGCTCTGGTGCAGAGTGGTTAGGTTGGCTGGGCTGGATGCACAAAGGGGCTCCTTGCGGTTAGGGTCAAACAGCTGGCAGGGGCCAAATCAGGACAGCTGGGCCACTCACAAAGTGGGTCTCCATGATGCTGACCTCCCTCGATGTCTGCTTGGTCGTGGTGCAGTGAGAATCCGTACTGGAATCTCGCTGTTGGTGTTTGGTGCAGAGCATCCGGTACCCTGGGGGTTAGTGTTGCCGGCTCCAGTTGGTCCTGGTGTTTTCTCACTCAGTGGGAAGACAGATCGGACCTTCCAGAGCGCGAGTACCTTCTTCTGGTCATCTACGGCATCGGTCGGGCCGGAAAGCTGCAAGGCGGTGGGCCGGACTCTGCTTGTCAGGGTCTGCGGGCTGCAGGGGTGTAGCTCCTGTACTCCAAAGGAGACTGTAGCTGGTTTTAGGAGTGTTGGCAGACTACCCAAGGCTGTGGTAGTTCTCCAGCTTTCAGGATGAGTCATTCTGTCGCCCTTGTGAAGAGAGTTGTGAGCAGGCAGAGTTTTGCGCCAAAAAGTCTACAGGTTCTTCTGGTGTTCTGGCCAGGCAGCGACTCTTCTTCATCCTTCTTCTCTTGCTCCGTCTAATCTCAGTTCTTGGGTCCCGGGGTGCCACATAAGTACTCAATTTAAGGGCATTACGGGGAGTGGCAGGTAGTAGCCAATGCGCTACCTACCTTTTAGGGTGTCTACACCCTTTATATGACCACTTCCTGTGAGAAGTGGGAATAACGCTGACCCTAGAAGGCTAATTATGCCCACAACAATTTAGAGGAATCTGAAATGGTGATGTCCACATCAGCTAGTCCACCTTAGGGGTGATGCTGGCTTATGTGGGACACACCTCCTACTCTCACTACTTTTCCTGCCTGTCTTGCCGCCCATAAACTGGGGTATGGACAGGGGGGTTGGGCTTCTCCACTATCTGGAGAGGTCTGGGTCACATAACAAAGGTGCCAGGGCCTTTGAAGCTTCCCGCCCTAGAATGCAGTTACTGCATGGATGAGGTGTAAACACCTCCACACAGACCAGGCTTTGTTCCAGGACTCCTAAGAGCGATGGCTCTCACCACAGGAGGTTAGAACTTGTCCTGGGTGACTGGCTGGCCCAGACCAGTCAATCAACCCACTAGTGGTTGGTAGGTTTTTAGGGGGCACCTCTAAGGTGCCCTCTTGGTGCATTTCTCAGTAAATCCAACAATTACATCAGTGTGGGTTTATATAGATGAGATGTTTGGTGCCAAAGATCTGGGGGTACAGTGAAGCCATCATGTAGCTGGGGAACTTGTAATCACTAGTGTCCAACCCATATACTTGGTATGGCCTACCTGTGCACTTGTGGTATATAAAGGTGATCTTAGATATCACAGGGACAATTCCACTCATGCAGATGAGCCCACACATGGGTATAGTGCACTCTGCTTTAGGACTGTAAGGCCAGCTGTAGGGGTGCCTAATATATACCACATGCAGTATTTTGCAGGCATGGTACTCAGGGGTGTGCGCCATGTCGACTCTTAACTCTTTCTCTGCACCAAGACATACAGGCTGCAATGGCAGTTTGCATAGGATTGGTGAGGGGTCCTTTAGGATGGTACAATTTTTGCTTCAGCTCTTATGGGCCCCCTAAGACCCAACACCCCAGGTACCAAGGGTACCATTTACTAGGGTCTTATATGGAGTCTAAAGTTGTGCCAATTGTGGAACAAAGGTACAGTTTAGGGAAAAACACTGGTGCTGGGGACCTGGTTAGTATGAACCCAGCACACTTTCGGTCAAAGTTGCATCAGATACCAGGCAAAACGTTGGGGGTAACCATGGCAAAAGTGGCACTTTCCTAGACTCGTGTTCTGCTTAAAACTCCCTTGCCTTGCTGCCTCTACCTGCCTAGGACTTGTTAAATGGATGAGACCTTTTGATTATTTTCACACTACATTGCACCTTGGAGCACTTTTCTGTAATTATTTCACAAAGCTGCTAAAAGGATCTATGTCGTATGTGACTAAAATGCCAGGACTCGCCTAAAGTGTTATATAGGAAACGGGGACCTTTTGCGCTTATGATTTCATCCACATGGTACTTCGGAAGAGTTTTCTTTTGTGGAAAAAAGATATGGATGCTGTTTTTCAAGAAGTCAGTTTGGAAAAATGTCAGTGTCCCTGCTATTGCTGGAGACTATCAGCTGGCCCATATTATTTCCAGTGGCTAACAGGGCTTTTGTGGGAAACAGTCTCGCTTTCTCCATGCAGTCTAGCTTTTGCATTTTCTATGCAGGCAGTGAGTGGCAATGGACATGGGCGGTGCCAGCGGGAAGAATTGGGCGGTGGCCTGCTAAGAAAAATGTTGGACACCTGCATCTGTTTATTTACAAATTAAGCACTGGGTAATTTCCCTCCTTCTGTATGTGGTGTTAAGGGAGGAAAAGCCTGTAGTATGCACATGCCTATTATCGTGCTGCTTTAAGGGATCCCTCCAGTTTAATCAAGTTTCAGATCAATAATGGTGAATTACCTATTTGTATGCCAACTCTGTTTGAAATGAGCTACAATTCATAGTTGTTTTACTTTGGCTCTGTTTAGAAACTCCAGGGGTGGACCTAAAAGTAGGTGCACTCTGAGGGAGAACTGCAGCCTGTTCTGCTACAGGTCAGTGCTCTTTATTAATTTAACTTGCAGATGAGGGTAGCTGGGTGTTGTCGATCCCCACCCCACAAATTCTGGTCCATTTGCACCTTTATTGAAAGCTGTTGAAGTCGTTCCGAGTCAGGCCCAAAACAACACAAGGCAGATGTCAGACAACAATCACAGTTCAGTTCTCCAAGGTAATGATCAGCAAGTCATATGGAAACAGCGAGCCACAGATGACAAAGGCAATAAATTGTTTTACTTCCTAAGTGCTTAGAGTGGACAGCCACTGCAGAAAGCACTATTTGTCTATGGGTTTGGTAAAATTGAAGCTGTGGATCAAGATTGCATGTCTTGAAGAATGAAGTCTCCACTTTATTGGTGGGGAGAAGAATATCTCTGTTGATCATCTTAACTAATACTTTCAGCTGTTCTGCAACTTTGCCCATTTTTCAGAAACCTGTAAATATCCCTGCTAGAGGGGTCAGCTCTCCTGTATTTTTACAGGTTTGTGCCATAATCATCCCCCTTGTCCTGCAGACCCACTGCAGGACCCCAATGGTGCTCCATTTGGTTCCCACCACTCCTGACCCCCTGAGGTGGAGCCTGGACAGTTGATCACAATTACTGCAAGACTCTGGGGTGATAGTGATATCATAGGTGTGCTGATTGGAGTGCATTGTCTTCTTTATGCTTTAGGTTTATTTTATTTTCGATGAAATGCATATAAACAAACGGAACACATCGCATGAAGTGTAAAAAATTCCCGCATGGTCTCCACACAGATCGCTGTAAACACCTGGTTGGAAAGGCAAGATAATCAGTAACATGACGGCATGTCCATAAGGAAATGGGAGGAGAAGGGGAGGTGGTGGAGCGGCAGAAAGGGCAATAACAATTGTAGTAAAATGAAGTACATCACGTTGAGCAAGGCATGAAAGATATCTATACTGTTATGCAATGGATGAACACAAGAGTCAAGGAATGAGAGCCTTAATCTGTATCATTCGATTCTAAGGAAAGTAAATAAGAGCAGAGGGGTTGCCAAATATCTCTAGGCCTAGATGTCGGAGGATGAAGTTGGGCATATTCATTGCTGATTTGTCACAATAGGACATAGATTTAAGCCAGGCCATGTCTGTAGGAGAGCTTCTGCTACCCCGGTAGAGGGTGGTCTCCCGCTTAGCAAGTAAAAGTGTTATGAAGGTAAATCTACAAATAGATTTAGGAAGATCATGAGTGTACCCCAATAGTGGAAAATGTCACCTAGAGGCACTCTGCGTTACAATTTCAATGATTGTAAACCACAATTTAAAAAAATTTCTTGATGATTTCATTTATTTTCTTCAAAATTCTTTTGTCAAAATAATGATTCAATTCATCATGTTTCTCAATGGTATGCCCAATGCATTTCGGGCGTTCTGCCCTTCTTCAGGGGACTTAATTTCTGCAAAAAATACACAGCGTTTCATTTTTAAATAACAACTCACAATGTCACGTTTGAATGGTATTAAAGGTAATATCTTAGTGCGTATACACCTTATATCCCAAAGTGATCATATCAGATTTGTTCTGACATCTGTTATCTGCTCAATAAATGTAATATGAAATTAATACATGCACAACACTTGGTGTCACTCTGTGAAATGTATGTAACTGATGCGTAAAAAAAAGGGATTATGTTGTGTAATGGAAAAGAAACGAAAAATAGAAAATCAGCTTGTGGTGAAAATCAAGAAAATGTCACGAATTTCAAGTTACGAGTGCTCAACACCTCATTCTAGTAAACACTTACATTGGTCGATAAACCGTTAATCTTTCATCATGGGGCCGAGTACTTTGGTTTTACTGAACCTGTGCAATGATACAAACGAAACTGCTATCGTATACCATACTTTAGCCGTAAAGGTACAAACCGATCAACAAACTGTTAAAAAGATAATAAACTCACGGATAACTGATCTGTAGACGCGTTGTGTCCTGTGCCCTCGATGTATTTGAATTTAAGCTGCCAAAAAATGAATGAATACTGTATGAGAGACAGATTTGTTCTCTCTATTAAAAAAATCATGAATGTAGAATCCACGCTTACTGAAGGTCATCACACCGCGAACCTCCTCGGGTCCCGCGCGCCTGTACAACGCTAAACACTGGCCCTTCAATATATCGTCATTACGCAGCATTACGCTGTCGCATTCGTGAAAATAAAAGAAATACTACTTTAGCCCAATGTTGACGTAGTCAAGCATACTTTAAATTTGTGTATAAACAACCTAAACTCGATCTATGCCATTAGGCACGTAAAAAACGTGTGACGCAGCACAAGTTGAAAATGAAGAAAAAAATGTGTATATGAACCAAATAAAGTGAATAATGCTGTACGCAATGTTTGGGGTCGTTTACATGGAGTGTAGTGGTAATTAAAAAACAGTGTTTCCGAGTGAGAAGTGCTGTAAAAGCTTGATAACAACCACTGTAATACAAGTCAGAAAGGATTTACACAATTGAAATAATGTATGTATCTGAATTAAACGTTTCAATTCATATTACATAATGGTATATGTACATTAGGTCAACTGAATACACTTTAAAGGAAACAATGTAAATCTACACGTTCATTGGGTCATTTTGGCTGTACAGTATTAAGAAAGTTGAGCCAATGGATTTCTCTACGCAACAAATATTGCATGTTGTCTCTACCCGGGAGTATTTGAGGTTGTTCCAGTACCAAGAAGCGTAATTGGCTGGGGTTATGATTGTAAGTGTTACAATGTGTAGCCAAAGGCGATTTAGATTTTTTTGTGCGAACATTACAGGAGGGTACACGGGAAGATCAAAACAACAACTGGACGCGGTGGCGAAAAACACGAGGAGTCAAAGAATCTAGTCATTAACATTTCTAAACAAGATATTACCAATTTTCAATTGAAGGTTTTGCAAAAAGGCACATCATATGTATCTACCTACCATTCAAACCTACTGGAAAATCAAATAAATATGTATGAGTTTCTAAGATCGTTAAGACTAAGACATTTCTTTACTAACATTGTTGAAAAAACTGAGGAACAACCCAAAGATACACTACTGGGATTAAGGAACAAAATCAAATTCTTGCCACCAACTAGTCATAAGGTATTAGATGCCTTTGAAAAAGTTATTTTAAAAGACATGGAAAAGATTTTCAAACAACCTAAATCTAAAATTTCTAATCTTACCAGGAAGGAACAAGTAGCTAAGTAGCTTTAAAACAACTAGCTAACAATACACTCATCACCATCCGACAAGCGGATAAGGGCGGAGCCATGGTCATCATGGATACCGAATTCTACTTATTGAATGTAAATGACCATGTTCAGGATACTAACATTTACACCAAAGTTGATAGAGATCCCGAAAAGGAATTCATCAAGATTTTGTGCACAGTGGGCCGTCCAGGTGGCCCGCGTAGAACGACTACTGGTCGCGGAGGGCATGTGGTCCATGCACAGCGCAAGCCGGCGCGGGATCTCGGGGTGGACGAGCAGGCTCCTACGGGGTGATTTTATCTGAGCTGCTGTGACTCTGGGTATAGAGACAAGTGGGAGGGGCGGTACTGCCTTGACCTGGACATTTTAATGGCTATTGGGTGGGTTGATCTGTGGCGGTTAGCTAGTCATTCTGCAGCGGCTGTTGGACTGTAGCTTGTAAGCGCTTCATTTTTGTGGGCGGGGGGGCTTTGGTATCGGGGGGGGGGAGGTGGGGGCCCCAGGGAGTGAGGGGGCGTCCTTTGTACAACCCGATAACGGGGGTGCCATCCAGCAATCTAGTATGACTTTTTCTGCGGACTGCAGGTTCACGTTTCCACGTTTGGTTGATTCGGGGAAGATGGGGCGACAGGCACTCTGCGAGTTTCATGGGTGGGTGGGTGGTTGGGGGCCCACTTAGCAGGGAGGCAGGGAGGGGGGGGTTTGTTTGGGGTAGGAGGGCGTGGGTTTTGGGGTAGTTCATTGTTAGCTCATGATGTCTCATATCCTGACGTTTGGGGGTATCCGAAGGACAGGCATGGGGGGCGGATAAATTTGGCGTGTCGTGGGCCCATGGGTGGACATGAGTGATCAAGGGCAGATACGGATTTGGACGTGGAATGTCAACGGATTGGGCAATAAGATTAAGCGGACGCTGGTGCTGCAGCATGTGAAGCGCCATTCCCCCGATATTGTCTTCCTACAGGAGACACACCTCCGAGGGAACAAATGTAGGACCCTCGATCGATTTGGTTACCGGCTGGTGGCACACTCGGGGTTCACGTTGGGGTCTCGGGGGGGTGGGGATCCTCGTCCGCGGCACCCTACCTTTGGTCATCACGGGCGTCTGGACGGAGGCCTCAAGATGTATAGCATCGGTGGCGGCTCGGTGGGAGGGGCGGCTACTAGTTCTCAGTACATGCTACATCCCGCCTGGTTTGCATGCCATGACGTTTCAGAAGTTGGGCTCACACATGGCGGGCCTCCCGCAGGGAACGCTTGTGCTGGGTGGGGACATGAATATGGTCATAAATGCTGACCGTTATCGCTCTGGGACTCGGCAGGGCAGTAGGGGTGGAAATGGGCCTTGAGGGCTTCATCACAGCTATGGGCCTTAGCGATGTATGGCGTGTGCATTACCCCTCACAGCGGCAATACACATTTTATTCAGCCAGACATGGCTCCTTTTCCAGACTAGATCACATATTTACGCAGGAGGCCCGGCTGGGAGATTTTGCGGAACCCTGCATTATGGCCAGGGGCATTTCGGATCATTCCCCGGTGGGGTGACTCTGAGAGGGGCTGTAGTTAGCAGGGCGGCATATCCTCGATTAGACCCGTGGTGCCTTAGCGAAGATTCCCTGCGGAGCAAGTTGAGGGACTGTTCCCAGCAATACTTTGCTGAGAATCAGGGCTCGGTTGCCTCCCAGCTAACTCTGTGGGAAGCGTATAAAACGGTCCTGCGGGGCCAGGCTCAGGCATTGATCGGGGCTCAGAGGAAGGAGGAGGCGCTGCAAATTCGGCAGCTGGAGTGAGAGGTTGCGGACCTGGAGCGAGAGGCCTGCGGGGATCCCTCACCGGACCTCGCACACGCTCTTGCTCTCAAACAGAGAGAACTACGGTTGTTGGCGGAGGGTGAGGCCCGTGCATACTCCCTTGCCACGCAGCGTCGGCTCTGTGATGCCGGGGATAAGAGCATGAAACTGCTGGCCTGGCTCGAACGCCGAGATCGGGCGCGTTCCTGGGTGGCGGAGGTGAGGGATGAGTCCGGGTCCTTGGTGACTGCGGGGGGGGGGCTATTGCGGAGGCCTTTTTGCGTCTCATTATGAAGGGGTTTATTCCCCGGTATGTACTCGGACGGAGTTGGACTGCGAGGAATTCCTGTGGGACTTCGCGCTTCCTACACTAACACAGGAACAAACAGACCGCTTGGAAGCCGATCTCACTGTGGCGGAGGTGGGTGAGGCCCTTAACACTCTTCAGGCAGGGAAGGCACAGGTCCTTAACGGGTTATATGTTGAATTATACAAGAGTCAGGCTAGCGTGATTGTGGATCATATGCGGCGTATGTTCCTCGAGGCCTGGGAGGTGGGGAGACTCCCGCCGGATCAGCGGGAAGCCACAATAGTTGTCATTCACAAGGCCGCGAAGCCGACTGACCAATGTGTCTCTTACCGGCCCATCTCGTTGCTCAATGTAGAGGCTAAAGTCCTGGCTAAAGCACTGGCGACGCGGTTGATATCAGTCATGCCGGACCTTATCCATGTGAACCAGTCAGGTTTCATGCCCCACAGGAGCACTCGCCACAATCTGCGAAGGCTGTATGGGGTTTTGTACATGACGGAGGCAGTGGGTGATGATCAAACGGCCCTCATGGCCCTCGACGCATCTATGGCCTTTGATAGCATCGAGTGGCCGTATCTTTTCATGGTCCTTCAGAATCTAGGGTTCGGCCCGGCTTTTAGTGGGTGGGTGCGCCTTTTGTATGAGCAGCCGCTGGCACGAGTCAGGGTCAATGGAGCAATGTCACACCCATTTCCCCTGTGTAGGGGCACCAGGCAGGGGTGTCCCCTGTCCCCGCTTCTGTTTGCCCTGGCTTTTGAGCCTCTGGCGCATTGGATCCGGCGGGACAGATCATTCTGGGGCTTGGCGCTCACTGACCTCTGGGAGGAGCGTATATCGTTGTACGCTGATGACATTGTCCTATATATGGCCCGCCCGTATCATTCAGCTGCGCAGGCGCTCCACCTTTTTTAATTATTCGGGAGCTACTCGGGCTTCACAATTAACTGGTCCAAATCTATAATTTTTCCCCTCTCGGGCCCAACGCCACGGATCCCGCGGGACTGTGCGGCAACACTGGTGACAAGTGGCTTTAAATATCTGGGGGTGTATGTTACCAGGGACAGGGTGGAGTTCTTCAACAAAAATCTTGAACTGCAACTGGTATGCTTGGCAAATGATGTGTCCCATTGGAGGTCCTTGCCCCTTTCATTAGCTGGGCGTGTCGCGCTGTTCAAGATGTTGGCTTTGCCGCGGCTGCTCTATATTTTGCAAAATACGCCGTACCCGGTCCCGAATGGAGTGTTTTGGCGCATTGCGCAATCGGTACGTACGCTGTTGTGGGAAGGGGGAAGCCCGAGGATAGCGTTCCGAAAACTCACGAGAGGGATGTACGATGGGGGACTGGCCCTCCCGGACGTCCAGTTATATTACTGGGCTTCTCAATTACAGGTAATCAATGATTGGGTCTACGCGTCGGGTTCGGAACCTGCCTATCGAGTGGACAGGCAAGTTATGCCGGGTGGGGTCTGTGAGTCGCTCCTCTACACGCGGCGCCTGCGATGAGATCTACCCTCGCATACGGGGGTGGTCCTCCAATGCTGGCGGGAAGCGAATAAATTCCTGGGGTGGGCTGGCAGGTTGACGGGCAGGACCCCACTGTGGGTGGGGGATCACCTAGCGGAAGTTGGGGGGCTCGTGGGTTTTGGGGGCTAGAAGTTAATTGGAATAGAGTACCTGGGTGACGTATGGAAAAGAGACGCCCCCAGATCCTTTGAGTACCTCCAGCGTGAATATCAGTTATATGACTCCCAGCGTTTTCACTATCTGCGTTGTGCACGTCTTGCGCTCCCATGTGCGTCCAGACTCGCTCATTCCAGAACACTCCCCAATGGAGGACCGGCTTCTTCTCGACCCCATCTTAGGTAGGCCAACCGCCACTATATACCGTAAACTAATAAATAACATGCCCGATCCCTTGGCATCCCTGCGGGAGAGTTGGGAGGGGGACCTCGGTCGCCTGGAGGACGAAGATTGGCAGGACGCCTTGCAAAGCCCCCGCGAAGTTGCCATTCGGATTAGGTTCCGCCTTGTGCAGTTAAAAATCCTCCACCGGGTATATTACCCGCGAACCCGTTCTCTTTGCATGGGGCAGGAGCTTGTCTCCATTATGTATGCGAGGATGTCAAGAGGAGGGTACATTTTATCATATCCTCTGGGGCTGCCCGAATATAGTACCTTTTTGGACGCGGGTTGCGCGTACAATGGCGAGGGTGGTGGGCTCCCTGGTACCAGTTGAACCTGAATGGCTTCTCCTCATGATTAAAGGTCCCACGGATTGGTCCAGGTATCAGGAAACATGGCTCGCCTTAGCAGCTGGAGTGGCGCAGCAGAATATTGCCGGTAGTTGGGGGGCGCAGGCGCCCCCTAGGTGGGAACAATGGTGCAGGGACCTGGATTAGTGCCAGAGGGCTGAAGAAGTTATTTATAAGTCCCGGGGTTGTGTGCGCAAGTAGAGAAAAGTGTGGGGGCCGTGGTGGAGATATTGGGCATCTAGCTGTGGGGGGAGGGGGGACAAGTGTAATGTGTTATTGCCCCATCATGCTGATCGATGTATATCCCGTACAGGGGGTTCCCCCCCTTTTATCTTGTGATTTTAAAGATGTACTGTATGAGACCATGAGCAAAGTTAATAAAAAGATTCCAAAAAAAAAAAAGATTTTGTGCACCATCATAGATAAAGCAGTGAATAAAGGTACCATTGGAAACAAAGATAAAGAATTCTTTTTTTTTTTTTTTTTTTTTTTGAAAACCTTTATTTCGAAATTCAGGACACAGCTATTCAGCCGACAGCCCGAAGGTTCGGCAGCATTGCAAGTTAGATACAGTAATGTGTCCCCGATACAGTACGATGAGTAATGCAAAGGTCCAATTTTAAATATACACAGTAAAAACACACAACAAACCCCAGCAAGGCAGAAACATTGAAATCCCATGGCGAAAGCCCCCAGGGGAGGCAGGACCCCACTCATCTACAAAGTATAAGACTGTGTGCGGAGGAAGAAGGGGAACAGCAGAGGCCCAGAACGGTTACCAAAACCAAACTGTGCTGGAAGGTAGGTCAGGGGGAAAGCTGTTCCTCGGGAGGTTCCAGGTCCGGGGCAAGACATATTCCCCCCCTGTATTGGTTCCACCGCCCCCAGATGGCATGCCACTTCCGGGGGCGACCTCTAGAGCAGTAGACCGTCTTCTCCCTAAACATGCTCCAATCCATGTTCTCCTTCCACGCGGTCAGTGTAGGGGGTCCCGAGGAGCCCCATAATCGCGCGATATCCCTTTTAGCTACCATGTTACCCAGAGTCACCCATTGGGTCTGCGCCTCATCGAGATCAGTGGGCCCCCAGACGTTCAGGAGGCAGCACCGCGCCTCCGGCTGTACCACAATGCCCGTCACCTCCCCCATGACTGCATGGACTCTCCTCCAGAACTCCACAATGACACCACATTCCCAAATGATGTGCAGGAAAGTACCCACCATACCACATCCCCTTCTGCACAGGCCGTCCTCCGAGAATCCCATGTGGACCAGCCTTGGCCCCGTAACATACACCCGGTGCAGTATTTTAAGCTGCACCAGCCTCAGACGCGACGGGATCGCAACCTCCTTAGGCGAAGAAACCGCTGACTGCCAGTCCTCATTATCCAACTCTAGGCCATCCCTGGTCCACTGTTCTCTCAGCCCCAATAGCAAGTCTGCCCGGACGTTTATCAACTTCTTATATATGAGCGAAATCGTGCTCTCGGGCATATGACCATCAAGGACTCGGTCCTCAAGGGGAGAGGACTCCGGCACCTTCTCACCCTCCACGAGGACTGATCGGAGGGCGTGACGCAGCTGGATATACCTAAAATACTCTGAAGGCCCTAGCTCAAACTCAGTCTGCAACTCCTCGAAGGACTTCACCCTCCCCTTATGCAGCACATCTCCCACCTTGGATATACCTATCAGGTCCCACTTATCAAAGCCCTTCGTGTGCCAGAGTCTTCCCAACCTTTCCGATTCAAACAATGGGGTAGCGAGGGTGAGCCTATCCTTCCAGCCCAGCGAGTCGGTCGCCATCTTCCATACGCGCACCGCCACACCTGTGGGCCCCGTGAGGGACGAGTCTAGGGACCGCGAATACAACGCCCTGTAGTAGTTGCCGCCGCGCAGCAGCCACCTATCCATGGCATACCCAGGGCTGAGGGCAGGGCCGTAAAACCCATGGTTGATCGCGCTCAGCTGCGTGGCCCAATAGTACCGTCGGATGTCTGGGAGCGCAATGCCCCCATCGTACCATGGGAGCGTCAACTTTGAAATAGCTATTCGCGGCCGCCCATCCCACAGCAACGTCCTTTGGAGGCCTTCGACCTCCCGAAAGTATTTGGCCGGTACCCAGTCCAAGGTGTTCTGGAGGGCGTAGAGGAAGCGGGGAAGAGACATCATTTTGAACAGGGCCGCACGCCCAACAAGGGAGAGCGGCAGCCTCCGCCAACCTTCAACATCTCGCCTCAAGCGTGCCAAGGGGGGGAGCAAGTTCCTCTCATAGCGCACAACAGGATCCATGGATATAAAAATCCCCAAATACACAAAACCTTGCTGGGTAACCTGTATCGAACATGTTCTAGGGATCGGTGGGACCTCGCCACTAAGAACGTACAAGTACGATTTGCCCCAATTAATCACAAGCCCCGAGTTCCTACCGAACGATGCGAGTACGTCACAGACCACTATAAGCGACTTCTTTGGTGAGGCAAGATACAACAGGATATCATCGGCATAAAGCGAAATACGGTCCTCGTGATCAGGCGACCACCGAAGGCCCCGTATATCCGGGTGCCAACGTATCCACGCAGCCAACGGTTCAAGGGCGAGGGCGAACAACAGGGGCGACAGGGGGCAGCCCTGCCGAGTACCCCTACCAAGCTGAAACGGGGTAGATGCCCGACCATTCACCACAACATTCGCTAGTGGCCCCTCGTACAGCAACCGGACCCAACTCACAAACCCGTGACCGAAACCAAACTTGGCCAGCACGGCCCATAAGTATGCCCACTCCACCGTGTCAAAGGCCATCGTGGCATCAAGAGATGCCACAACAGCCGGTTCACGCAGCGTGCCCGCCCTGGCGATGACGCCATGAAGACGCCTAAGGTTCAATGCTGTGTTTCGGTGCGGGATAAAGCCAGATTGATCCGGGTGGACCAGATCGCCAAGTACCCTAATCAGACGGGTAGCCAGGAGTTTGGCCAGAATTTTCGGCTCAGCGTTGAGGAGTGAAATGGGCCGATAGGAGGCGCATCTATCTCGGGGTTTACCCTCTTTGTGTATGACCACGATCGACGCCAGCCGCTGATCCAACGGAAGGATCCCATCTCCCCGCGCCTCCAAAAACATGGCGCGCAGGTGAGGGGCGACCCTATCCGGGAACAGTTTGTACAGATCGATCGGCAGTCCGTTCGGTCCAGAGGCCTTACCCGAATTCAACGCGCGAATCGCCCCCGCCACCTCGTCAACCGTGATGTCGCCATCCAAATCGTCCCTATCTATGTCAGAGAGGCAGGGCAACTCGATATCACGGAGGAGATCAGACGAGTCCTCGGGCGGCCTGTCCGACACAGAGGAATAAACCCTATGAAAATACTCCGCGAAACACTCCACAATCCCCTCAGGTTCCACAATCGCCTCTCCCCCCTCTCCAATCAACTCTGGCACCACTCTATTGACCCGTTCCTTCCTGTCCAGCCACGCCAGGAGTTTCCCTGCCTTATCTCCAACATCATACAGACGGCCCTGTTGTTCCCTGCTGAGGGTCTTGGCGGCGTCCGTCACCAGGTCCCTATACTCCGCCTGCTTCAAGCAAAGCTCATGCAATGAGGACTCTGTGACCTCCTCCTCCATATCCCCTTCAAGGGCCGCAATCTCCTCCTCCACTTGCCGCACTTCGCAATCCCTCCGATTCTTGGCAGTCACCACCAGGGAGAGGGCCTCCCCCCGAAGCACGGTCTTAAAAGCTTCCCACAGCGAGATCGCCGAGTCCACGGTTCCCAGATTGTCCTTAAAGTAATTATCTACCTTCTTTACCAGGGCGCTGCGCATCTTGGGGTCTCGGAAATACCATGGGTTAATTGGGGCCACCCTCCCTCCTCCCTCCCGACCGAGATCCAGCCGGATCCACACTGGCGAGTGATCAGAGATACCACGTGCCATGTGCCTCGCCTCGGATATCAGCGAGGCATGTGCGGCCAGAGTGAGCAGGTAGTCAATCCTGGAGAGGCTACCATGCGCCCCGGAGTGAAACGTGTATTGACTCTGTGTGGGGTGCCGGAGCCTCCAGCAGTCTATCAGGCCAAACGTGTCCAGGAGGTCCGGAAGCCATTTCTGAGCCCCCCCTGTGTCCCTGGGCGGGTATCTATCCAGCAGTCCGGAACCCACAGCGTTGAAATCCCCTCCCACTACCAGCATGCCCCCCGGGAGAGTCAGCAAAGCCCTGCCCAATTCAGCAAATGTGGCGGCCTGCAGGGCCGGCGGGACATAAACCGAAACCAAAACCAAAGTCCTTCCTTCCCACCGCCCCGCCACCGCCACAAACCTCCCCCTATCGTCAACAATGGTGGAGTCCACCTCAAAAGGCAGCGATGCTCTAACGAGGATGCCCACACCCCTGGACCCAGAAGAGAATCCCGAGTGTGCAATGAACTTATACCCCTTCCTATTCAGGGCATAGCACGTATTGCCTATGAGATGCGTCTCCTGCAGCAGTACAACGTCTGGCATTGAGCGTTTCAGAAATTGCAAAACAATCCCCCTCTTAATGCGATCCCCCAAACCATTAACATTCCAGCTTATAACACTTAGGCCTCTACCCCCCATCCTCAAACGGAAAGAGGCCCACCCCACACCCGAGGCGCCACCATGGAACAACCCTGAGGATAATCATCATGCCTTGCAAAAATAAACCCCCCAACAACAAACTCAAACTCCCCATAACTCCCCCCACCCTGCACCCCTGCTGCAGCTTAAAAAGCCCCCCCAACTTGCAGTGTGCCTGTCGCCCTACAAAAACAAAAATCTACAAAAAGTACCCCAAGGGAGGAAAAGAGCACCCCTCGTCCTCCCGCAACCCTCCACAGTTACTGCACTCTGTTCAAATCTTCAAATTTGGTCAAATCAAGTCAGGCCGGCTTTGAGATATCAGCCCTGTCCATCTCGGCCACTGTCTCCATGCTCAGCTGTGTCGTCCCCGGTCCGTCGCCGGGGCAAAGCGTCCAGCCATTCGTCGGCCATAACAGGAGAGTCAAAAAAGAATGTCCGATCTTCATGCACCACCCGTAGTCTGGCGGGGAAAAGCATGGCATATTTTAGGTCCCGTTCCCGAAGTCTTCGCTTCACCCCCAGAAAGCTCTGTCTCTGTCTCTGCACCTGCTGGGTGAAGTCCGGATAAAAATTCACCGACGCATTCTGGAAGGGGACTGGGCCCGTCACCCTCGATGCTTGCAGGATAGCGTCCCGATCTCGAAAATGAAAGAGCCGGGCGACAATCGGCCGCGGCGGGGCACCCGCCTTGGGCCGTCCGCCCGGCACCCTATGGGCCCTTTCCACCGCAAAAAACTTTCCAAGGCCCTTAGGCTTCAGATGATTGAGGACCAAATCTTCCACAAGCAGGTCCGCCGAAGCCTCATCCGAGGACTCCGGGACCCCGATGACGCGCACGTTGTTGCGCCTGGACCGGCTCTCGAAGTCCTCCAGCCGGCGGGCGGCGAGGTCACTCTCGGCCCTCAGCTTCCGGACCTCGTTCTGCAGATCCGCAACCTCATCAGTGAGGCCCGTGGTCTTGTGGTCCAGGTCCTTAACGCGTTCGTTTGTCTTGCCCAGGTCCGAGCGGATCAAGTTGACATTCACCAGGATGGCATCCACCTTATGCGCCAGGGCCTCGAATTGCCTCCCCATCGAGGTCTGCATCCCATCAAGCGCGCCCATGACATCCTGCAGGGAGAGCTCCGGTGTCCCAGGCGAGTCCTCCTTCTGGGCATCCGGCGCCTGGCTCGATCCACTCGGCGATGTCTTCAGGAGGGCGTAGCGGTCCATACTGTTGACTTGGGAATACGTTCCCCGCCTGGTGGCCTTAGTCTTCGGCCGATCTCCTTCTGCCTTGCCCGACATAATGGACTCCAGGCAGTCCAATGCAGTGAAGACCGTCCCCTCCCAGAGAGAGGTATAAAGAGTGAGCAGGTCCGCCTTGTTCTGCCAAAGTAGCCCACCGAGCGTCCCCGGGGTTATAAAGCCACCCAGAGCACTACAGTGTCCGGGCAGACAAAGGGAACGAAACCGAAAGTGAAAGAGCGAGGGCCTCCGTCCGACAGTTCACACCTCACCAGGCCGTTGTTGATCAACTAGGAGTCGGGCATCCTGCCAACTCTAGCCCCTGGCATCTCCGGGAGTTAGGCCGCAATCTTTCGCCAGTCTTAAGTCCGGTTCCCGATGGGCGATCCAACCGCGGGTAGCATCAATCGCCTCCCTGACAACTCAGCAACACGATGCCATGCATACCATCAGGATTGGAGACAGGATAGTCGACGGAGGGCGCGAGGGTCTCGGGAGCTCTAAGCTCACGCGGCCATCTTGGTCAAGCGCTAGGCTCCTCCCTAAGAAGAATTCTTAATTAAAGCCAATCCAGCAGTGCTATATATATATATATATATATATATATATATATATATATATATATATATTCACAGAAAAAACCATAGGTTTCAGGCACGTTATAGTTAGGAATTAGCATTTAAAAAACCTCAGAAATTCACTGAAAAAACCATAGGTTTCAGGGGTGTTCTAGTTAGCTGGACTTTTCACTTGTACAAAACCATTGAAATTCCCCCGTTATAGTTAGTTCAGCTAACTATAACTCGGGCGCCCGCAATGCACTGCTGATGACGTCACATATTACATCACTCATGACATGGTCAGTGACATCACTCATGACATCACTGATGACATCTCAAATGACATCACTGATGACATCACTGATGACATCATCCAGTGAATGTGTGTTTTTCTGAAAATTAAATATGTTTTATATATGTATATCTCAAGGTCGATGGAAGAATAAATGGGTATATAAGTGTCTAAATGGATGATTTGTTTTTGAAAAATTGATTGTGTAACTGACTGATTAAGTGTATCATAGTGAATACATGGCTTAGTGAGTAATGTTTAAATATGTAAATATCTGTATCAGTCTCTCACTTTGTGTATAAGTGGCTGCATGGGTTGGTGAGTAGCTACATGGGTGTCTATATAGGTTATTAGTTGGTTTTTTCAGTATCAGTCTGAGTGTCTGCATGGTTCGGTGGGGGGTATTACGTAGTGCATAGGTGCATGAATGAGTGACTCACTGTTTGTATGTGTTGAACACAGCATGTGTGCAGGACTGTATGGGTGGATGAGTGTGTGTATGGGTGTGTTAGTGAGTGAATGACTGTCTCAATAGTGTCTTTATGAGTAACTACATATGTTTTAAACTAGTATATGTGACTATTGGTGTATATATGTGAGTATATGTGAGAGTGAGAGATTGAAAGAGTTCCTGTATGAATAAGTATGTGTTTCTATAAGTGATTGTTTAAAAGACTAAGTATGTGTAAGTTTCCGTAGAAGTAAGTATGGTGGTGTGTGTATAACTGTATATGCAAGTAAATGTATGTTTGATTCTTTATTAGCATGAGTGACTATGTGTGTGAGTAACTCTATGGATGAGTGGCATTGTGTAACAGGATGTATAGGTGTATGAGTACATATGATGAGTGAGTACATGTATGAGTGACTGTATAGGACTGTTGGTGAATGAGTGGATGTGTATGTGGATCTTAGAATTACTGAAGAGGTTGTTGTAACTGGTATTGGTATGTCCATTGTTTTGAAAATTTTAGTCTCTATTTTTGAAAGTGTGTATCAAAGGTTATATTAGGGTGAGAGGAGGTCTGCCACTCTATCACAAGGATGATGTCATCAGTGATGTCATCAGTGATGTCATTTGAGATGTCATCAGTGATGTCATGAGTGATGTCACTGACCATGTCATGAGTGATGTAATATGTGACGTCATCAGCAGTGCATTGCGGGCGCCCGAGTTATAGTTAGCTGAACTAACTATAACGGGGGAATTTCAATGGTTTTGTACAAGTGAAAAGTCCAGCTAACTATAACACCCCTGAAACCTATGGTTTTTTCAGTGAATTTCTGAGGTTTTTTAAATGCTAATTCCTAACTATAACGTGCCTGAAACCTATGGTTTTTTCTGTGAATTTCAAAGGTTTTTTAAATGCTAATTTCTAACTATGCCTACAGAGATAGGACATGTGAAGAAAGAAGAAAAAATGCACAGAAAGAAACAAAAGAAGTGCAGAAAGAAGCAACAGAAGTCCTCAAATACGAAGATAAGTGCAGGAAGAAGGATAACGTGCAGAAAGAACAAAAAGAAGAGCAGAAAGAAGCCTTGTTGCAAAATCATCCTGTACCCTCAACTTTTTCAGACGGATACTGGTGGTAACTGAGCCTGACTAACCAGTCCTAGAGCCAGTGCTATGTTAAAAGACACTTAGAATACAGTGAAAACACCTACATACACTAGGGAACATTATGCGTTGGGGTCCCCCTGTGATTAGCATGACCTCCTCTGTAAGCCCCTAGTATATAAGAGGGCATGGGGATTAAAACTACCTCTTAAAACAGGCCACAGGGCGTTTTTGCACACGTTAACTCAGGCCCCGTCCCCTCCCTTCACCACTGTGTAAACACGCCCTGTGTCCATTTTTAGTTGGGAGATTAAGTTCATTTGAATCCTGAGGGTCCCTGGGGTCCAACTAGCCCACTAGGTACCTCCAGTAAGTGCCACAGAGCTGCGTTGCAGAGAGGTGTAAAAAGTGGCACGGCCTGGACCACCTCTCTGCAATGCAGCTCAGTGGCGCTTACTGGAAGCACTTGGTGGGCTAGTTAGCCCCCAGGGGCCCTCAGTATTGAAGGGAAATTATATCCCCAATTTAAAACGTGCCATAGTGCGTGTTTGCACACGTCACCTCAGGCCCCGTCCCCTCCCTTCACCACTGTGTAAACGCACCCTGTGGCTGTTCTAAGTTGAGAGATTAAGTCCCCTTGAATCCTAAGGGTCCCTAGGGTCAAACTAGACCACTAGGTACCTCCAGTAAGCGCCACAGAGCTGCGTTGCAGAGAGGTGTAAAAAGGGGCTTGGCCTCAGAACACCTGGCTGCAGCGCAGCTCCCTGGCGCATACTGGAGATACCTGTTGGGGGCGCGTTTGCAGAGTGCTGCACGGAGGGGGCATGGCCTCCGGCACGATGCCAGTCTTTTATTTATTTTAGTTTTTTAAGAAGGGGGGCTGTTTGGTTCCCCTTCTTATTCTAATTTATTGGCCCTGATGACCCCATCCCCCAGGGCCAGTTTCCTAATTATATTTTTTTGACCCCAATCCCCAGGGCCGGCCACTGTTTTTTATTATTTTTAAAAAATATATATTTATAGACACACCTAGGACATGCTGGACAAACCGTACGTACCTATCACCATGACGATTTGCGTGATATTCATTAAAAGGCGACTATGCATGCAATGAATCCACGTGGAATGTATTTACACCACTAGTGAAGCTCTGACATGTCTGATGCCCTACCGTGCCTAATCCCGGTAGACACCCTTGTCGTTTATTTATACAAACTTGGGTAGCTATTGACGGGCACATTTAATACACATGCACACCAAGCCATTCAAAGGGGATTCGACAAAAATTCGACCAAAACTATGCAAGAAACCCCCCTCACGGTTAATAAAACACACATCCACTGCCGGATGTGTAATACTTTTTATTTTACTCTCTGGAAAGGGGACGAACATCACTTTAGAGTCACAGCGCGCTCCTGACAGAGCCCAATGCTGTGTTACACCCACCATTGCCTGCCGTGTGCCTCACACCTCTGTGTTGTATTCCACTAGCTAGCGCATATGCTATGACACTCTCTAGCCCATGTGCACTGTAACACCACCCCGTGAATATGTCATGCCACACTTGTCTTCGCACGGGTTATATTGCCCCATCTAACGTGCCTTTCTCGATGCCTATGTTATAACGCACAGTGCTATGCCATACATATTACAATCTGGGATCCATATCTTTGTCACAGTGCATATGCAACCTTACACTCCCCAGCACATATTTTATATTACAACTTTAGAGACTAGTTAGGTTACACAACACTGCCCTGTGCATATTACACTCCAAGGCGCATATCGCATAGCACGCGCTAGTGCCTGTGCTATCTCGCGCTCTCCAATGAATCTGTCATTGCGCACAATGTATTGCATATTATATTTCACGCCCGGTTCATCTTATATCACACTTTTTGGTGCATAGTTTATACCATACACTATATCTAGTTTTCATTTTCAATCGTGCTCTCAGGACTATGTTCTATATAACACTGTGTTCACCTACCCTTTTCACGGGCATTACATTTTGCGATAGGGGGTGGAGGGTCAGGGGGTGTTTCTGCCAAGTGAGCCCGGAGTCACAGTCACAAACGTCCTCTTCTTCCTGAATAAAAGTGAGATTATGCTGCATACTTGTTCATATTTTAAGTAGTTCGCACAGACACAATGTTTTAAAAACAATAAAGTTCCTAATACCCGCCTTCTCTGAACAGTTAGCTTGCTGCCCCATCCCCTTCCTCCCTATCCTCTGTTGTGTGAATCCATGGACTAGCCTCCTCCCTCCTGCCATGCATGGTCTGATGTGCTGCCACTGCCCTCAGTATGATGTACCAGTCCACTCCTCCTGCCCTCCATTGCCCAATTCTATGCCCCATCATTGACCTCCTGCTTAAACTCTGTGCTTAGCTTGCTGCCCCTATTCTCCTTCCCCCTGCCCTCCGATGTCTTTGTGCATGCCCCTGCTCCATCCTTTTTGCCCACCATGTCCCATGGACCTGCCACTCCTATCTACTCTGAGTGTTCTGTTGAGCTGCCACTCCCCTCCCACCTGCCTAGCATTGTCAGATGACTGTGACCTGTCCCTGTCACCTCCACCCTGCCTGTCCACATGCCATGCCCCTATCCTCTTCCTCCTGTCCTACATGGTCCATTGTACTGCCACACCCTTCTGCCCTCCCTGGTCTGTTGTGCTGCAGCTGCTCCTCCTGCCTGCCCCGTGTGGTCTGTTGTGAGGTCCCTTCCCCTGAACTTTCTTGTCTGTGCACAGGTCCTGACCCTCCCTTCTATCCTCCATCGTCCTTTGTGCATGCCCCTCCACCCTCCTTCTTGCCCATCATAGCCATTGTGCTGCCACTAACCCTCCCACTTGCCATGCATGGTCTTCTGTGCTGCCATGGCCCCTCCCACCTTCCCTGTGTGGTCAGTTAGCTGCCCCTGACCCCCTCCCACCTTCCCTCCATGGTCTGTGTGTATGCCATCACAGTCTCACTGTTGCTCTTCATGGTGTGTTTTGCTTCTAGTGCCCATCCTGCCTGACCTCCATGGCTATCTTGCTGCTCCTGCCCTGCCCCCTTGCCCCCAGCCCTACTCCCTCCCTCCTGGCTTGTCTGTTCCATTGTAATGCCCCTGATCCGTCCCTCCTGCCCTTTATGGTCTGTTATGCTGCAGCTTTCTCTCCTGTCTGTCCATTATGGTCAGCTAGCTACCATTGCCTCTTGCCCCTCTGTTCTCTGTTGTCCATGTGCATGGTCCTGTCCCCTCCCTCTTGCTTTCTATGGATTGTTGTGCTGCACTCCCGTGTGGTGTATTGTGCTGCTGCAAACCCTGATGCCTGCCCTGCAGGGTCAGTTTGGTGCACCTCTCCATGTCCCTCCTGTCCTCTGTTATCCAAGTCCATGTCCCTATCCCATTTCCTTCCATGATCCAATGTACCATACTTACGAACATTTTGAACTTGGTAAGAGGGAGATTTTGAAAAAAAACTGGGGTATTGATTTTCCCCTTTGAGTTACATTGAAAAAGAGGATATTGTAGACAGGAGACAGATCAAATAAAGCCCATTTGAGCTTAAAAACATTGGACGTTTCCTGGCTGAATCGGGTCTGTTGGCATGTATGGTTGTACTACCATTGCCTCTTCCTTCTGCCCACAATGGTCTATTACATTGCCACAGGCTTGAAGGAGGGTAGATTTTGTATCACAGGGGGCCCCTGGCCCGTTCTGTCCACACCTGAAGTATGAGACCCTTGTCCTTGCCCTGCCAGCTGCATTTGTAGGCCGTATTAAATTGACCAGCGGGTCCTGTGTTGCTATATAATTATCCTGAGACATCCTTACCACTCGGCCAGTATAAAACCCCTGTGTAGGCCCTTCTGTTCAATATGTAGGCCTCTTTGTTAAATTGACCATAGCTCTGCAATTTTAGTGTATAGCAGTCTGAAGGCAGGTCTGCGAGGCCTTCTGCTCCAAACCAGTAGCCCCCACCCTACCCGAGTGCTCCGTGCTCGGTATCAAAGTTCAACATCCCCCTGAAGCTGTCGACATACAGTAGGCTGCATCCTGGACTGGTACTTGCTTCCTGGGCAGGTTTCCCGCTTTTAAGGAAGTGGCAACCGCAGAGCGTCAAGTTAGGAGAACTGAGGAGATTTTATACATGAATATATTGAATTCCCGTACAATACCCATTATTTTCTGCTTGCTCTATGGAACTTACGATAAGCGATTGGCCTGAGAGACTGACCTTTTCACCCAGTCCATTGTCAGCATTAAGTGGGTAAATGACGAAATGTCTGGTAAAATCTGCAGACGAAGCTTTTGGGTAGCATACGTAGGTAGATGTAGCGTGCAAAGGAGCCCACAAAATGATATAAAAAGGGAGCACCCACAGATATCGACGGACTACCTCGCCGTCTGTATGTAGGTTAACAGGCAGTGCAGGTTTTCCCCAAGAGCTGGGAGCTCTTGTCTTCCTTTGCTTAAAATGTCTTGCTCTGCTTTGCTTGAAGTATCTTATTCTATTTTACCTATATGAAATGTCATGTTATGTTTAACCATTGTTCTCTTTACTTTTGCATTTAAAAGATTTTGTATTGTAATTGCAGGAATGCTTGCTCTAAGAGTAAACATGAGTGTTCCTAGGTAACATTTTCCTTGGTGTAACTTGTTTCTCATGATGCATTTATAGATGTGTTTTCTCTCTCTCTCTGTCAGTACATTAATTGAGATACAGAGAATATCATGACAGCTGTATGATTATCTGGATTCTGTATTTTGTACTTTATGTCTCTATTCTGCGGTTTCTTTGAAGTTGCATCTTCTCATTAAACTGCCATTGTATTCTGCCTCCAATTCCATGTCTCATATGTCTGTTTTCTTCATTTTTGGAGCAAGCGTTCCTAAGCACCCCGGCTCAAATTAAGGTGCCCCTTTTGTCCCTGACTCACTCTCCTGCTCAGTTCTGTGGTGGCTCCCGGGGATCTGGGGACTGCCCCTAGCTTCCTTGACCCGTAATAGATCTTGCCTCCAACAGCCTCTCTTGCAAGTCCTGTATTGTTGGTTTGTTGCCCCTGCCCCCCTTTCCACTGCCCTCCATAGTCTGTTGTGCTTCCACGGCCCTTCCTGCCTGCTCAGTGTGGTTAAATTGTTGCCTTTGCACCCTCCTACCTGCCTTCAATTTTCAGAGTCCGTGCCCCTGGCCTCTGCCTCTCAACAGTATCCTAATGAACAACTAGATTGCTAACATTCTATATTTATTACAAAAGTGTGGAACGCCTGACATCATCTTGATGTAATCAAAACTGTAATACCTAGAGCATTTCCTTTAGAAATTACATATATGAGAGGGTCTTATTGGCATCAAAATTATGGTTAGTGCTCTAAAAGGCTAAAATAAGGACATATTTTCTGAGTTTTCAAATAGCGACAAAGCACTTTTAAATTATTTGTTATCTTTATGTTTTTTTATCCAGTTGACCACTTGATTAAATGTTGCACTTAGGGGAGATGATGTGGTGTTACTTCCAGAACTGCAGACTTTGCAACTGGGGAACCAGGTTGAAGTTTCTGCTTCAGCTCGACATTCTGTGATTCTGGTCAAATCACTTAGTCTCCCCATGTCTACAACCAAAATGAATGTGTTCTTGTGTGATGTAACCAATGCTCATGTAAAGCACTCCAATACCTGACAAGTCTGCACTATATAACACTGCAAAAACACAAAATAATAAGTGTTTTGCACACTTCTGTCATTGGGCTATATTTGGGCTACATCTGGGTGATTTTGGGCTACATTTGGGCTCTTTTGTCTCCGGTGGCCATCTTGGGAGATTTATTTGTTATGAAGTTTCCTAATTTCCTCATGTACTGCAGTCTCCTCAGTAGGAAATGCTTTCAGTTTTTTACTTTGATTCCATCATGAAGGTATTCAGATATGTCACACATTTGCCATAAATTCTGAATGTTAGCACTCTAGTTGCTCATTAGATCATTGTAGTAAAACTACTGCACCATGGAAGTCTGCTCCTGGTATTAAAAGTGCATGTTTCAGTCTGCATGTCAGAATTTTTTTAATGAAATAGAAGAGGATTTGAGAAGTCACTCAAAATGTGCCCTCATTTTCTTTCTTCAGCATTAATCATAATTTCTATGGCAAAATGAACCTCCTCATTGTGTTCCTTTTTAAATTAAATGTTTTAAGTGTTACCAGTTTATTCCAATCAAGATGGCTTCAGGTGTGCCATACTTTTGTCATAATGAAGACAGTAAGCGCTCTAGTTGTTTTTAAGAACATTCTGGGACATTCTGTCATTGGGCTATACTTGGGCTACATCTGGGTGATATTTGGGCTACATTTGGGCTCTTTTGTCTCTGGTGGCCATCTTGGGAGACTTATTTGTTATGAAGTTTCCTAATTTCCTCATTTACTGCAGTCTCCTCAGTAGGAAATACTTTCAGTTTTTTACTTTGATTCCATCAAGAAGGCATTCAGATGTGTCACACATTTGCCATAAATTCAGAATGTTAGCACTCTTTTTGCTCATTAGATCACTGTAGTAAAGCTACTGCTCACCAGGGAAAACTGCTGCTGGTATTGAAAGTGCATGTTTCAGTCTGCATGTCAGAATTTTTTAATGAAATAGAAGAGGATTTGAGAAGTCACTCAAAATGTGCCCTAATTTTTCTTTCTGCAGCACTAATCATACTTTTTATTGAAAAATGAACCCCCTCATTTTGTTCATTTTTAAATTAAATGTTTTAAGAGTTACCACTTTAATCCATGCAAGATGGCTTCAGGTGTGCCATACGTTTATCATAAGTAGGACTGTTAGCGCTCTAGTAGTTCTTTGGAACACTCTGGGAAGCTGCAGTAGAACACAAAGGAATCAACTGACAGTCTCTGCCCTTGTTGGATGTACATGTTTTACTGAGAATGTCAGACTTCATTCTCACATGACTGAGAAAGATAATGTGAATTTACAGAAAATAAGCTCTCAGTTTAGCCTATAGATCACCTTCCAAACCTCTGTGGAAAAAGCATGAGAAAATATTTTTCTCTCAATCATGATATCCCAGCAGAAGGCTTTTTCGCATGGTGAAATCACCTTAGAACATACCACAATTCCTAAAATGAGTATGGTACCATCAACAAATGATTTATCATGTAACTAAAGTCTTAAAACCTTCTATTAACTGCAATGCTTTTTAATGAGGTGCTATCATGTATATTGGTCCCAAGATGGCTGCCAACACTTCTTGGATGAAGTGCTGACAGCCAATCAGATCTCAGGATGAGATGTGTGGTTAGGCTCCGCCCACATATATATATGCTTTTAAATGCTATTTTCTCAGGATCTACTGAACAGATTTACACCAAACCTACAAAAGGCACTTCCTTGACCTGAGGACTACCTCTCTGCCAAATTTTAAGTAATTCTGTTCAGCCGTTCGGGCTGTAGCTGTGTCTAAAGGTCCTATGGAAAAATGCATGGGAAAAACGCGTTTTGGGACCCCCCTTTTATCTCAGCCCCCGCTTGACGAATCCCCCCGAGACTTTCAGGGTAGGAGCGGAGCGTAGCGCCCCACCTATTTTGAAAAATTCGCGAGGATTCGTCAACCGGCGCCAAAGTTATTCAAAATAGAATGTTGCGGATTTCCTATGGAAACGTGGTCCTAACTATAACTACCTACTGGCGACCGCCAGTAGGTAATATATATATATATATATATATATATATATATATATATATATATATATATATATATATATATATATATATATATATGTATATGTATATATATATATATATATATATATATATATATATGATTCCTAAAGTACACAAGCACCCTACTAAACCTCCGTGTAGACCCATTTTCTCTACAATCAATTCAATACATGAACCGATAGGAAAGTACTTGGATAAGCATTTACAGCCTATCGTACAAACAATGGCAACATACATCAAGGACACTATGGTTTTTCTCAATATTATGGAGGAACATAAATCTAAGTTCACGAACAGCATGATCTTATGTACTATAGATGTTAAATCTTTTTACACATCGATCCCACGCAATCTTGGATTTGAAGCAGTTGAATCTTTTTTGATGCAGTCAGACAAAGATCAAGATCTGAAAGTGTTTTTAATGGATCTTCATTTTACGTTATATCATAGCTACTTTAAGTGGCAGAATGAATATTTCATACAAGCTTCTGGCACTTCTATGGGCAATTGTGCAGCACCAGCCTATGCTAACATCTTTATGTATCGTTTTGAACAAGATCATATTTTAAGCCAGCCAGAATGGATTGAGAATCTGCTACTATAAAAGATACATTGATGACATTTTCATCTTATGGAAGGGATCAGAAACATCTCTAGTTAAAGCCATCGATAAATTGAATCAAGTGCATGATAGAATTGGTTTCACACACACCATAGACAAAGAGCGGATAACATTTTTGGATGTCAGCATCCAGAATTCTGATGGGATCTTAAATACTATGGTACATACCAAATCTACCGATAGAAATAATTTTCTACATTTCAACAGCTTCCATCAACCGTCCTTGAAAAAACACTTACCCTATTCGCAACTATTACGGTTAAAACGAATTTCTTCCACAGATGAGTCATTTCAAAGCAGCATGCACATTACCATCAATAACTTCAAAGAGAGAGGCTACCCCGCGAACATCTTGGATGAAGCTGTAACGAAAGTAACAGGAATAGACAGGAAACAGTTGTTAAAACCAAAAAATAAAGTACCAGAGGAAAACAGAATGGTATATGTTTCCAAATTGTCGACTGAAAGTCACAAAATAAAAAGGATCATACTAAAACATTGGTCACTGCTAACATTGGAAGATTTCAATGGAATTTTCTCAAATCCACCCAGATTTGCATATTTGCGCACAAGAAACATTAAATAATTATTAAATCAGAAAGACGATGACAAAATCAAAGTTTACAGAGGTACTCTACCATGCCACAATTGTGGCAACTGTAACGCAATTATTAAAGGGAACCAGTTTCTCCACCCAAATAAGGGAACACCGATCAAATTTCAGGTCACGGCAACTTGTGACAGCAGTAACGTGGTTTATCTGATAAAATGTCCTTGTGGACTGGCGTATGTGGGGAAGACGGAACGTAAAATAAAAACGCGGTTGATTGAACACAAGAGTAATGTTCGCACAAAAAGTTCTAAATCTCCTTTGGCTACACATTGTAACACTTACAATCATAACCTTAGCCAATTACGCTTCTTGGTACTGGAACAACCTCAAATACTCCCGGGTAGAGACAACACGCAATATTTGTTGCGTAGAGAAATCCATTGGCTCAATTTTCTTAATACTGTACAGCCAAAAGGACCCAATGAACGTGTAGATTTACATTGTTTCCTTTAAAGGGTATTCAGTTGACCTAATGTACATATACCATTATGTAATATGAATTGAAACGTTTAATTCAGATACATACATTATTTCAATTGTGTAAATCCTTTCTGACTTGTATTACAGTGGTTGTTATCAAGCTTTTACCGCACTTCTCACTCGGAAACACTGTTTTTTAATTACCACTACACTCCATGTAAACGACCCCAAACATTGCGTACAGCATTATTCACTTTATTTGGTTCATATACACATTTTTTTCTTCAATTTCAACTTGTGCTGCGTCACACGTTTTTTATGTGCCTAACGGCATAGATCGAGTTTAGGTTGTTTATACGCAAATTTAAAGTATGCTTGACTTCGTCAACATTGGGCCAAAGAAGTATTTCTTTTATTTTCACGAATGCAACAGTGTAATGCTGCATAATGACGATATATTGAAGGGCCAGTGTTTAGCGTTGTACAGGAGCGCAGGACCTGAGGAGGTTCGCGGTGTGATGACCTTCGGTAAGCGTGGATTTTACATTCATGATTTTTTTAATAGAGCAAACAAATCTGTCTCTCATACAGTATTCATTCATTTTTTGGCAGCTTAAATTCAAATACATGGAGGGCACAGGACACAACGCGTCTACGGATCAGTTATCCGTGAGTTTATTATCTGTTGATCGGTATGTACCTTTACGGCTAAAGTATGGTATACGATAGCAGTTTCGTTTGTATCATTACACAGGTTCAGTAAAACCAAAGTACTCGGCCCCCATGATGAAAGATTATTGGTTTATCGACCAATGTAAGTGTTTACTAGAATGCGATGTTGAGCACTCATAACTTGAAATTCGTGACATTTTCTTGATTTTCACCACAAGCTGATTTTCTATTTTTTGTTTCTTTTCCATTACACAACATAATCCCTCTTTTTGTACGCATCAGTTACATACATTTCACCGAGTGACACCAAGTGTTGTGCATGTATTAATTTCATATTACATTTATTGAGCAGATAACAGATGTCAGAACAAATCTGATATTATCACTTTGGGATATAAGGTGTATACGCACGAAGATATTGCCTTTAATACCATTCAAACGTGACATTGGGAGTTGTTATTTAAAAATGAAACACTGTATATTTTTTGCAGAAATTAAGACCCCTGAAGAAGGGCAGAAAGCCCGAAATGCATTGGGCATAACATTGAGAAACATGATGAATTGAATCATTATTTTGACAAAATAATTTTGAAGAAAATAAATGAAATCATCAAGAAAATTTTAAAATTGTGGTTTACAATCATTAAAATTTCTTTGCAGAGTGCATCTAGGTGACATTTTCCACTGTTTGGGATAATGCAGTTTTGAGTATATTCTACACCCTCTTACTCAGGAGGGCTAACCAAGTTGCACCTACTCATCTTTTTTACTTAGGCTCACCACTTTTACCCAAGAGTACGATTGTTCTATAATATACAGATTGTACCCCAATAGTGCCATGGCAGGATTGGGCTTAAGTGTGACATCCCTCATCGTGGAGAGAAGGGGAAACAAGCATTGAAAATTAAATCGGTCTCGCCTTTTATTAAGTGAAAGCCATTTGCTTTGCTAATTGTATTGTATTCTAGCTTTGCATTATTTAGTGTATATTTGTGATATGTTGTAGTTGTATGTAGTTAGAATTGTTTTGTTAGCTGTGTAGTAGTTAAAAGCATAGCGTTAGTAGGAAAAGAGCAGTGTTTCAGATTTGGGAGGTGAATGAATAAAAGAATAGTATGTGTGTTCATTTTGTATAGTGAGGATTACAATAGCATGAGGCAGACGAAAGGGGTGAGGGGAGAGCAAACATATGCAATATCATAGTTCTATAACGGCTGCACTTTTTCACGAAATCTGAAGCTAAAACATTCATGCATTGAAGTGTAGGTGCATGCTGTAAGCAGGGCCCTGCCTCTCCTTTGCTGTACATACCAAGGCTGCGTGGAATGATCCTTCCACTCTCTGGCTGGTGTCCGTTCTCCTGTCACCTTGGAAGCGGCTTTCTCTTGTTTCCAGGTGCGAGGGGCACTGCTTGGTGCAGGCGGGTGGCCTGTAATGGTGGCGCTAGCAGCAGCGTCCCTTTCTCCTGGGTGGCGGGGGAAGGAGCCGGCTTGAGCCACGGAGAAAGCAGGCATCAGCCATGAAAATTAAGCATGGCCAGCTTGGAAGCGGCTTCCTCATGTGTCCAGGTGCGTGGGGTACTGCTCAGTGCAGGCGGGCGGTCTGTAATGGTGGCGCAAGCAGCAGCATCTCTTTCTCCTGAGGAGCGGGGGAAGGGAGCGGCGGTGAAAGTGGGCGGCCGCCATCAATAACAACTGTGGCGTGCAGCTGGATAACAAATTTGAATAAAGAAATGATTACTGCGGCATGCTAGTGAGCATCAATAAGAAAACAAAACAAGCGCTGTCCTCTTTTAAGAACAAAAAAAAGTGGTTGCCGTCTTAAACAAGCACGTCCGAGGTGGTCCGCACTCAAAATGAGAAACAAAGAGTGCTTACAGACTTTTAAAGGAGAGCGTGTAAGTCCGCGAGTACACGATTCAGTCCCAGTGGGCGGGGCCAAAAGTCAACAGAGCGGTAACAAGGAAGGACTAAGAAGCCTCCTTTCCAATCGTGAGCCACCATTTACCATGGAAGATGACGCCAGCAAATTAAAAGGAGGTGTGGGGCTTCAAGTCCGCTCCTGAAAGCTTCGGAAACCGTATTGATTCCAAGAAGCCCTCTCATGGCGAGGGCAGCGCATGCCCGCTGCAACGCCAGGCGAGACCTAAAAATGGTGATCCAATAGCTGCTGATGACAGGGCACGACCAGGTGAGTTGTGCAAAATTGGCATCATGGGCCTGGCATTTAAGGCAATGGGGAGAGAGCGCAGGGTCGAATTTAGTGATATCTGTGTGGAAATGTATACTCTGTGTAAGAACTTAGTGTAAAGGTTTGTGTCTTGGATTGATGGGCACCAGTTTTGTTTGGGAGCAGCAAAAGGCCCGGACCTTATCGCACACAGGGTATCCAAGATCCGTGCTCCAAGCCTCTTGTACACAGCTAGTGGCATTAGGCTTCAGGGCTAAGCATGAGCGATATAACTTGAAAGTCAAGTGGCTGCCGTCATCATTGGAGATAATGTATGTGATAGGCGAGAACTCAGCTGGTGCAATGGGATATGAGGGTATACAAGAAAGCAGGGTGTTGTATAGTCTTCGCAATAAAACATGGTCCATGTGTGTGGCTTGCTGGAAGTGAGCATCATCAGCATATGCAACGGCATGCTCGTCAGGGAAGGTATTGCTCAGAGTATGAAGGTCGTGACGTAGAAGAGTATGTTGGACAAGTTTTTCCTGTGTGAGGGGGAGCCAAGGATTATCAAACAGTGGAGTGGCAGGGGAATACAGAATACCACTTCCAAGTAAGCAATGGAGTCTCTTCCAAGCCCAGCAGGTGGTGAGCAGGATCTGGACATCAGTAGGACCGATGGAGATACACATTGGTAATAGGGAGGAAAGTAACCGTTGGATTGCCTGGCCTCGCTCAGGTTTGAGATAGGGGTTAGGGGCTTCTGGGTGATGCCAGACATGCATGTACTGACACTGTGTGGCCAGGTAATAAAGATAGAGGTCAGGGACACCAAGTCCATCATGATCGTAAGATAGGGTCAGGGTGTCCCATTTGACGTGAGGACAGCGTCCATCCCAGATCAGACGTATAAGGAGACTGCGTAGTGTGATAAAGAAGTGTTGCGTAAGCGGGAAAGGAATGTTTAAAAAACAAATATAGAAAGCGGGGAAGTATCACTATTTTGATTATTGCCACTAATCCTGCCATGGAGAGTGGGAGGCTTATCCAATGTTCCACTTGGGACGTGAAACTATCAGTGACTGGGCCGTAATTAAGTTGTAATATTTGTTCCTTATCTAAGTGTAAGTGAATACCTAGATATTTGGTGGAGTCAGCAGTCCAGATCAAGGGGTATTCAACATCAGTGGGATGTGTGCCTTTGGTCAGAGGGAAAGGTTTGGATTTGGCCCAATTTATGTGCAGACCTGAGAGGTTGCCAAAGGGTACAATCTCCCGAATTAGTGAGGGGAGATTCTTAGCAGGGTGTTGAATAAAAAATACTATATCATTGGCGTACAGCTATGCTAGAAGTGGGCCATTTAAAAGCTGATTTCCACAGTGCATACGCTGCTGAAGATGGCGGACCAAGGGGTCCATCGCAATTATGAAAAGGAGGGGAGAAAGAGGGCAGCCCTATCTGGTTCCTCTGGTGATAGGGAAACTATCAATAAGTGAGACATTCACCCTCAAGCACGCCATCAGGTTGGTATAAAGGAGCATGACAGAGGAAATGAAAGCACAGGGAGGCCTAGTTTGTCAAAGTTGCTTTCTGCTACCACAGGGGTTGTCTGGAAATTCTGTTTAACACAGCAAATATTGTTTTTAAGTTAAAGGAGGTGGACCTTTGGGAAATAAATACCAACTGAACTGGAGTGATGATTTGTTCCATTAACAGTGCGAGTCGAGTGGCCATAACCTTAGCAAAGATGTTATTGTCCAGGTTAAGAAGTGATAATGGTCTATAAGTGAAGCAGAGGTGTGGATCTTTCCCGAGTTTCAATAATAGTGTCAGTACAGCATCGCATAAGGTGGCAGGGAGGGAGCAGGCTGTAGGGTTTCTGTGTATATGTTGAGTAGATGTGGGGTGAGAAGATGTTGAAATGCTTTGTAAAAGGCTCCGATGGGGTCAGCCAGGCCAGGGTCCTTGGAGCCATCCATAGAACTTAATGCATGGATAATTTAGTCGTTGGTAATAGGTTCAGCCAGAAAAGTACGCTGGCCATCTTTTATCCATAGCAAAGCGATCTCTGCAAGATATTTTGTAATATCGGACTCTACTCTGGAAGTGTGAGAGGTATAAAGCTGTTTATAATAGTGCTGTAGTTCAGAGAGTATGTCATGGTTGTCCGTGATTGTAGTCCCTGTGGGTGTCTGGAGTTCAGTTATAAACCTGTTAAGGCAACTGGGATGAAGTAAGTGGGCAAGCGAATGGCCTGGCCTTTCCCCCTCACCATAGCATCGAGCTGGTGCATGATTCCCATATATTTCACCTCTCTTTCAGCAAGATTATGGTATTCAGTCACTAAGGTCGAACGAGTATGTAAGTGGGGTGGGTTACCAGAGTGAGTACCAATCTGATTGAGATCGTGAAGGGCCAATTCAGTTCGGGTCATGTTGGTCCGGATAGCTCGTCTTTGTGTTTGGAGATGCAGACGCTGCATATGTATGCCTTGAAGGCCTCCCAAAGAGTGTCCTGGGAGGGAACTTTGCCCATATTTATGGCAAAATACTCGACAACAGCATCATGCAGTTCAGAATGGAAGACTTGGATTTGCAAAGCCTCGCTTAGGATTCGCCAGGAGGGCCACAGATGACATTTACCCAGAATGCCTAAACGTAGGATCACTGGGAAGCAGGGATGTAGAATTCCTATAGCCCGACGCCCAGGACATATTGTTTGGGGTCAAGGGCAACAAGTTTTCATGTGTATTTTGCCCTTGGGACAAGTAGGCCCAACCCCCTGCAGCACAAACCCTTTGGCTACCAGTTTGCAGTACCACATTATGGATCAGGGAAGTGCACTGTCTGCAGTTAAGGTAATATTTGTATATGTATGTTAATGCTGTTCAAACTTGTATTTATGGTTCATTAATTGAAAGTCTATATTATCAGGGTAAGCACTCTAAGTAAATGTTGTAAGCTCTGACTGCACTACTGACAGTGGTTCCAGTGTAAAAATGTGAACAAACTTTTTCAAAGTTTAGCAATAAGAGGCTATGTATAATGCTCCCAGAATACGCTTTGATTTGATGCAAATATTTGAAGAAGCTTGAAAGCAAGATTGATGATTCTTTGCTTTCCAAATAACATGTTCATAAAAAAAATGGAAGCAGGAAAAAAACCAAAAATGGCTTAACGCTATAAAATTTCAGGTAACCACTTCTTTGCAGTATCATTTAGCTACATGTGTTGATGCATGCTAGTATTTTCCAAAGATATTCATAATGGAAAATCAGTGTAACCAGTTTCAATAAGATTATGAGAAACAACAATAAACAAGCATTGGCAAAGCCAGTAGGTCTGAACTTGGTGGTCAGCTTTTTAGTTTTGTCAATGTGTGAGTTGTTTTGTCATGGTTTTTGTAAAATCTTATTGGTGTGGGAGCTGCTGAGCCCTCACCATTATAACAAACATTGGCAAAATCAAAAATTGTTTTTGGTCTCAAAAAGCACGCACTGCCACAGTAGTTACTGATATTGAACAAAACTACTTTGTGTGCCGATATGCTCCTTGTGAAAGAGCAGAATGCTGTCACACACAGTGAAGTCAGCCGATACAGAGATTGAGACAGAATTTTTATAAACACAAAAGGTCACGGTCAATGCCAGACCAAATTAGGGGCCCAATTATTAAAGAAAGACTCACAAGTCCACCCATGGTATACGTCCTTGCATTAAGTGCAGCTATACGGCTATTCACAGAAGTAGGACAAGAAATAGTACTCCTAGAAGATATTGTGAACTGCATTTTAGCATGAACATATATATGTATATGCATGTGTAGATTTGCTCATGTGAAAATCTGAGTGTTTGCAAGATCACTTTTACTCCAACCAATCACTCACTTGCCATTGTCAGCAGTAAATTTTCAACATTTCTCAACATGGGAAAAGATTAGAGAAGAGTTGTTAAAGACCCTTAAAACACACAAGTTATTACATTTGCACAGACTCAAAAGGGCATTCTAACCCCTGAAACTGTTGTTTACCACTACCTTCAGCCCCAGTATGTAGATCTGCCGAAACGTGGCAAAATAAGGGAATTGCTAGTATTCAAACCCTACTATGGAAGGAGCCCTGGCATAATCAGAGATGCTATATAAAAGCTCTTATGTAATGAGATTGCTGCCATAATTTGTCGCCGCACTCCATGGCACCAAAGGGACAAGTGGATTTTGTTACAAGACAAGTAGATTTATGAATCAACCTGCCCCATGGACAAGTAGATATTTAAAAAAATTCCACACCCCTGCCGGGAAGTGATCCGACAGGGTGCGTGACAAGTGGTTAATAGAAGTGATCCATAGGAGGCGTTAGCGGACACAAGCCAATAATCCAATTGTGTCCGTGCTCCATGAGGGGAGGATTAGAATGCATAGTCTTTTGTAGTGGGATGATATACTCACTAAACGTCTGTGAGGCCGTATGTATCAATGATTTCCTAGCATTCAATTTGCCACCAGTTCGTGCACTCGTAGAGTCAGCCGTGGAATTGAGAACTAGATTGAAGTCACAACCCATGAATACTAGCTCAGTGTCTACCCGCACCATGTACGTGGGTATGGATTGAAAAAAGTCAGGGAAGTCGACATTCGGGGATAGATGTTGACCAGTAGGACAGTTCTGCCCACCAATGAGCCATACAGGAAGATATAACGCCCATCCAGGTTCTTCCTGGCTGGTGTGAAGTATGAAAGGAATACTCTTATGTATAAGAATACGGACCCCCCTCGAGTAAGTGCTGCAACTGGAAAAATATTGATGAGCATCCCATGAGCATGGAAGTGACCGGGATTCTCAGAGTAAAAGATGAGTCCTTTGAAGGAAGGCTATTTTGATGCCATGGCGTGACAGATATGTGAGGATCTGCTTGCCCTTGTGGGGGTTGTGGAGACCCCGGATATTCCCAGAAATAAAATGGAAATTCATCTCCCCCTCTGGGTGTCAGGAGGTGACATGCAGTAATGTCAAGTATGATGATGGGAACCATAGTGGTGTATAATCCAGCTTGTGCTTGGGGTGCGATGTGAAAAAAATAATACTATAACAAACCATAATTACGTGACCCCCTCCCCACACCCACACCAGACATTTAACCATCCAGTGAATCCCTAACACATAAAACAAAAAACTGAACAATCCCAAGTGTAACAAGTCGGTGTACACCATAGAGGGGAGGCAACGCCTCGGAGGTTGCAATCCGTTATTGACAAATAGATGCAGAATCTAGTATATATATTACAGAAAGCAGAGAGGGATGTAGATATGTCCAGAATGTCGGCATGGGGTTGGTCAAAGTGGTGCCACAATGGGCCAACACCAGGGAGAGTACAATAATAGAATGCATAGGGTCGCAACAGAGGCAATCAGCAGACTCAGATGCAGCCGAGCGTGGAGAGTGTGAACGTTCAGGAGTATTCCGTTGAGAATCCGGGGGCCAGCCTTGTAATGCTTATAGAAAGTCACAGCATCAGCTGTAGTATAAAAAAAGCTAGGCTTCCTATTGACCTCGACACAAAGCTGTGCCGGGTAGATCATGGCATATTTGAGGCTTATCTTGCATAGTAGGGTCTTGGCATCAGAATATTTGCAACGGGCTTCCTGCACAGTAGGGGTAAAATCGGGTAAGAATGAGAGCGGGGACCCCTGGTAGTGTTTGGGACTCTCTCGCCTGCCAAGCGAAGCATGGTATCCCTGTTCTTATAATTCAAAAGAAGGGCAAGCAATGGTCACTGTATGGCTCCCAGGATAACTAACACGAAAGGCGCATTTTAGGGGAATATGGTGCATGATCACCAAACAGGTGAATTCCAGACAGGGTGCTGGATGATTTAACGTGCAAAGTCTGGATATGCGCCCAATAAGAGGTGGAGGTAGTCTGTTAGAGGGCGCAGGGCTCTGGTGCAACAGCACATTTTTATAAGCTGTGAGGGGGAACCGCGGAGGCGCCAGCAGCCCAGTTGCATGAGGAAGAGTTATATTTGTTAGTTAGGCCCATGTAGAGAAGCAGCTAATTTCTTACACTGTCCTCACAATAACATTTCAGCCGTGAACTTTTTCATGTAGTTGCGTCCACAACAATGTTGGATTTGTTTCCCTGGAACTAAACTTGTTTACATATCTAGCTATGCACAACATTACCACAATGTCCTGAACATCATGTACAAGGTCTCTTTTCACACTATGCCCAAATGTCATCTCTATCTTCATCCGTGGGGCAACAGGGCTATCTACATATCCATAACAGCACTAATCTATTCGCACATCGCTAGGCTGCTTTCTATTATAAAAGGTGACTATCTCAATAGATTAGCTGAGGAGGCACTTCAGCTGACACCGAGGGTCCCTGCGTGCTGAGACTTTACTACACAGCGGTCTGACATCCCGTGAGGGGTGTCCAGTTCGTGACCAAGACTGGGTCTTTCATTCGCTCTCATCAGGTAATGGGGTTGGAACGTCCCTTCAGGGGATTCTTGGCTCCCCACATGTACACAAACTCTAGGTACACTTAGAGTAGGGTTCTCATAGTAGGAGAACACCAGATTACTGCCCTGTGTTATATGACTGCATATATACACTGGTTTAGCACCAGGGTAGAACTATATCTACTATTTACACTTTTGGTGCTTGTAATCACTGTTATCTGCTTCTGTCTATCAATCATTGCAGCACACGTATTTTTTTTTACAAGAATAACGTTGGTTAGTTAAACGTATTGAAAACATCCCACTGTGTATTAACTGTATACTTCTCTGAGAATAAGTGAGCACGAGTGACTGAGCGAAAGGTTCTTTACCGTGTCCACGATCCCTGAGGAGGCAGGGTTGTCATGTTCAGTCGTTGCCACAAACCATTCTCCCCCTCATATGGTTAGGGGGGCTTACAGTGGCACTGTGAGCTAGCTGGTCTATAGCCCAACAAATCCTGCGAAGGTGTCCGGAATCAGTCTAGGCATCAAGCCCCTAGTTTATGATATCCAACAAATGCACAGATCCTACGGATTAGTAGGAACTACACGACATGGCGCCGCCAATGTTGGTTGGGTTCTTATTTAACGGTTGATCTGAGTAGAGTCGTCCTCTCTCAGAGACCCCTACTAACATTTGAACGGAGACATCTGAAGTAGGAAGGGAAACAAATCTGCCTCAGCTGAGTAGGTATATCCTATGTATTGGCTGTAGGTTATTCAAGCTTGGAGGATTATAAGTTCCCGCATTGTGCATATCCTATCTCTTTAAATATTTCGATTAAATACCTCTTCATTGACAATGACCGAACAAGCTGAGGACATTGAAGAGCAGGTAGTTGCTCTAAATATTACAGAAAATTGAAGACAGGCAGTTACTATGAAACTATTACAACAATACCCTCACATCAACCTTTGTGGTTGAGGCACACAAAGCATTCAGGTATTCTACTCATGGGTTAAATTCCAGTCTGCAGGTGAACGCACACAGTTGTTTCGCACTTACATCGAAGGTAACCCACCTGAAGAGTATTTCCCATATGTGGACATAGAAGTCCCATTAACTTATTGAAAGCATATTAATTGGTTTAAAGGCGCCCTACCCTATAACACAGAAAAGGTGAGACTTGCTCTGTTCAGCAAAGAAAGAGCAACCTGGCCGGGCTTAGCTTCATATACACCATATCCAGACATTGCTACTTTGCCAGCAGCAGGAATGTGTACACTTTATAGAGACTTAGTAAAAATGTACAGAAATCTTACACAATACATAATGAGAATATTGACAGTCCAAACTGCGAGGGCTGCTCAGGTTGCGGAACCTTAATTGGATACTACAGGTATTAGCCCCAAACGCTGAACTCCATTATGGGAAAGATTCCCACCAGCAGGGAGCATATCCTGTTCTGGATAGCGCAGAAAACAGCTGAGCTTGAAGCAGTTTTTCCCCTACGGGCCCGCAGGAAAAACATAGAATACTAACAATTGCGTGCCATTGGGGATGGCTCCCCCAATAGAAGATTCGGTCACTCGGGTACAATCTTCGCTGCCGTTTATTCCAGAACTCATGGTACCCCTTCAATAGCATATACATACTTTGTTGTTCCCTGGATACATCTCTGGATTACAATTGAATTACTTTTCATGGTTCTCTGGATTGGTTTAGTGACTGTGTTTTTCCTACTTCTGAATTTACATCATTGTAGGTAGGCTTTCCTGTTTTCAGTTTCTATTTTTGGTAAATTCTGGTGGTGTTTTTCAGTTTTATCCAGTGATATCAATACCTAAAAAAAACAGTGCTTTTCAGTGGTTACTCATTTCCGCGCCATAAAAACCAACTGAAACCGTGTTCTACCGGTGTTTAAGGAACGCTTTGCTTTTATTATTGCTTGCTTTCTTCATTGATGCATGGCACATGGACAGTGTACGTACAGTGTATATGAGGTCCAAATACGTTTTTACAAGTCGAACTTATTGTAGTACACCATACAATATTTCTTCAGTGAGTCTTTGGTCATTCGCGCTGTCTCTTTCCTTCCCATGTAAACTTTTGTTTGTGAAAAGGCCCTCTCGACATTGACACTTGAGACTGGCAACGCCAAAACAGCCAGTACACAATTTGCGAACTGTGGCCACTGACGTAGCTTTCCATGTCAATACTGGTGCACCTGAAGGTTGGCATTTTCTGGGACATATGCATTGAACTGGGTGCATATGCCCTTCAAGGTATTAAAGCGATCAAAATTGAAGCTGTACTTTGTAAAGTCTGGCGCAAATTCCCCTTTACGGAAGGGATCTAACACTTGTGCAGAGTGCCACAGTGAGGCTTCATTGAATTCAAACACCTTGGTTGGTGAAGGGACATTTCTATGCATCATTGCTAGCCATTTCTCATGCATTGTAAAATAACATTTCCTGAATTGTCCTCAACACTTCTTTGCTTACCAAGTGGCTAGCATTCTAACAGGGAACATGTTGCAGTGCCAAAGTCACTAAAAGTGTCGCCTAGCCTACTCTCGAGGAGATGTTTCACATGTACACCAATTATGCTGAACACTTGGTAGACAAGGGTGCTTTCAGACTCTAGTTGTTTTATTATGTCCACTCCAGCAGTCATGTTTTCCTGTAAAAATCTAAGAATGCAGTAGAGTGTACTTTTTTTCACATCACTATCAATATGCACCCGAAGATTCTCACATTTCTTGCCTTTTGCAGCATCACTAAGCAAAAATTCGGTAAAGGGTCGCCACATAGCTAATATTGCATTCACAGCCTTTAGGACTGAGAACCACCGACTAAATGACACAGTTTGGATGACTCTTTTTTTGCTGCCACACAAAACACAAAATGAGAAATATTTGCATTTTAGTCCCCGCGCATAACGAAACAGTGCACCCAAATGGACTACAAAATCAATAGCATTCTTAATTAAATCAGAAGATTGTAAAGATGCTTTCAGCATACCATCTAGCAAGTGGCAAGGATCTCTTACTGGGAAACACTTCAGCTCAGGTTTTGCTTTTGACAGGTCATCACATAACTTTTTCATAAACATAGCTGAATCGCTGCAAATACAAACAATATCACTCCAATGTTTGTTAAACTTGGTAAGAACTCTCTGCAGCAGCATTCCAAGTGACACTGCGTTGCATGTTTCCAGCACATCTAGATCGGCCATGATGGTACGTCTGTACCATCCATTTTTTGCATCACAAAATGTGATTAGCACTGCCACTGCTGGTTCGCCACGCATCTCTGGAGTTTCATCAGTGGTAACAGGGATCTTTACATCACCTTGGAGTAACTCTGAAATATGTTCAATATCTGCAAGGAACACCTCTGGTAGGTATCTGTCATGCATTTATGTTGCTTTTGGTAATGTTTTGCTTGCTGGTGCACGCTTGCGGAACAGATTCCCAACCGGTCCATCGGCTTGGTGTAGGCTGGTTCCAGATTGCACTAGGGGACGTACAAATTCATGTGCCACATCCTTTTCTTCCTCACGTTTTCTTTTGAAGCGTGTCATTGTCTCAACAAGAGACATCTGGCATAGGCTGTCACTATTAGGTGGTTCTTTCAATTTCAAGTGGGTCTTTGTGACAAGATGTTCAGCAATTCGGCTTGTAGTCTTCCCAGTTACTATTGGGACCGTCACGCTACAAAACCTGCAAATCAACATCTTTTGCCCACGCACTTCTTCAACCATGAAATCTTTTTTTTCCAGCACATAATCTTCTGCCGTCTTTATTCTGCGGGGCATGTTGTTCTACGCACAATAGATCAATACAAAAAAACACTTAGAAACCGGTTGCGTGCTGTTGAGAAAATAATGATACCACTAAACAGGCTGCCAACCAGTTGGTGAAATTGAAGAACACATATTTGAGGCATAGAATAAGAATCCATTTTATCTATAAAGTCTGATGACACCAAACAAAAAGTCTAACCAGCCACCCAAATAAGACTCTCAGTCCAATCACACATGAAAAATTAGTTTCACAGATGGGCACAATGTGGCTCGAATTCCTCGCTCTGAGACTCTCTCCCTTGTCCTCTTGACCTTGAATTGACTAAGGATTGGAAAGTCTTGAAAATGTGTTCGTTCCAATAGCTGACCTTGAAGCAAAACCTTCAGTCATCAGGGCTCTAACAGGAACATTCACGAAAACTGGCAAATTGCAGTTTCTAAGTGCTTTTGATTTAAAACTTTAAAATTATGTATCCTTGGTACCCTAAATGCTTTTTAACCATCATGCTTTTTAAAAAGAATTGGTTCTGAATGTATCTTGTAATGTGTTCTTAACTTTAATGTTTGGTACTGCTAGAACGTATTGCATGTTTCTCTGGACAGTAGCCTCATGCTTATCCCAAAGATACCAGGATTTTAGTAGAGTTTTCTCAGTGAACTAAAATCCTGTCTCTGACACTCAGTGGTGGCTAGTGATGGTTGAAAGTAATGGGGTATAAAATTCATCTTCGACTTTCACTGAATTAGCAAAGTGAGTGACATCAACTGACCAAACGGAGTTTGAGGATGAAGGATATTGTCTCCACATTCACTAGGCATACAAATGTATGCAGATGGGCTTTACATTATTTTTAACTCACAACATAATTCAGAAGTGGTGAGAACTTACTGTTTCTTTTCATTTTACATTATTGCTACAGCACTAGCGATATTATTTCAGATTTGCGCTTTTTGTTTGTCAGACAATGATGATGGAGTTCAACTGAGTACCCAGATCATAGTGACTAGTGGCAGAGACTATGTCATGAAATGATTGTGTGTGCGCTACGAAGAAGCAATCGTGTTATGAGCCTCGTGGGAGCAGTTCACAGTGATATACACCAAATGCTGCTTTAATTACAAAAATACGCTGTGCCTTAGAATTCATAAGCACATGGGTTAATGCCATCTATAACCAGAAAAATATCACCATTTCTTTTGAGATGGGCAGAGGCGCAACTAGAGTCAAATTTCGGGGGGGTTGCGGGCTAGTAAAAATTTCGGGGGGGGGGGTTGGTAATTCTTCCAGCAATCTGCAGAGTGATGATGCAGGGGCTCTAAGAAGGGGTGAAAAATAAGAAAGCCTCGTTAAGTAAATGGTCTTTTACAGACCTGTGAAGTACTCGGGTGCGGCTGCAGTAAGACGGATGCCAGAACACAACAGCTCCTCCCCCCCCTCCCCCCACCCCGGGTGAGCCACGCAGAGGGCCTGATGTTGCTCTGGCCCTTTGGCCATTCACACCTCGGCTCCCCATTCTCTTGTCTGTCTTCGCCCCCTGTACTCTGTGTTGCACTGAATAGTGGGACACTCAGTTACTTCTCAGAGAGACGAGACATAAATAATGTATATATTGAATTATTCACATAGTGTAGGATACGGGTGTCTAATGTCAGAAGAGGTTGTAACGCAACTGGTGTTCATGTAAAGCGCTGATACCTCTCGGTCTTGCTTGCGCTATATAAAACCTTCCCCCCTAAACAATTGATAATAATCCTGCACTGATTTCTAACTCCTGGGCCTACCTTGGGTTAGAAGAACTTGCTGAGGCTTTCCATCCATTTAACCATAAAAATGAAAAGCAATCAACCCCCAAGCTCTCTGACTTTTCTTGGAACCGCTGAATCGCAGGCCGTAGACATATCGAGTGCACCAAGAAACTCGTACTCTTGAACAAGAGACATTATGGTGAGCAATACTTGTAATTACAGAATGCTTCATCTGAGGCCTTCGGAATTGTTTATGCGGATACTTCATTCTACCCAAGCATGTACTTTGAAGCTGCACTTTACAACCCGAGAACCAGGTTCGAATGTGCGCGTCGGACTGCTTGTCCTGACTTGGGCAGGTGTGCGGAGCAGGCTGCAGTTAGTTAACTCCTTGCCCTCCACACACAGAAAGACACAAATAGGCCAACCCTGTCCTTCCTCCGCTATTCAACTCCTGAAGTTCTGAGCTGCTTCGTTCTCTGGCCTAAATTGGAGCTTGGCTTGTAATGCTTTGGCTCCATCAAGTGGACAAGTGGTGCAACAACCATGAAAATCAGTGACACTCAAGTTTGAACCAAGTCAGCTGATTTTCATCCGGTAGAGTACTGTCGGGAACAGTCAGTTTTAACCGATTTCCGTACAGCCTAATTGTAGGAAAGTGGGCTTCTGTTGCAGTAACCCCACCACTTTTTGCCAGACTACTGATGCACTTTCACTTGATGTGCCCTGGGTCCCTGCCAATCAGGTTCCCAAGGCCTGTGTTCTTACCCCAAAACTAACCCAGTTGGCATCTCTGGCCACAGGCCAGCCCCTGGTTAATGGTACCACAGGTACCCAGGGCACTGTGACTAGAGAAGGCCTCTAAGGGCTGCAGCACTTATTGTGCCACCCTTAGAGGTCCTGCACCCTTACACTCACACACTGCCTTTGCAGGCTGCGTGTTTTGGTGCAGAACAAAGTGAAGAGTCGACATGGCACACATCTCTGTGTGTCATGCCTACATCCCACTGCCCTGGCATAGATCAGTCACCCCTCTAGCTGGGTGCACTCTACCAGTGGTGAGGGTCCAGGTGCATGAGCCCTGTACGCCTACAGTGTCTAAGCCCATTCTTAGACATTGTAAGTGCAGTGCTGCCATTAAGAGTATATGGTGCTGGGAGTTTGTCATTACGAACTCCACAGCACCATAATGGCTAAACTGAAAACTGAGAAGTTTGGTATCAAACTTCTCAGCACATTAAACCCACACTGATGCTGCTGCACTTCGCACCGCAGTACCCGACGCCTGCCGACGCCAGCGCTCCTTACTCTATCAGAGAGGAGATCGACCTGCAACGCGAGTGACTCCGAGGGCCCTGACGACTCCTGCACCGACCTCCGGAACCGATGCCTGCGGACGCCGTGTTTTCGGAAACTCAACGGAGAGGTCGCCGGCGCCCTGCATTTCTAAAAGGTACTGTTCGCGGGTCTTCCCGACATCGTAGCTGTGATAGCCCTGGATGGAGCTATCGACATCAAGGAACTGTTTTTAAAGCTTATTTTGACAACTGTAGATTTTTAGGTACTGTATTGTGGTTTTTTTTTATCGTTTTTGGTCCTTTCTTAAAGTATATAAAAATATTGGATATTTTTCTTAACTGGTGTGGTGTTCTTTTGTAGTACTTACACTGTATTACTGTTGGTTATGTACAAACGCTTTACACACTGCCTCTAAGATAAGCCTGACTGCTCGTGCCAAGCTACCAAGGGTGTGAGCGGGGGTTATTTTAGGACTCTGCAATGGCAGGTTTGAGTTACCTTTTTAAGGCTACCCATGTTGGTGGCACAACCAGCGCTGCAGGCCCACTAGTAGCATTTGATTTACAGGCCCTGGCACACTCAGTGTACTTTACTAGGGACTAACAAGTAAATCAAATATCCAATCATGGAAACACCAATCCATAACACAGTTTACCACAGGAGCACTTCTACTTTACCACTGATCAGCAGCGAGAAAAGTGCACAGAAACACTACGCCAGCAAAAACAGAGTCAAAACCAGCAGGGCAGAAAGGAAAAACTCAGGGGAAACACGCCAAAAGATGCCAAGTCTAACACATGTCCCCTCCAGCTGAAAGTAGGGAGAACTATCCAACCTCCTGGGAGTTCTCTTCACTAAGGCGGAAGAACCTGGACAGACCATCTGCATTGGTGTGTTCTGTGCCAGGACGGTGTTCCACTGTACAGTCCATTCCCTGTAGGGAGATGGACCACCTCAGCAGTTTTGGATTTTCACCCCTCATTTGCATTAACCACCTGAGGGGCCTGTAGTCTGTCTGAAGCCGGAAGTGAGTCCTAAACAGGTAGGACCTCAGCTTCTTCAGTGCCCAGACCACAGCGAAAGCTTCCCTTTCTATGGCACTCCACCTCGGTTCCCTGGGGAGTAGTCTCCTGCTAAGGAAGACTACAGGCTGGTCTAGGCCCTCTTCGTTCAGCTGTGAGAGCACTGCTCCCACGCCATGCTCTGAAGCGTCAGTCTGCCCAACGAATTCCTTGGAAAAGTTGGGTGCCTTGAGCATGGGTGTCGTGCACATGGCGGCCTTCAGGGCATCAAAAGCCTTCTGGCAGGACTCAGTCCAGATCACCTTCTTGGGCTGCTTACTGGAAGTCAGCTCGGTTAAGGGGGCAACAATGGTGCCATACCCCTTAACCAGTCTCCGGTAGTACCTGGTGAGTCCTAAAAAGGCCCTCACCTCTGTCTGGGTCTTGGGGGGTTCCCAAACCAGAATACTGCCAATATTGGGTTGTAGGTGCGCCACCTGGCAGCTTCCTACCTGGTGTCCCAGGTACACCACAGAACCCTGCCTGATCTGGCACTTACTGGCCTTGATCGTGAGGCCTGCCCTCTGCAGCGCCTTCAACACTTCACCGAGGTGCTGCAAGTGTTCTTCCCAGCTGGAACTGAACACTGCAATGTCATCCAGGTAGGCGGCACTGAAATCCTCCAGCCCAGCCAACACCTGGTTGACCAACCTCTGAAAGGTGGCAGGGGCATTCTTCAACCCAAAGGGCATCACCTGGAACTGGTAATGTCCTTCTGGGGTTGAAAATGATGACCTCTCCTTGGCCCCATCGATTAGGGCAATATGCCAGTAACCAGACGTTAAATCAAATGTGCTGAGGAACTTGGCAGCTCCCAACCTATCAATGAGCTCATCAGCTCTGGGGATGGGGTGTGCGTCAGTCCTGGTGACGGTATTGAACCCACAGTAGTCCACCGTAGTTCTGGAGTGGCACCGGGTGCAGCAGCCTTTGAGACCAAGACAACTGGGCTGGCCCAAGGACTGCTGGAAGGCTCGACCACCCCAAATGCCAACATCTTAGAGACCTCCTCTACGATGCTGGCCTTGACCTGGTCAGTCAACCTGTAAATCTTGTGCTTCACAGGCGAGCAGTCACCGGTGTCCACGTCATGGGTACACCAGTGAGTAACACCTGGGGTCAAGGAGAACAGTGGGGCAAACTGTCCCAACAACTGGTGACAGTCGCTCTGCTGCTCTGCGGTCAGTGTAGGGGAGAGGATCACACCGTCCACTGACCCATCACCTTCCTTGACAGACAGGAGGTCAGGGAGAGGCTCACTCTCCTCTTCCACCCCATCATCGGTCGCCAAGAGCATGCTCACTTCGGACCTCTCGAAGTGGGGTTTGAGGCGGTTTACTTGGAGGACCCTCGAAGATTCCTGGGAGGCTGCAAATCCACCAGGTAGGTAACATCACTTTTGTGCTCCACCACCTCAAATGGCCCAGTCCACTTGTCCTGCAAGGCACAAGGTTCCACTGGGGCCATGACCCATACTTTTTGTCTAGGTTGGCATTCTGGTCATACCCCTTCTTCATTTCTTCCTGGCTTGCTTCCAGGTTCGCCTGAGCGAATTTCCTGAAGCGAGCAGTTTGGTTTCGAAAGGCCAGCATGTAACTAAACACATCCTGGGGAGTTTTCATGGGAGCTGCCTCCCAGCCTTCCTTCACCAAACTCAGCGGTCCTCTCACAGGGTGACCATACAGGAGCTCAAAGGGGCTGAACCCAAGAGACTTCTGTGGTACCCCCCTGTATGCAAAGAGAAGGCACTGCAAGAGGATGTCCTACTTATGCCTCATGGGTTCTGTTAGACCCTTAATCATGCCCTTCAAGGTCTGGTTGAATCTCTCTACCAGACCGTTACCTTGTGGGTGGTAAGGAGTGGTGAACTTGTAAGTCACTCCACACTCCTTCCACAGGGAAGTCATATATTTAGATATGAAGGTGGTCCCCCTGTCAGAAACCACCTCTCTGGGGAACCCAACTCGGGAAAAGATCCCCATTCACGCCCGGCCCATCACTGGTGCCGTCGTTGTCCTGAGAGGGATTGCCTCTGGGTACCGGGTGGCATGGTCCACCAAGACCAGGATGTACCTGTTGCCCATGGCGGTCTTGGGATCCAGTGGCCCCACAATATCCATCCCTACCCTTTCAAAGGGCGTTCCATCAACTGGAAATGGTTGGAGAGGAGCTTTGACCTTCCTCCCACTCTAACCACTTGCCTGGCAAGTTTGGCAAGACCGGCAATGTCCATCTGACTGCCTTCACATTTGGGGCCAGAAGAAGTGGGTGACATGCCTGTCAGAGGTCTTGTCCTGCCCTAAATGTCCTGCCAAAGGCACGTCATGAGCCAGACCCTGTAGGAAGGTCCTGAAACGCTGGGGTACCACCAGCACACAGGCTGACCCAGGTTCAGCGACCTTAGGCTCACTATACAGGAGATCATTCTCCCAGGCGATCCAATGTGATCCGGACTGATCACCAGGAGAAGGGCACTCTTTCTGCTCCTTGCAGAATTCTTCCCTGGTGGGACCCCCGTCTTGCAGCCAATGGGTAAGCTCAGAGATGTCCCCCAGTTCAGCTACCTGCTCCCCTGTAGGCACCGGGGCGTCCCCCTCAAGGTCCACCTCCTTCCGGTCCGTGGGAACTTCAGGAGCCGGGTTTCCCGCACCCCTTGCCCTTTCTTTCGGCAGGGACTTGGGCCACTGTTTCAGGCTCCAAGTCCTCTTGACCACCCTCTCTGGCCACCATTGACCGAGTGGACACGCATGCCCACTCTGGCAACCCAAGCATCTCCAAGTGAGACCTGAACTCATCATCCTTCCACAAGGACTGCTCCAGGTTGTTACATAGCAGACAATCTACAGGCATGGAAGGGCTCACAACCACCGTCAAGGGACCTGAGACCACCCCCCCCCACTCGAAGGGAACCTGCAACACCAGACACTGGCACTCTGAATTGTCTACCGCAATTACTTGGTGGAATGCCCCTGGGACTACCTGCTTCTCAGAGACCAGGTGACACCGGACTGAGGTCACACTGGCTCCAGTATCTCTGAGAGCCTCTACCCTTTTCCCATTGATGGTCACCCAGGTGCTGTATTTCTTTGTATTGGGGGGCACCTGGTTTCCTGGGACCATCTCACTGTCCCCTAGTGAGACGAGGGTCATTTCTGCGGGCTCCCCATCCTACAGTGGGTACTCCTCCTCCTCTACAAGCGCTACACTAGCCAACACTTTGGACTGCCCACCGGTGGGTGGCTGCGCCCCCTTTCAGCACCTGGGGTCCCCCTTCATGTGCCCCACCTGGTCACATGCAAAACACTTGCGGGGGCTGTTCTCAGCAGGCTTTCCTGACGAGACCCCTTGTTTCCTATCCCTGGGGGGATGGGAACCTTTACTCTGGGTGTTAGTTTGGGGCCCTTTACAGAACTCTTGTGCTTTACCCTTGTCCCCCCCACTTTTCTGCAGGGGACCCTGCCCACCTTTGGCTGAGATTCCCCCAAACGCTTTCTTGTGGACCCTGGTACTGAGGTTCTGTAATTCTCGAGACTGACTCCATTTTATTGTGCCACCATTTTGTGTTGCCCTCACGTAGGCCTGTGAAGGTAGCCTGGCGAACAAAGTGGCCTGGCCTTCTTAGTCCATGTATACATTAACTAGGTTTCTTTCTGACTCTGGAATGAACTGTAAGAAACTGACCTCTTCACCTGAAACTGACCTCGCAAAGCCAATTTCCCTGATCGATCTTTGTCTGAGATTGCCAATCAAGATACTGTTCATGTAATCATGCCATGCCCTGCAGTGCCATCTAAATCAGATTAACCTTTGTGAACTATGTAATTATAATGTTTTGCCCATATCCTGCTAAAACCCCAAAGGCTACTCACCTGCTGACCCTCCAGATTTTCCATTTGTTTAGGAATGTAATTGGTACAACTCCCTTACATGCCTGGGGCAGGATAAAGAGTATAGAAGACGTGAAGTAAGACCATTCTATGGACTACCTCCTTCAGTTGCTACGGCTTCTGTATGACGTAGTCACATTCATTTGAGTTTAATAAAAATGTTCTTTTATATTTCAGCTTCTGTGCCAAATTCTTTATTATTGGTTTGAATGGACTAAGTATCAGGGAGACCCCTGAGAAGGAAATCATATTTCTTCAATTGGCGCGGCCAACCTGGGGCTCTTCAGAGAAGTGGCTATCTGAGGGAGTGATCTTGTCAGAAGACAGAAATCTACTGAGGAGGACAAGACAGGACTCTACTAAGGAGGTACTCTGTGCACGGAGATTCTGGGGATTCTTTGTCTCTGCAGCCCAGTATATTTCTGATCTTCCTGATTTTGATCCTCCACATGATGTCACCTCTGACTGAGAACATTTTTGGCGTGAGTATTTTAAAAAAAGACCGTTAGGTCATTTAGAACTTGGCAGTTAGAATTTGGACAACCATTTGTTTGGTAAAAGTCGTTATGCGGCTCTTACTGTTGGTTTTTGCCTTGGATTGGTAAGGTAGTTTAGTAACACTTACTATAGCTTTGGAATTTTGGAATTTGTGTTGGCCAACTTTGGATTTGTATAGGTTTGTATATGCGAATTGCAATTTGTGTAGGCAGGTAATGAGGAGATTTTTCTCTGGTTTTGTTGAACGGTGCAACGTACGAAGAGTACCTTAAGCACTACTTTGATTATAATATTGCATATTCTGCAGTATTTTTGGCATGCCTGTTTTTAAAGCTCACATTGAAGAATGTGTTGCTTTTTCTTGGTGTGATGTGAAGTAAATTAGCCGGCTCCCCTAGAGGGAATACCTAAATAGGTTTAGGTATAAAAACATATTTCTTCCTTGGTGATTCTGTGTCCCCAGGGAATTAAAATATGGACATAATACATACAAGGATCCTTTGTTCTGCGCAATCTTATGAATGGAGATATGCAGAGCGATTTTTGGTGTTCTGCCAGCCAAAGCTAGTGAATTGAGTGTATCTTGGCTTCTTGGAAATAAAGGTCTGTGGGGCTGTTTTTGCAGTCTTTTGGAACACTATTGAGAAGCGCTTCTTGTAAATATGACTTACAACTAGTATTTACAAATGGTTTGGTTTAAGTACAGTCTGTGGGCTGTCCTTTGTTTCTGTCTTGAGTATTGATCTGTGGGTTAAATGTGTGTTTAAATGTCTATGTGGTTTTCCCATTAGTGCAACTTCTGTAAGTAAATAGCGATGGCGCTATTTATGAAATAAATGACTAAAACGCGCTGTATTGTGTGTCCTGAGTGTTTGACCCCTTTCTGTTTATGTCTGAAATGAGCTCAATGTGTGTCTGTGGTCTGTTAAGCAAAATGTCAGTTAATTAATTAAGTAGAAATTAAATAAAAATCCGGAAATGAAGCATGTGATATGCTACAATAGCTATATGTTGTTATTTAATTTATAGAGTAAGCAATTATGCATATGTACAAACTGTTAAATGCTTAAAAGATCAAATTAAAATTCACATTCACTAGGAATAAAAAGGCATCAAAAACGAAATTGTGTGTTTTGTAGAAAAATAAACTTATAGTATTTTTTTTACTTACATACATTGTATTAGATATTAACAGGCAAACACTTCAGCTGAAGTAAATCTTTGCTGAACTCTTACGCAACACGCATTGATATGTCAGAGTTTGAAAAAGACTGACACCGTGCTCATGTTATAACACTGAGAGACAAGCTTTTACTGCCACGGAGCAAATAGCAGTTCACGAATAGACAGGAATGTTTACTCAAGCCAGGACTTCGCCCTCAGTTAAACACGGGTGGAACTTTGCATTTCAGGCTGTTGTTTTAAAAAAGGTTCCAAAACTACGGTTCATTATTTTGTATTACAAGAAGACATTTCAATTAAGGGTTTCCTCTCTTTAAGCATTTTTATAAGCATATTCTTGGTTCTAATGTTAGAATAATTGTTCTTTTTTTTTTTTTTTAAAAAAGTGGCGCAAGAATTTGTCATGTTTCAAGTTAAGCTTCTGTGTTTAGGCTTATAAATAAATGCGTCTAAAATGATAGGCAAGGGATGCAGCTTGCTTTTATATATGGACCTATCAAAAATGATTGGGTTTATTAAAAATAATTATTAATTATGAAAAATAATTATTAAAAATAAGTGCTTCTAAATTAGTTTTTTAATATTTATAAAGCTTAATACTCATACTGTGACCTCCTAGCATTAAAATTTTATTTAAGTTGTGTTGAACCGCAAAAATGAGAACATTTGCATATGGAATTTCACTTGGCGCAGGCGTAAAAAACTCATTTTTCTAAGGATTTACATGAGATATGTCTAATGTCCAATCTCTGCAATTTGTAAAGAACATTCTGAGGATGATTAATATGTAGCACAATTATAGGATATTTATTTTTAAGTGCCCCAGGTGTCAAAGTCCAAATTGGGTGAGGGCACTATTTAGGCAGCATTTTTTTTCATTTAGAGTAGCTTTTAAAGTGCGTTAGGCTTCATTAAATGCATACATTTAGGTATAATACAAATTTGCAGGTTGTTCTCATTTGGGGTTGCTTTTAATGGCTCAGTGAGCCAATGTGCCCGGTGCAGATGTTTGAGTTTAATATCAGGGTTGAAGGTTTTAACTCTAGCTGGACCTACTGAGATGTTCAACCATTTAAGGTCGATGAAATGAGTACCATTGCATAGGGTGGTAACAAGCATTTGTTCTAAAGCTGGTATGTTGTGTCGTTGTGTTCTATGTAAGGGTGGGCGTAGTGGGCGTAGTGGGGCTACGTGAAGCAGCACGTAGTGTGCCCAAATCTACGCACACTACGCGCTTCGCGTAGCCCCACTACGTGCCACCCACCTCCCACCCACCATTCTTTTAAATATTATAAGCAATGAAAAATAAAGTAAAGTAAGTCGACTTACCCGTAAGCGCGGCGTCTCCGGGGCTCCCTCTTTCAGTTTCTAATTTCTTCTGGCAAATGCGCATGCGCGGACGCCCGCGCATGCGCATTTCTCGCGAGAAATGCGCATGCGCGGGTGTCCGCGCATGCGCATTTGCCAGAAGAAATTAGAAACAGAAAGAGGGAGCCCCGGAGACGCCGCGCTTACGGGTAAGTCGACTTACTTTACTTTATTTTTCATTGCTCATATATTTAAAAGAAGGGCGGGCGGGAGGTGGGTGGCGGGTGGCAAGCAGCTACGCTTCGCCCTCGGCGTGTGCGTAGCGCTGCCCTGCTTCGCCTACTTCGGAAAGTGCGAAGCAGGCAGCGCTACGTACACTACGTGGGCGAAGCGTAGTGCTACGCCCGGGGTTAGTTCTATGAATTATTCACAGTAGATGTTTTTGAGTCTGGGAATAGGAGTGGATTGTGGCCCCTAAAGGGAGTAATATATATGGTATGTGGTTTTGGATAGGGTTGGTTATTGCAAGTTAGAAAGAGTTAGGTAGGCTTTTTGTCTTTAACAGCTTCAGGGTGAAGAGAGAGAGGGCTGAGGAGAGGCAGATTTTGACCTTGAGGTCAGTAAGGTGGGGGTTAGCAGTATGTTGAAACAAGAGGAGTTTTTGTATGACTCCTTTGAAGAAAAAATGTTTGTGTGTTTTTCACGTTTTTGCATTTTGTCCTTCTATGAATTGTTCCTGCTGGTCCTGTGTGTCAGAAGCGACACAGTAAGTTGTATTTGACAGCTGATCACCACTAACTGGTGACCAGTTGTCAAAAGGAGGGTGAGGAAAGTAAAAGAAAGTGTACTTTTAATTTTAAGCCTGACAAATTAAGCAGGCCCGAATATTGGGTTGTGGGCTGCATGAAGTGCGTGCGTCACCGCTCATTTACATGTGCTATTGTAATTTGTCTATGAAGTGCGTGCGTCACCGCTCATTTATATGTGCTATTGTAATTTGTCTATGCTTTCTGTGCTTGGTATACAGCAAGTATACCTGATGGCTTGGCATGTGTGTTTTTATTTTATGCACGTTTTTTTTGTTTTTGCGTTGTGTTTACGCTTTTGCTTTTAATACTGTTACAAGCCCCCCTGTGTTGTGAGGGGATGGTCATGACGATGCCCATCGCTACGCAACAGTTGGTTGGTCTTGTTCTGGTTACTAAATTTCACAGATATGATATTTCATGCTGTGAATATGGCAGATAACACTTCGCCAGTGCATGTGTATTTGGCTATAATGGTATTGAAAAAGAAAAAAAAAAAAGAGATATACAGGATTAAAAGTGTGTCACCTGCAGCTAGTCATGTTACTGCTCCTTCCTTTAAGGGACGAGCAGCCTAGATTGATGTTCCCTGATTAGACCCTAAGGATGAACTATAAATCTGTGGCTCTTGCTAAAGGTGACCTAACTTTCCTTATGATATTACACTTCTACATGTAGTCATAAGAGACACCAAGAGTTTCTTATTTGCTGTCCTGAGTATCAGGATTGTGATTTTAAGTGGGTATAGTGCCCCCTCCAGACAGGTGACTAGGGAAAGGAAAAATTGTAGATCAGACACCAGAGACCTGAGAATTATTAGACTAGGGTGACAGGTATTCTCAGTGATCATGAGGAGATATTTTTTAGCCTGTGTATTGTATGGTGCACTTGCTGCACAATTATTAAAGGGAGGTATCTGCATGCCCCTGATAATTTGTATCATGCGTTTCCCCTTTTGAGGTGTTCTAGATAAGGAATGTAGGAACACACAGATGTAGTAATTTAAGAGATGTTTATCCCATTAGAAAATCATGAAATGAATATTTGTAAATCCATAAGGGACTGGCCTATCTGTAAAACTGGTGCCACTATGAACCACGTCCAGTTTTACTAATGATACCAGAATGTTTAATTGATTGGTTATTGAATTTGCCTTTTGGATTCCCCTCCTTTATATCTGTCCTACCTCATGAGCACTTTCTTTTTTTTCACACTCCCCTTGGAGCAACCTCTTTCTCTATCAGGAGCGTTTAATATGGTGATCTGTTCTAAAAGTCTCTTAGTTTTCTCTGGTCTGTATCATACCCTGTTCTCCTCAGGTTTTGAGCTGATCATGTATCTAAACTGACACATTTTCACTCTGACTCCTGCAGTCCCGCATTTTGGTGGGTCAGCACTGATTACAGCTCAGGCTACTGCTGCCATACCTTTTTGATGGTGCACTGTTCACACACATGTTGTGACTGATAAAGGAGAGACTGCAACATGGTCAATCTCCTTGTGGCTTAATTATATTGAGATTGGATACAGACTGTCATGTAGCAGATCCTATAGGCTGGCACACTGTGTGTTTGAGTGTTGGTATGAGTTACTGTGATGCGTTTGGCTGGCTGTCACTCTTAGGGTCTTGAGATGATCAGTGCTGCCTTCTGTAATAGGCACCTACTCTGAAATTGATTCTGGGCTTAACTTCACCTCAGAGAGCTACTTTGAAGGTACTTGCGAGCTACCAGTGGCTCCCAAGCTACTCGTTGGAGACCCCTGGACTAGAAGTACTGCCTTTGCCTTTGCATCTTATCAGAGTGACAGTGCATTCTAAACCAGAGTTGTCCCATGGCTTCTGGCCACTCCCTTGAAGATTGCAGGCCACCTGCCTGCAGTCCTATTGTTAAATACAATGAACTGTTTTTATACTAAACTGAAGGAAACTAACAACTGTGTCACATTTCCTACGTCACTAGATTCTGCGGGAATTAAGTCATAATAACCTGCAGAACATTGATTTAAGCCTAATTCCCATCAGTGACAGCTACAGATGAAAGGCGGACGTCTTGGCCCTAGAGTCCCAGCACCCAGAAAGTAGCAAGGCTGGACAGCAATCGCCAGCGCGCCATCAATGGTATCGTACTTGCTCCATCAGACGGCATTGGACATCACAAAACCAGAGTTTCAGTGTAAAAGAGCGAAAGAGAAGGATCCCTGTTGTTGATAGCAGGGCTGGTTTGAGGCTTCAGTTTTCTACCTGTCATGTGCTGGTGTCATGATCCGAATCGCCGCCGAGCCCCACATCGGGAGTTTAAACACCAACTTCCAGAATTCCAGGCGCTGGCCGGCAACCCATGACCTCCGGAAGCGCATAAAGCGCGGATCCTCCCTGGAGGCGGGGCCAATGATTCCACTCATCTGGTCTGTGTTAGTGAACCCGGACGCGATCTCCGCTTCCAGCTTGCCCTTTGAATCCAGGACACTCTCCGCTTCCCGCTTGACGGGGAATTCCAGAAGCTTTCACGACCTCCCTGGGCGCGGCACCACGGTGAAACGCTCACCCAGCGGGCTCCACCCGCTAAGCCGCAGACTCGGCTCCGCTTGACGCTCGGTCTACGGGCAGCGAGCGAACATCCAAGCTCGACTCTTTTCTCCTCTTGGTGAGTTCCCCGGCACTCCTCCGCCCCAGGATTCCGGGCGTGACGTCGAAGCGCCGGGTTCCCTCACCGGGAATCTCTTCAAGTTTCTCCGCGCCAGGAACGGGAGAGACCCGTTCCGGCTCCTTGCGCTCCTCCGCCCAGGGATTCCGGGCGTGACGTAGTAGCGCCAGGAGCAGTGTTCGTTTGGCCTGAGGCTTCCCCGTGAAGGAACGGTAGAAGCCCGGGATATTTCCAGCGCTCCTCCGCCCTTGGGGGTACCGAGAGGCGTAGAGTGGTAGCGCCTCCACCCGTTAACTAGAAACCTCTTCTTGTCCCTTGGCTTTTCTTCCTGGCTACCCGCGATGCAACGAGGTAGACCCGGACTACGCTCTGCCTTGCACCAGCCCCGCGAAGCGCTTCCCCCTCCGCGGGACGCCGCAGTTCAGGTGTCACACGGAGCTACATTGGAGGGAGGAAGGGAACCCAGGTCAGTGAGCGGAGGAACGCAGGCCCAGGGTGGTGGCAGAACCCTGAAGAACCGCCTTGGTGTAACCTGTCTCCTTCTCTCTTTTCAGGTCTCCTTCCCCGCTGTCCCTATCCTTCCTTCCCTCGCCCACCTGTCTTCCGAGTCCGAGGGTGTTATACAGATGCCGGACTGGGGACGGATGGGGGGTGGACCCATACCTAGCATCAACGTCATCCCGAGGAGAGGATCACAGGGCAACATAACAGAATCATTGGCCCACGAATTTTCCTCCTCTTGATTGCGTTGGTGTTGGTCATGGCCTCCTTGGACGACGTGTTAGCGGCGTTGGCCCAAGTACAAATAGAATTAGCAGCGTCCAGAGCGGACTCCGCAGCTTTACACACACGCCTGGACCGCTTACAGCGTAACCCCTTTGACGCGGGTCCCCCCCCCCGGTCCCTATCTCCCCGGTAGTGGTTGAGATGCCCACACAAATTCCCCTGGCCCCCCCTGAAAGGTTCCAGGGGGACATACAGAAGGTGCAGGTCTTCCTGACACAAATACAGCTGCACTTTCACTGCAAGCCGAAACTATTCCTCACGAACCAGGCCCGCGTGGCGTTCTTGATATCGTACCTAACCGGAGAGGCAGCTCAGTGGGCTGTCCCTATCGTAAAAAGAGATGATGCCCTCCTCTACGACTGGGAGTCCTTCCGGCAGGAGTTCGAAAAGACCTTCGACCGCCGGGCCGACACCTTCTCCGCTGATCGGGATCTCCTTGACCTGCGTCAATCCAGTACGGACTACTTGGGGTACGTTAACAGCTTCCGACGGTTGGTGGCCGAAACGGACTGGCCGGAGTCCAAGCAGACGGCTATATTCTACCGCGGATTGACGGAGGAACTAAAGGACGTCATTGCCCAAATCGACCCGCAACCGGTCAGTTGCGCAGCCATGATAGAACTGGCTTCTCGGCTTGAATACCGTCTTCGAGAAAGGAAAGGAGAACACACCAGAAAGGACAAGGACTCCTCGCAGCGGGAGACCCCCCGGTCGTCGGATTCGTCAGCCTCCCGAGGTGACCCCATGGAGATCGGAACGGTGAGAGCGTCCCTGACCCTTACTGAGCGGGATCACCGACGGAAGCAGGGCCTCTGCCTCTACTGTGGCAAGAAGGGGCATTTCTTGCGTGAATGCCCAGTGCGTCCAAAATCCAATAGGCCGAGAGCTAGCCTAGCCACGGCCGGTATGGGGGAAACGGCGTCGGGGAAACCTGCGCGCTTGAAGGGTCTGGGAAGGAAGCCTTCAAGCTGTCACTTCATCCCTTCCCTGGAAGCTGACGGCTCTACAGAACCCGACCACATGTTTCTCACCGTGCAGCTAACCCTTGACAAGAGCCCCATGGCAGTACGGGCAATGATCGATTCGGGAGCCACAGGCTGCTTTATGGACATCACAGAAGCGGAACGGTTGAGGATTCCTCTGCACACGAAACCCGTGCCCGAGCTGGTGTATGCGGTCGACGGCAAAGAGCTGGAATCCGGTCCCATTCGACAAATAACCCCGTTACTATGGCTCACCATAGGAAAAAACCATGGCGAATGGATAGCTCTCAACATCATTCAAGCACCAAGATGCAAGCTCATCCTTGGGCTCCCTTGGCTACGGAGACACGAGCCTTCCATCCGCTGGTCCACCTCCTCCATCTCTTTCGAATCCCCTTTTTGTCAGGCCCAGTGTTGCCTACGGGGGGCCGCGGAGGAGAACTCACAAAGAGGCTCACAACACGTGGCCACCGCGGCGGAGAAGGAAGTGTCTCTCCCCGATTGCTATGCGCGGTATGCGGCAGTCTTTGACAAAGTAAAGGCCGAGGAGCTGCCCCCCCCACCGTTATTATGACTGCCGCATCGACCTGGTTCCAGGAGCCGAACTCCCCTGCAGCCGAGTATACGCCCTAACGGGCCCGGAAACCAGCCACCTAAGAGCATACATGGATGAGTATCTCAAACTGGGGTTCATCCGCCCCTCAAGCTCCCCAGCAGCTTCACCCCTGTTTTTTATTCCCAAGGCGAACGGCGAACGACGATGCTGTATCGATTATCGCTCGCTCAACGCTCAGACCGTCAAGAACCAGTACCCCTTGCCTCTCATCCCGGTGCTCTTGGAGCAAGTACAGGGGGCGCAGATCTACACGAGATTGGACCTCCGGGGGGCATACCATCTGGTACGGATCCGCGCTGGCGACGAGTGGAAAACCGCCTTTAAAACCCGATTCGGCTTGTACGAATACTTAGTGATGCCTTTTGGACTATGTAACGCCCCGGCCGCGTTCCAATACTTCCTTAACGAAGTATTGAGGGAGTTCTTGGACCGCTATGTCGTCGTTTACATCGACGACATCCTGATTTTTTCATCAACTCAGGAAGAACATGTCGGGCACGTCCAAAAGGTGCTGGCGGCCCTGGAAAGAAACCGACTGTTTTGTAAGCTCACCAAGTGGGAGTTCCATGTCACCTCGGTGGAATTCCTGGGGGTTCTACTCACACCGGAGGGACAGATCATGACGGAGCGCAAGGTGCGGGCGGTTGCCGAGTGGCCCCGGCCAACGTCCGTGAAAGACATTCAGAGGTTCCTGGGCTTCTCGAACTTCTACAGGAGATTCATCCACCAGTTCTCGTACTTGGTAACACCGCTCACCAAGCTAACGCGCAAAGGAACTCCCTTTATATGGTCCGCAGAAGCCCAGAGGGCGTTCGAACAACTGAAGAGAGCCTTCACCAGCGCTCCCATCATGCGACATGCCGACCCTGATCTTCCGTTTCTGGTCGAGGCGGACGCGTCGGACGAAGCAGTCGGAGCAATCCTCTCCCAACGGCAACCCGACACTGGAGTGCTCTACCCGGTCGCCTACATGTCTAAAAAGCTAAGTCCGGCCGAACTCAACTACACCATCTCCGAGAAGGAACTGCTCGCCATTCGGGAGGCGTTCCTGGAATGGCGACACTGGTTGATGGGGGCCCGACATCAGGTGACGGTGTACACGGACCATCGAAACCTTCAATTCCTACGATCGGCCCGCCACCTATCCCCCAGGCAACAGAGGTGGATGCTCTTCTTTGCGGAGTTCCACTTCTTGGTCACCTATCGACCTGGAGCGCTCAATCGAAAGGCCGATGCCCTTTCCCGCCAGAACACACAGGATCTTCCCAGAGGCACCGCCGAACAGTCCATAGTCTCGCCTGATCTGGTTATTGGTCGCGTGAAGACCGACTCCTTCTTACAGAAAGTGAAACAAGGCCTTCGCACCTTTGCCTGGACCACATGGTTGAAGAGCCATAAGGAATGGCGCATCCACCAGGGTCTTCCCCTGAATGGTTCCCGGCTCCTAGTACCCACGCCCCGGCTTCGCAAGATTGTCTTCTCCTGGTGTCACGAGCAGCCTTGTGCGGGGCACATGGGAGGGACCAAGACCCTGGAAAGGGTGCTAAGGCAATTCTGGTGGCCCTCCGTCAGACCGGACGTGTTGCAGTGGGTCCAGCAGTGCACGATCTGTGCGCAAATGAAAACCGACCATCTGAAGAAGCAGGGGCTCCTAATGCCGCTCCCCACGCCGATGAATCCCTGGGAAAGGATCTCAATAGACTTTGTGGTGGGGCTGCCAAAAGACCAGGGATGCACCGCCATCATCGTGGTGGTGGATTACCTCACCAAGATGGGCCACTTCATCGCCTGTAAACAAGTCCCGTCGGCTGGGGTGTTGGCATCTCTCCTGTTGAGACACGTGGTGCGGCTTCATGGACTTCCGTTAGGGATAGTGTCTGACAGGGGCTCGCAGTTCACGGCCCGGTTCTGGAAGGTATGGTGCGAACAACTCGGCATCCGCTCTTCCCTCTCCACGAGCTTCCACCCACAGACAGATGGCCAAACCGAGCGTCTCAACCAGACACTTAAACAGTACTTGCGATGTTATGTGGACCAGGCGGCGAACTCTTGGGTGGATTTGCTCTGTGTGGCGGAAGTGGCCTACAACAACGCACAACACTCCTCTACACGACACACTCCCTTCTTCCTAGCCTCAGGGTTCCACCCACGCTTTATACCCTTCCTACTCCCTCGTGAGAACACGTCCCTTCCCGATCTCCAGTGTCGGTTAGGGGCCATTCGCTCTGCTCTCCGACAAGCCCGGTCCCACCTACAGATCACAAAAGGGAGGTATAAGGCCCAGGCCGACAGGCATCGTCGGCCCGCTCCGGTCTACCACAAGGGGGACAAGGTGTGGTTGTCCACCAAGAACATCCGATTCCGGAAGCCCAGCATCTTCAACCCTAAGTACATCGGACCCTACCCGGTGGTGCGACACGTGAACCCGGTGGCAGTACAGCTCCGGCTGCCTCCCCATCTCCGCATCCACCCGGTGTTTCACGTGTCTCTGCTCAAGCCTTCGCTGTGCCCCATTCGGAAGGCTCCGGCTCCGGTGTGGGTCCACCAAGACCGTGAGTACGTTGTGCGGAGAGTCCTGGACTCCAAGGTGGTGCGGGGTCGGCTATGGTACCTCTTGGCCTGGAAAGGGTATGGCCCGGAGGAGAACTCCTGGGAACCGGCTTCGGTGGTGCATGCGCCCCGCCTGGTGGCGGACTTCCACCGCCGCTCTCCCTCCCGGCCGGGGGGCCCCAAAGGTCGTGGGGGCGCCGGTGTGAGGGGGGGTGTGCTGTCATGATCCGAATCGCCGCCGAGCCCCACATCGGGAGTTTAAACACCAACTTCCAGAATTCCAGGCGCCGGCCGGCAACCCGTGACCTCCGGAAGCGCATAAAGCGCGGATCCTCACTGGAGGCGGGGCCAATGATTCCACTCATCTGGTCTGCGTTAGTGAACCCGTACGCGATCTCCGCTTCCAGCTTGCCCTTTGAATCCAGGACACTCTCCGCTTCCCGCTTGACGGGGAATTCCAGAAGCTTTCACGACCTCCCTGGGCGCGGCACCACGGTGAAACGCTCACCCAGCGGGCTCCGCCCGCGAATCCGCAGACTCGGCTCTGCTTGACGCTCGGTCTACGGGCAGCGAGCGAACCTCCAAGCTCGACTCTTTTCTCCTCTTGGTGAGTTCCCCGGCGCTCCTCCGCCCCAGGATTCCGGGCGTGACGTCGAAGCGCCGGGTTCCCTCACCGGGAATCTCTTCAAGTTTCCCCGCGCCAGGACCGGGAGAGACCCGTTCCGGCTCCTAGCGCTCCTCCGCCCAGGGATTCCGGGCGTGACGTAGTAGCGCCAGGAGCAGTGTTAGTTTGGCCTGAGGCTTCCCCGTGAAGGAACGGTAGAAGCCCGGGATATTTCCAGCGCTCCTCCGCCCTTGGGGGTACCGAGAGGCGTAGAGTGGTAGCGCCTCCACCCATTAACTAGAAACCTCTTCTTGTCCCTTGGCTTTCCTTCCTGGCTACCCGTGACGCAACGAGGTAGACCCGGACTACGCTCTGCCTTGCACCAGCCCGCGAAGCGCTTCCCCCTCCGCGGGACGCCGCAGTTCAGGTGTCACACGGAGCTACATTGGAGGGAGGAAGGGAACCCAGGTCAGTGAGCGGAGGAACGCAGGCCCAGGGTGGTGGCAGAACCCTGAAGAACCGCCTTGGTGTAACCGGTCTCCTTCTCTTTTCAGGTCTCCTTCCCCGCTGTCCCTATCCTTCCTTCCCTCGCCCACCTGTCTTCCGAGTCCGAGGGTGTTATACATATGCCGGACTGGGGACGGATGGGGGGTGGACCCATACCTAGCATCAACGTCATCCCGAGGAGAGGATCACAGGGCAACATAACAGCTGGTAACCTCTGACAGTGTGCAGTCCCTTGAGCCCCTTGGCCTGAGTTTTGGTCAACCCCTCTCTTTTCTTTGCTCCAACGGAAGGGCAGTGCACCGGAGGATCTAAGGCACTACATGATGAAAGGAAAATTAAATGAAAGAGCAGCCCAAACATCCTCTGACACTGAATAACGAGTGTTAGAGCCTGAAAGTGTTGCTGAGCGTGAAAGTCTGTTGCTCTTTCCGATTAATAGTACTCGGGTCTGCACAAGATGATCTGTGCCCATGACCAATGAAGAGCACATTATTTGAAGTGTCTGCCGCAGAGGAGAGACACTGGTGCACTGCCTTGAGACACTGAGACTTTCGAGTGAGCTGTGAGTGTTTGCCAGGAGGGCACTCCAACTAAGCAGTACTATTTTCATGAAGAGGCCTGAATCGAGAGGCCCAATGCGGAAGAAGACAATGGAAGCAGATTTGATGGACGATAGAAGCCTGCCAGAGAGGCTTTGAACGGACTTTGGGCACAGTTGCACAAGCGATTCCAGTGCAATTGTATAAAGTAAATGTTAATTAAGTTCTCATTTGACTGAATTGCCATGGAAGAGGAAGTGGCTCCGCCTCTAGCATCCAAAAATGGTCCACCAGAAGTGCGTCTTTGTGCTACTATGTGTGTTCGGAGACCGGTCCCGAGAGAAGTAGAGAATAATAAGATGATGTTACGGCAACACCTCGACGACCTGATGAATATCGATATAGACCTAGATTCAGATTAACATGAGTCTTAGGTTATTGCCTAAATGGCAAAAGGAGGGTCTGAGGTTCTGTAATTCTCGAGACTGACTCCATTTTATTGTGCCACCATTTTGTGTTGCCGTCACGTAGGCCTGTGAAGGTAGCCTGGCGGACAAAGTTGCCTGGCCTTCTTAGTCCATGTATACATTAACTAGGTTTCTTTCTGACTCTGGAATGAACTGTAAGAAACTGACCTCTTCACCTGAAACTGACCTCGCAAAGCCAATATCCCTGATCGATCTTTGTCTGAGATTGCCAATCAAGATACTGTACATGTAATCATGCCATGCCCTGCAGTGCCATCTAAATCAGATTAACCTTTGTGAACTATGTAATTATAATGTTTTGCCCATATCCTGCTAAAACCCCAAAGGCTACTCACCTGCTGACCCTCCAGATTTTCCATTTGTTTAGGAATGTAATTGGTACAACTCCCTTACATGCCTGGGGCAGGATAAAGAGTATATAAGACGTGAAGTAAGACCATTCTATGGACTACCTCCTTCAGTTGCTACGGCTTCTGTGTGACGTAGTCACACTCATTTGAGTTTAATAAAAATGTTCTTTTAAATTTCAGCTTCTGTGCCAAATTCTTTATTATTGGTTTGAATGGACTAAGTATCAGTGAGACCCCTGAGAAGGAGTTTATATTTCTTCAGGTACTCACCCACTGGTCCGCCTCCATAGCAAGCTTCCTAGGATCAGTCAGCTTACTATCAACTAGGTGCTGGCGCAGATCTGCAAAACATAGACTCGACAAGTGCTCCCATACAATCAAATTGTAGAGCCCCTGATAATCTGTCACATTACTGCCCTTCACCCAGCCATCCAGTGACCAGCAAAACATATCCACACATTCCAACCAAGTGTTGGCATCAGACTTCTCACTGGACCTGAACTGATCCCTGTACTTTTCCGGAGTAAGACCATACTTAGTGAGAAGGGCATCTTTCATGTCTGGATAGGTGAGGTGATACCCCTTACCCAAAGCTATTAAAGTATCCCTTGCTTCTTCTGGGAAGAGAGGCCACAATCCTGCTCTCCAATTCTCCTCAGGGACCCCATTCATGAGGATTGCTGCCTCGTACCCCTGAAACCACCTTTGTATGTCATCCCCTTTCTTGAATTCCTTGCCTACATTCTCAGGGATGTGCACAATTCTGTCTGCCTGTCTTGATGGGTTGCTACCACCATCTGAGCTGGCTTTACTCCTCTGATCTAGCTCATTTATCCTGAGTTTATAAACTAACATAATTCTTTTTTCTTCCATGGCTAACTTAAGTTTCTCCAGTTCTGCTGTTACCTTCCTTGCTTCCCGTTTGTCCTCCAGCTCTTCTGGGGACAGGCTACTGCTGCCTAGCCGGGGAGGTTCCCCCCTCCCAAAAGCACATCTACCCTAGGACTAAGCTCCTCCACTTCTCCACTATAATCACCAGATTGCCCACTGGCATCTCTGGCTACTACTTAGGCCCTCAGCGCCTTTTGTAGCTCGTCCTTCCTAGTGAGGCCTCTGACTTGGGCTTTTAGGTTCTGTCAAATTGATTTCAATTCCCTAACATTGTAGGCTTCCAACCTATCCTCCTCAAAGGCAATTTCCAGGGATGCAACAGATGATGCTCTTGATTCCGGCATGATGAAGTAGCAAGTTCAAAACTGGCAAGATCAAAAAATAGGCCAAAAAGAAAAAAACTAGTATTTGGCACTTAATGGTCTGCAATATGGTAGTAGTGCACACCAATCACTAAGTCAAGTTCAAACGCAAGTCCTGTGCTCACCACTGCCAACCAATGTTAGAAATTGGGTCTCTAGTTGGCAAGGGCTTGCACCTTTGTCCAAATAGGGACACTTCTTCCTAGTCAGGATAAGGGAGTTACACTCCTAAAATAACCCTCGCTCACCCCCTTGGTAGCTTGGCATGAGCAGTCAGGCTTATCTTAGAGGCAGTGTGTAAAGCATTTGCACATAACCAACAGTAATACAGTGTAAGCACTACAAAAGAACACCACAACAGTTTAGAAAAATATCCAATATTTTTATATACTTTAGGACACGACCAAAAACAATAAGAATCCACAATACAGTACCTAAAAGTCTGCAGTTGTCAAAATAAGCTTAAAAACAGTTCCTTGATGTCGATAGCTCCATCCAGGGCTTTTACGGCGTCGTGAGCAAGCAAATCCACACAGATCTGGCTGACCGTGGCGTCGCGGGCCAGCTACGATGTCGGGAAGACCCGCAAACAGTACCTTTTAGAAATGCAGGGCGCCGGCGACCTCTTCGTTGAGTTTCCGAAAACACGGCGTCCACAGGCGACGGTTCCGGAGGTCGGTGCAGGAGTCGTTGGGGCCCTCAAAGTCACACGCGTTGCAGGTCGATCTCCTCTCTGATGGAGTCAGGAGCGCTGGCGTCGGCAAGCGTCGGTGTGAAGTGCACCGGTGCGGTGCCCTCAGGTCTCGGTACGAGCAGCGGCTCGGTGGCGGTGTCAGATGGAGTCATCGGTGAGACCAGGGTCATGGTGCGAGATGAAGGCGGTGCTCGTGACGGTGCTGGCAGGTCATGGTGCAGGCAGCGGCGTCGTCGTTGCTGAAGCACTGTCATCGGCTGACAAACTGGAGTCGATGGCGATGGTAGACCAAGGCTGCAGTGCGGGATGAGGGCGGTGCATCGTGTAACTTTACAAGTGGTGCCCACGAACCACGGTGCAAGCAGCGGCGTCGATTTTGGCCTGGAGCGTCGTCGTCGTGGATACCAAGTCGTTGTCGTGAAGCGAAGCGGTGCGGTGCCCACAGGTCGCGGTGCGAGCAGCAGCTCGGTGGCAGCGTCAGCAGGCAGCATCAGTGAGACTAGGGTCACAGTGCGGCGGTGCCCTCTGCGGTGCCTTCAAGACACGGAGTCGGCAGCGGCGTCGTAGAGTTGCTTTTCTTCTGTTGCAGCACAAAACACACAGTCCGCAGTGCTGAGGGCAGAATAGCTTGAAGTCTTTGTTGTTCCTGAGACTTCTTGAACAGGGGGCAAGCTCTACATCAAGCCCTTGGAGAAACTCACAAAGAAAATTGCAGAAAGTTCAGTCCATTCCTTTCACTGCCCAAGACAGAAGCAGCTACTGCAGGCCAACACAGCAAAGCAAAAAAAAAAACAAAAAAACAGCAAAAAAAAAACAGTGATGGACAGAATGCAGAACAATGACATACATTCACCCCAGTACAGAGATCTGGGCCTAAAACCATGCCGTTCCAGCTTGAACCCAGCCATATGCAAATCAGTCTTGACCCTGTGCCTCATGGGTACAGTCCAGCCCGAACTGCCAAGCCAGGTCCTCCCTGGACTGGAAACAAGCATCCTAGGACCGGTTTCGGGGTTTCACCCCTCTTCAGCCAGGATAGCTTGATTCCAGTGGCATGGAGACCACGGGACCCACGTCTGGGCATACCCTTCCCACTCGGGGTGACAAATGCAAAAAAAAGCACACAGCAAAGTGGTATGTCCTCCTCACAGCTTCTCCAGCTCTTCTTCTTGGCAGTCTTCTTGATCCAAAAGAGTTCTAAAGTTCAGGAGTCTGGGCCACAATATTTATATCCCAAAATCCTTTGATCTCTTAGGCAGAGAGTGTCTGTGCGCAGCAAGAACCAGTTCTGCCTTCTCTGGAGTAATTTCCTGGCAGGAGGTGGGGACTGCATTTTCAGAGTCAGACCAGGCCCTTTGAGGTGCAAGGAAATCTCCTCCCTCTTCCCCCCATCGCAGCCCAGGTCTATTCAGCCCTTTCCTGACATACCTAGACTATCTGAAGCCACTCCTGCTCCCCAGCCTTCTGTCATCCAAAACCCACACAGGCAATCCACATTACAGCAGAGGCACACAAGACGTCTGAGCAAGAAAATACCTACTTTCTAAAAGTGGTATTTTCAAACACAGAATGAAAAAATCACCTTCACTAAAAGATGCATCTTTAGATTCCAAGTTCAGGCATACTACATTTTATTTTCCTACCTAGTTCCCAGGGCCAACTATGTTTATAAGATGTTATAAACAAACTTCCCATTCTGTCCTATGGGGAACTGGTAGCCTTACAATAGTGAAAAACGAAATGGGCTGTAATTCACTATCAGGACATGCCACACACACCAGGGCATGTCCTACCTTTCACATACACTGCACCCTGCCCACAGGAGTACCTTGGGCCTTCCTTAGGGGTGCTATGACATGTAAGAAAAGGGAAGGTTAGGGACTGGCAAGCGTGTGCACTGGCCAAGTCGACATGGCAGTTACCAACAGCGCACAGACTCTGCAATGGCAGGTATGAGTTACTTTTTTAAGGCTACCCACGTTGGTGGCACAATCAGTGCTGCAGGCCCACCAGTAGCATTTGATTTACAGGCCCTGGCACACTAGTGCACTTTACTAGGGACTAACAAGTAAATCAAATACCCAATCATGGAAACACCAATCCATAACACAGTTTACCACAGGATCACTTGCACTTTACCACTGATCAGCAGTGAGAAAATTGCACAGAAACACTACGCCAGCAAAAACAGTAAAATCTGGGAGGGCAGAAAGCAAAAACTCAGGGGAAACGCACCAAAAGATGCCAAGTCTAACACCTATGTAAAATGAAAAACATAGAAATGGGTCCCCATCCCACCAAACAAAAGCTCTAGGAGCTGTTGGCTGGGTATGCTAAGGACCAGTGTCAACAAAAGGGAGGAGAGAAAGGGGTGGGCTATTTTTATTGAGGTCCTGCACATAGGCCCTAAGCTATGACAACAAAGAAAGATGTGCAGTTCCTACAAAGTGGAAGGTCTGGGGGAGAAGGGTTATCCGAAACCAGACTCTCACCAATAGAATGTGAGTGCACAAGGGATGGGGGTCCCTTAAGGGTGGAACTGAAACCCTCACACACCCAGCAAGCTAGGTGTCATGCTTCATCATCTGGGTTTGCTCCTCGTCGGGTCGGCGGTGCAATACCCGAGGGGCTCTTTACCGGAGATCTTTTGTTCCCTGCCATTTGGTGCGTGCGTGTGAGGGCCCGTGCGTGTAGATGTGTGTGAGTGAGTAAAAATGTTTGGTTAGTCCACGTTTCGGCTGCCCACGTCACCGAAACGGACCTCCAGGGGGACTACAAACTGAAACAAATGTGTTTCTCCCCTTGACGACGCGCCATGTACCAGATTATGAGGTTTTTATATTAGGATTAGGTTACACCCTATATATCAGAATACAGACAAATAGGGGAACCAGTAGTGGGTGGGTAGTCAATTTACACCCACCCTAGCACACCACACTGTAGATAGTTCTTGCACATATCACTATTGTATCACCGGTCCTGACGAAGCGCCAGGGGATCCTCCTGACCCATTGGGCGCGAAACATGTTGACCAGAAGAGTAGAGCGCAGCTACCCACTCCTCCCTTTGTGAGCACTTTAGCTTTAACGCCACTCAACCTTTTTAATAAGGTGGTTTACTGAGTCAATAAAGTCGTATTTCAGACTAACCAACCTTTTTTACTCACTCACACACATCTACACGCACGGGCCCTCACACGCACGCACCAAACGGCAGGGAACAAAAGATCTCCGGTAAAGAGCCCCTTTATGGGTGCCCGTCGGGTATTGCACCGCCGACCCGACGAGGAGCAAACCCAGATGATGAAGCATGACACCTAGCTTGCTGGGTGTGTGAGGGTTTCAGTTCCACCCTTAAGGGACCCCCATCCCTCACATTCTATTGGTGAGAGTCTGGTTTCGGATAACCCTTCTCCCCCAGACCTTCCACTTTGTAGGAACTGCACATCTTTCTTTGTTGTCATATGCTAAGGACCACCCATCTGAAAATGGTGAAGACCAGTCAGATGGAGAAGGAGGGGAAGGGGATGACCTGGTAGATCAACCCCCTCCACTTCCTAGGGAGAAAAGGGTCCAGGTACCCTTGACTCCAAGAATCAACCTCTCAGTACATAGATCCCACACAGGTGGGTCAGGCACTACTGAGGACATTGAGGAAATCCTCAATGAGGAGGACAACCTGCTAGCCAGGCTGGCCAAAAGATTAGACCTATAGATCAGACTCCTGGCTCTAGAAAAAGAAAGAGCGGAGATGGGCCTAGGACCTGTCAATGGTGGCAGCAATTACTTAATAAGGATAAAGAGGAATCTTAAGATCCTAAATTCCCCAAAGGCATTGTCCCTGAATATGAAGAGAGTGATGATATCACAAAATGGTTCACAGCCTTTGAGAGGGCTTGTGAAGCCAGAAGAGTGAAGAAAACTCACCGGGGGGGCACTCCTTTGGGAACTGTTCTCTGGTAAGTACTGAGACAGACTTCTGACCCTTAGTGGGGCAGATGCTGGGTCTTATGACCTCCTGCAGAGAACTCTGATTGAGGGATTTGGACTCACAAATGAGGGGTATAAAATTAGATTCAGGGGGGCTCAGAAAACCCAGAGTCAGCCCTGGGTGGAATTTGTAGACTACCTAGTTAAGACACTAGATGGCTGGTTAACTGGAAGCAAAGTACAAGATTGTGATGGTCTTTGTAATTTGTTTATGACAGAACACATATTAAGTAATTGCATTGATGGAATGTTGCATCAGTATCTGGTAGACCCAGATCCAATTTCTCTCCAAGAATTGGGAAAGAAGGCGGACCATTGGGTCAAGGCAAGGGTAACTAGGACGTCCACAAGGGGTGACCAAAAGAAAGGGGTTACAAAACCTCCCCAGAGGAAAGACAGTGAGCCTCTAAAAGATAAAAGTAAGGAGTCCCAGTTAGCCCCCCAAATACCTGACCAGGATGGAGGGCCCAAAGACACCTCACAAACTAAAAATGGGTACCAAGGTAAGAATTGGGATCCCAACAGGGTATGGTGTCACAACTGCCAAAAGGCAGGACACCACACCTTTCGGTGGGTCTGGAATACATTTTAAATCTCCCTGGGGGTATTTGGATCCCATGGTTGGGGCACATCAGACATGGTCAAGAAGAGATTGGGTGTGGAAACATGTGGGCACATCCGGAAACGTTGTGTAGTGTTTCCAAGTCCATGCTCAGGGAGTTGCACTGGAGACATGCAGATAGTAGACCCCACAGGTCTGGGGGGTAAGCACCGTAACCTTGGCTTTTATGGAATGTAAGACACTTATTGTTTTGTCGAGTATTTGGATGCAATTGAGCCTCCGGCTGCCAGATCTCTTTATATTAAGTTCTGTGTTGGGATCCTAATGCTTCGATCATTTACTGTGAAATGGCAACGCCCCCATGCCAAACCGGACGCGAGCTGTCCTTTCTGCCTTGAGGTTAAGGAAACTGTACATCATTTCCTGTATTTTTGCCTGTATTATCATGGATTTTGCCGTTGTGCTGTATTCTGGGCAAGAAGGACAATAAAATTGCAACTAAGATACTATAGGCAGACACCGCTCAGCCAATTGTATATGTGGAGATATAAACAGAAAGGGGTCGACCTGTTGCTGCTTGCTTATAAGGTCCCAAAGGTGAGACCTATTGGCTAAGTGTTTAGTCATGTAACAGTTGATGTTGTTGCACCAAGGATATTGTGCTGCATAACAAAATACTTATAAAGTCTCAAAAGTGAGACCTATTGGCTATGCCAATGCTTGTTTAATATATGTTCATTCTTCTCACGTATGAGCACACAGCCCACTTTACGGACGCTGCGCTTTGTTTTGGACGCCATTTATATTACAGCTGTGTCATATTCCCCTTCTGTCACCACCTCTTTATATTTTGGGCTCCACTCGGAGCACAAACGCAGATGTGGGTTTCTCAGTACATGGTTTATTTGTAGGCACGGGGAGAGCAGAAGCCAAGACTCAAACCCGGTTCCGTAGTCCCAAAGTTGGCAGCCCTGTTTCTTACGCCACACCGTCTCAGACATGCATATTTTGGATGGCAAATATGGCATAAGAACAAATCAAACAATGGAAGCAAAATTACAAATGCTGATCATACTCCCCATTCCCAGTATGATCGGCATTTGTAATTCTGTTTCCATTATTTAATTTATCTGATTACCTATTTTTTGTAGGTACGAGGGAGACCCAACCCAGAGACTTGAATTTGGTTCCCCAGTCACGAAGTCGACAGCTCTGTATTTTACACTACACTCTCTCAGACGTATAGCAGGCACCGAACCACCACCAATATGGCTGCACCAGAATGCTGCTACACAGAAGTGACGCAAGAAAACAGAATATGAAAGCCTAGTCCGGGCAATTGGTATGCTACTGCCAGCCCATGCTCAGAAAGCAGATTTGCCTGTGGAGGGAGAAAGTGGTGCGTGCGCGGGACTGAACATGTAAGCAGCCCAGGAGAGATGAGTGCAGCCTGCTTTCAGGTGTTACTATATGTCCTTATGCTTCATGCACTTATCTACCCGATTAGTGTTGCTCTATGTACCCCATGTGCTTTTACCCGCCCGCACCCTCCTGTTGTTGCTTCTCCCACTTGGGCCCTGTGTTGCTTCTACCCTCTTCCACCCTCCCCTTGTTGCTTACATGTCCCCCCTCTACCGTGTTTCTTCAGTGTCTCCCTGCCACCTCCGATGGAGCTTGATTCACGTGACGCTTGCATCCCCGTGTTGTTTCTGCCCTAAGTTGCTTCTGCTGCCCCCGTCCTCCTGCTTTTAATAAAGCAAATAACACTTTTGCACATTTTCTTTTTGCTTACCGATTAGTAAGTAAAACGAAAAAATAGCACCTGTGTGATTTGTAGGCACGCACATGCATGACGTGCACCTACAAAATGATGCGGACAGCCCTGTCAAATGCTTTTGTTTTAAAACCTTAGCCATGCTGCACAGGATTGGGAATGTTGTACAGCATGCCCAAAAAACATTTGCAAAGCTGATCGGTCTGAAAGGCAAGACCTATAGGTTTTGGTAATGCTTGTTATATGCCATGATTTTAATGAGCTAATGATTTTATTCTTTTGAAATATGGTTACATTTGCTTTTATGGCAATAGCCAAAATAAAGTGTAATTGAATTGTATATACATTAAATATTTTACCTAAGTAGAGGTTTTGAATTTGTAACCTATCTTCGCTTTAGTACAATGTTCTATTGTCACTGGAATTTACTTTACTAGGTATTGGTAAAGCCAAGACGTCTCTGAAAGGTTTAACTATTGAGTTTTTCAGTGTTTGCATGGTACATGTGAGCGGAGTTACATTTAGGTGTCCGGGTGAGTTCTCGTGGTGGGAGGGTGTTCATAACGATTGAGAGCTATGGAGCTGAAGGCAGTGCGAGTCTGTGGCCCAGAACAGTGTTCAGATTGCATGCTCATAAAATCCTACTCATCTCTCTAGTGTGCATGTGATGGTCACATATATACTATTTGTAATTACCAATTATATATAAAAACTCATTTATATCAAACTTTAACAAGAACCCACACAGCCAATAAAGGTCTGGCTTGCTTAAGGCACGTTTGTTGTGAGATATGACGGAGTACATTGGCAGAAAACACACAAAATGCACCCAAATGCTGGTCAGGCAGCATGCTGTGTAAAACATAGGATTGTTGTTCATGTTTTTAAGCCCCCCCCCCCCCCCCCCCCCCCTTCCCATCATACTGAAAGCTTTGTGGTGGATAATAGGGGTTTTGCCTACGGACAGCTAAAAGCGGTCTGATAAGTGAGACCTAAAAAATGGGATGATGTAAACTGTAGTCAAATCTAAAATGTGTGGAGCATAAAAGAGTGACCCATTTGCTCCTCTGTGGCACTTACTCTGCAGCATCTCTGGGAGGGCAGGAGCACATCTGGCGTTATGCATGGGGAAGGTGCAGTGCACTTCAGCGTAAAAATAAATACATTGAGAGGTCCTGACCTCCCCCACTGTGGCACACCAGATTGTATGCCCCGTGGTTCTTGGTGCCACCACTCCTCTTTAGCAGCAGAACTGCAGTATTTGTTCCCCGGAGAAGTTGAACTAAGTGTTCTGAAAGTCATATGCTCCCTGGCAAGGCAGATCCAAATTATCTCAGGTTCTGTGGCAGTTAAGTGCAAACAATGAAACATGTAGGGGAACAATATAGGGGGGGGCATAGAGGGCGCCTGGAGGAAAGTAAACTCGTGAAGAGAGAGAGAAAGGGTGTGTGGAGAGCAACATTAAATGTGAAGCAGAAAAACACATGGATGGGCAAGTGAGAGAGCAACAGAGAGTAAGAGAAGCACATTAGGGAGTGTGTCAGGATGGCACCCACACTCTTGTGGAGTGCTTAAAGAAAAAGGTAGTGCCTGAAAAATAAGCAGTAGGACAAAAGTAATGCTGCAGGGTATGGACAAACAGAAGAGGAACGAAAGCCCACACAAGCTCATTAATAAAAAGCAAGCCAATGAGTGACAATGATGCCAAGTAATAAACAATGGGCAGACTAAGCTCACTATAGGCTAACATTATGTCACGCAACAGACAATGTATGCACGTCTAGTAGGTGTGACCTAAAAAATAAGCCAACAGGCCATCTCTATTTATGCAAGGGGTTCCTAACCGTTTCTATGCCTGCAACCCTAGGAAATGTTTAATTAATGTTCGCACCTCCTACAAAAGTAATATCACATTTAGAGCCGAATAGTAATTTTTTTAACATCATACAGTACTGCGGATGAATAAAAAAGCATTTTCAATCGTGTATAAAATGCAAATATAAATTGAGCAATTAGGAAGAAAAAAGTTGCACCCCAGGTTGTAAACCCCTGATCTATGCACTCAGGTTCTAAGAAGACACCCTTTGTACATTAGGGATAAGCAAATCCTACTTCAGCTCAGGAGAGAGCTGAAGTCACACCCCTTTTAAGAACACTAATTCATGAAGGAGTAACAGTCCTCTTGTGCTCCTATTGCCGCTCCTATTGTGTTGCTAGTGTCTTTGTCTTGAACTATGTACAGCGCTGTTCTCCCTTTCGGCTAGGTACACTATATAAATACCATTAACTAACTTGATTGTGTTATTTGGGGCTATCAAGCAAAGTAGGGTACAGCATGATTTTCCAGAATGCAGATCACCAACTCCCTCAGTAGTGTCGCCTTAGAAACCGAGCGCTGGATATATCATGTACTGTGTATCTTCATTGTAATCCTATTAAGTTTGTGCTCTAGTCCCCGTTTTACTAATCTAATCCCTTCGTCCTGTCCCCTCTGTAGTCGTTGTTTGAGCCTGAATTTGATCAATCGATTTCCTGCTTGTAGATTCCTCTGATCAAATCCCCTTTTATGTACATTTGTGTCCTACCTAATGTATGGGGTTCTTTTAGTGTGCTATTTCATATGTGTGAAATTACATCTAACACATGAAACAAAGCTTCAATACATAATTACTGCTTTGTTTTCAATCACAACCTCCGCCCCAAATAGGATTACGTTGGCGACAAACACCTGTCATTGTGTGAATATAAACACATTTGTAGTAGACGCAATAAAACTGGGATCTCCTAAGGTTTACAAAGACCACACACAATATTATCACCATGGGAGATCGCCTTACCCTCGATGTTGTCTTTATTGCGTATTTAGAAGAGGGTAACCAGTGCTGTCTATTGCCATGTACGAATCATGACGGCTAGACTAGCCATATCCCACAAGACTTCACCAGAGACGGGGGCACAGGGGTTTGAGGAACTGCTGTTGGAGCAGCCATTCTGAGCCTAAACCCAAGTCTGTGTGAGGAGTCCGAGAGTGCAGGCGCATTGGTTGTTACACATGATCCCCTGTGCAGACAAAATGTACCTATTAAGGATCCATACAGGTAAATTTCAAAAGCAGGAAAGAATATTAACTGGGTTTTGAAGAGGCGCTCAGCCTAATGTCTGTACCATGAAAAGCTGAAGTTGTGGGTAACGAAAATCTGTTGGCAACTAAACACACGAGAGGGACGCAGACAAGAAATTTACACATTCGTTTTTTATTACAACAGCGCTAACGAGTTTTCTCACTCTATAAAGATGGGTAATGCAGAACTTGGAACTAGGTCGAGGAAGCACTGGAGGAGATATGGATGGAGAGCTTCAGGTTCTCTTCAAAGCAGACGACAAAACTCCAGGCAGTTCAAAATAATGCTCATGGATGGTTGAGTACGAAGCAGCAAGTTGTGATCCAGGGGCCAATGGGGTACAGGGTTGGGTTGAATCACTTAGTGATGGGGATGAAGCCTGCTAAATTAGAAGAGGTTAACCAATGTCTTATAGACATTTGCCAATGCACTGTTTCGTTTGCTTTATGTGGCTGCTCGAAAACACATTTGATAACTGTGATTCAGACCAGTATGACCTGCCAGCTAGTAAGGAGCATGCTTTTCACGATCCTGGCTGATAATGTTAACTTAGGAGTTACTGAAAAAAAGTGGCACCCACCTTTCAATTGGGTGGTTTTATTTACCACGAAAGGAGGTTGCGCGGTGAAGCGCAAAATGTTTTGGTACATGCCGTTTTAAAATAAAATAAGATGAACATGAGCCGGATATAGGTGTTCGCACAAACAAGAAACCCATTAATATGATCTACCCTGCTAGCTGGGGCAAGTAAAGAAATGATTTTAAATGTAGGTTGCAGACATACTTGCAGGTGAAAGTGGTTTTCTGCGAGTGTATGTCTGTGGATGCTTGTGTGCGTGAAAGTGATGCTCAAAACGTGTGATGTCACTTCCGTTATCACCGATATTTTGTTGACTTGACGTCCATATATTTTGGGCTGTAGTCTCACACTTTTTAATCTTTGCCTATCATTCTCAGTTATTTTCCGTAACGAAAGTGTTGCAAAACTGTCAGATTGAGGTTTTCATTTATCTTATTAAAGCTAAAGCCACTGTTCGTGATCTAGCATAAGATTGTTTTGGGCTTTTTAACTAGACCTGGCGTTCGTCTTTATCATGTCGACTGGGTTAGTTTTGGATTTCAGCCCTGAGAAAACTCCAGGCCGAGAGTGGTGGTAAAACTCACCCCATGGATTGCAGTGCACAGATGATGTCCATAGCTAGATCACCCTAATTTTCTGCCATTAGCTGCCACCTGTCGTTTGCTGGTGGTAGTTAGGCATTTTATTCAGATGATGATAATGTATTAACGCGTGTCTAAAAATCAATGGGAAACACGGGTAATACAAGTTTACTGTTAGTGGGAGCTCCTGGGTAAATACCAAAGATTCCTTGCAGTTACATGTACTTGTGTGGATATACAACTTTGCCATTATGTTAAGTATTCATGTCCGCTGAGTAATAAGTTATTTGTTACCAGTGTTCAGTGTAGAGAAGGGACTATGACTCATGAGTAGCAACGCCCGCTGTGGGTCAATCGGTCTCAATATCCATCAACAACGGGGATAATAGCATACATTTCTATATATGGTTTATGCCACACCAGTATGTGCAGGTATTTAAGCCAACTGAAAGCACAATCTCACTGCACAGGTCCCGTATGAACCGCGATGAAGCAGCATGTGATCTACGTCCGGAAGATGCAGGTCTGGTATGCGAAGTGATGGGTGGTTTGCCATCACGCTGTAGTAATAAATGCAGAAATCTGCGTTTTACAGGACCATTTATTTTTACAGACATGGCATACATGATATACGTAGAGAGATTAACCATTGAGTGCTCGTTGTGGAGGCACACGTCATGGGATGATGCCCTGAGTGGGTCTTGATGTCCACATAAATGGTATATCACGCTCCGCACAACTACATGTGTGGTTTATGCCACTTGATTTTTTTCCTTCTGCAAATATTTAACCAAAACGAGCAAGCAAGGGGCCATTTGTCAGCAAAAATAAAAATTGGCTTATTAAAACATAATTGGAGCTAGTGTAATAATCACAGATTCAGACACTTATCACTTTAGGGCAAAGGTCAAATACAAGACTTCTATCGTAGCATGCGTGAGTCTTCTAGAGTGGATTATTAGTGCTACACAACATGGGCCTATGCAAGGAGAATGTGCTGAGAGTTTGCTTAACCAGGAGGGAAACAAAAACATACACCACGTCTGCAAGCATAGATGAATGGCACATAGCAGAAAATGTCAAGACAACCATTCTAAAGGAAATGACAGGTAGTGTATATCATCAGTCACACAGATTACTGCAGGGGAATGACCATACAACTTACTGTGGGGTTTCACACTGGCCGGTGTGGCCACCAGCTAAGAAACCCAAGTGTGGGGGTCCTATCCTGCATATAAAAATAAATAAAAAAGCAATAGGCCCCTCTCAGAATCGGGTGCACGTTATGATTTTAAAAGTATAAATCATACCTTAATACGGAGTTTAAGGTAACCTTTCGGCTGTAAAATACTGTTTTTTGCAACCTATTGTGACATTTTGCAAATGACAGAGCCTTTCAAATATGTATTATTTAATATAAATATTACAGAACGGAGGGTTATCAATCCATTAGTGTACATAATGCCGATTTATTAATATTCAAATGTCAGAAAATGAACGTGTATTCAAGTAATCACCGAGAAGAATAACTAGACAACAAAGCTCACAACCTAATGCTGACTTACAGTATATAGGTATACACTGCCTAGCACAATGCGTTTTATGCCAGACAAGCACGCGATTTATAAAATGCAGAACAGCAGTCACAGCAGCACTTTTTCATTCAAATGAAATTTATTTGTGAGAATAGAAAAACTAGTTTCGTTTTAAAGCAAACTGCCACAAATGTAAAAATGAACTAATATCAGTACTGCTCACTGGACAGTCCCCTTCCCCTGGTCACCTTAACTGCAGCAGGAAGGGTCCTGGTTTTAGAGCCACGGTACACATTAGAACCATCGAGCAATTGTCTCTCAATTCTTTAGAAATAAAAACCCATCACAAAAATCTTCAAAATACTGCTTCGCACTGTTCTGCAGGGAGTACACTGTGCAGTCCGTATCAGGTCGTGTGCCTATGATGGTAATCTCCCAAGCTTCGTATCATTTAGTTTACTCTGATGGAATTCTGAATTTTTGAGGCGTTGTTTTATCCTAGGATCTCTCTCGCCTAGAAATCCATACAGAATTTTGTTAACGATGGCAAAGCCATCCACATTACCATATAAACCACGCACTGCGTATCCAGATGCACCCATCGTATGATATTTGCCAGATCGCCCAACTTCGTAGTATGAGAAGACATTGCGCCACATCCCTCAGGCCGCCCTCTTCAGTCACCATCTCTGGCAGCGTGAGATGGTGGGAGAGGGAGATCGCAGGCTCTACTACCACCGAGGCCGGGAGGAAACGGGAGGCCCTCTGCGGGGACTCATGTCATAATAATCATCGTAGTCGTCGTAATCTCTTCTTGATGTATACATGGGGCGCCCACTTCGGCTTGGTGGCATGCGATCATATTCGCCCCTTCGTTGCACTGGGTAGCTCATTGGGCGTTCTTCATAATCGTCGTACATCATTGCGAACCCCCCATAATCGTAAGAGTCGTCGTAGTAGTCTGGCTCGTACGGCTGCGAATGACCTTTGATTGGGGTCTCAGATATGAGGTCAAGGATGACTTTGACCCCCTCAATGACTCGCTCGCGTTTTCCACCAATTAAAACAACTCGATCGGTTGAGTGAGGGCAGCACTCTCGGAAAACCGTGAGGGTTGTCTGAGTGCTTTCTCTGAGCTCCTTTATTTTTGCCCCCTTAACTCCAATAATGCCGCCCACCAAGCTCTGGTGGATCAACAGTCTCAGTTCACAGTCGAGGTCGCTTCCTTTGTAGCCCTGGGGCTGTGTATTGAAGGTAAACGTGGGGATGATTTTCTTTAAAATGTCTCCAATGGCGTCTTTGTCGGCATTGATGCTCAGTATGCGGTCGGGCCCCTGGTACCCGGCCACGGAAATGTTGGCCTTGAAATCTGACCGCAGCGCCGTGATATTCTTGCCGCCTTTTCCAATCACGGCCCCGGCATTCTTGCTCTGGAGGAGGATGCGCACCTCTATTTTTTCACCCGTGCCGCGGGCTCTCTTTGGCGCCTGTTCTTCATTCTTTTCGGCCGCTGGGCGCTTGCCGTTGGTCTCAGCGCTGTTGAATTCAACCTCGTGCTCGGTCTCACTCTCCATTTTGAACACAAGCTGTTTTTCGGCAAACGCGGCCTTCTGCAAAGCACACAAACCAGCGCGGGATCGTGCGCTCTCGTCGAGGAACGAAGCAGGAACAGGAAGCCGCTCACGGAAAGTCAGACAAAGACCCAGGCCGGAGCGTTAGAATAGAAGAGAGACGACAACGCTAAGGATCATGGGAATTTGACCCGTTGCATACGCTATATTGGGAGCCATTTTAGAAAAACAAGTCTGTTTCATTCATTCTGCGAAAGCAATAATACCCACCATGAAGCTTTGAATGGAAAGATTGCCTAACCCAAACGTAGATTGCGTGGATATATAATATATGAATAAGTACCGTTCCACTTGAAGTTAAAGTTAAAGCAAATGTCCCCCCTGTAGAACTATATGTATTATTAAACAGTCATAATGTTTGTTTCATTTCTTTATTATCGATACTGTTGTTTAAGTGTACTTACATAGCGTCTGCAAATCAATTGTATCCTTGCATAGTTTCAAGATGGCTGCCGTTTGTATTGTCGTTTTGTGCCTAGTGCTCACTATGCCTTCTGGAGTGTCTTCTGAATCGATCAAATGGCGTCACATTTCGGTCCTCATAGTTGTGTTCGCTGCACGGAAGGACAATAAAGTTTGTTGATGAAGGGTGCGCGGGGCATGGTGGGATGGCTGCGCGCAGTGTCTCAGGCCCTGGCCGGCCATAGGGAAAGCTAATAGTAAGCTTGACCCGGTAGTCAAGTCGTTATTAGGGGCTGAAGAGAATAGGAGAAGCGAGCGCCCAGGGCAAAGTCGGGCGCCGGAAAGCAACAGCGGGCGGCTGCAGGTTTTGAAGCATGCGCTGCTAGGTATGAGGAGAATCTTGTGTGGATTAGTTGCAGGAGCAGCTTCAGTATACCTGTCGTAAAGGCGAGGGCTCCGGTGATGGCCGTATAAATTGGGGCCACGTTGGCTTGCTGGTCTTGCCACTTACAGGGCAGTGGAGTCTTAATTGACGAATAAGCTGAAAAGAAATGAAGGAGTTTCGGACTTTAGCCATATGCACACCTGTCAACCTGTTGGCGCGTAAATACGAGTGAAGTCCGAAGCCGAGGAGAGCGACTCGAATATTGTGAACTAAGGACAACCATTTTTGGGAGGCTGATGTTGATTTGCAAAAGAGGGCGACTCTTTTAAAGTCTACTGAGGCACGTTGCTTTTAGATGAATGATTGCCATTGAAAAGAGGGCGAGCCCCTCCAAATAAGGGTGAGTTGATCGGTGTGTATAGCGGGAGGAGGGTAAGATAATCTTACATATGTAGGTGTAGGCAGCGCGTACTTGGTCCCTTACGAAGTGGCGGTACTCGGTACTGTACAACCAGTGTGACCCGTGAGAAGGCAAGCGCACTACCCTGCTTGATGTACCTGTAGGGGACTATACCTACGTTGACGAGGGGATTAGCATTGTAAACCAGCAGCATGACTTGCTGGGGCTCGGTGACTGAATTACACCTGCTGAATGGTGAGATGGTCTTACGTTTATTTGTAGAAATTTCAAGCTTCATTCTGCACTTGCAAAATTGGCAGTTGGGCTGGCCACACTCTCTAATACTCTCCTGCCACAAAGAGAGGACGCCCTCCGCAACCTCTAAATAAGTTAGAAATAGCAGTTGGGAATGTGTTAACCTTCTGTTCCTACCTGTGGGTGATATATTTTCCATATTTAACATGCACGTCTGCCTAAATTACCAGATCAGTTCGTTTGTACTCCATGTGCACCTTTACGTGAGGTTTGTATTTCTTTTAAACTCGTTTTGCCATTTTCCCTGCTTAGTTTGATTGTGCAGAGCAGTACCTTTATTGATTTTGCATCATCTGGGGAAACAGAGTTGGGGTCTATTTGACCTAGGAGGGATTGACAAACTTCTGTCAAGAATAATATATGGGAATTTAAGAGTGTGAACAACACATAAATCACATTGTAAGGGCAGATAATCAATATCCTCTTGTTGCCTTAGTAGAGAGCGTACAACCAGTGTGTACCTTGCACTGAGCAAAACAGTCTAGCTGTGTGACACGGCTGGTGCCATGTGCTGTACATCTGCTATATGAACCAGGTGAGGGAACTGAACATCTGCACAGTGACCAAAGAGGACTTACCCACTATGTGTATGCTCTGTTGTCTAGGAAGCCGCTTGCATTTTACACTGTGCTTGATGAGTTGGTTTCAATTGGATAGTAACACAAGTATGCCCCTGTTGGAAGAAATGAGAATATCTGTACAGACTTACAGGTGCCACCACTGTACACTATCTGGATAACCTAAGAATGGACATTGCACACTGCGTCTCCTACATAACCCATAAAGCCACAGTATTGATGCTGTATTACCATAGATGGCAAAGATATTGCCCAGCCACTGTTTGTTCTTGGAGGATGCTTTATAGAATAGACAGATGTATCCTTCTGCTCGTCTTGTATTGTGCACTATAGCCTGGGCATGTCTTTACTTCCACGTTTTTTGTGTATTTTGTTAAATTACCATTGAGAGAGATAGTGCTGTGGCAACAAATAACAGACTGACTGCTGAAAGAATCAAACATTCACCCCCAGTCAAGAGAGCTGGGTTAAATCCATCATTCTTTTGTTCACTACGCCACCTCTGTTTAGACCCAGCCATAAGCAAATCAGTCTTGACCCTCCTCCTCATGGTAACAGTCCAGTCTGGACTGCCAAGCCGGGTCCTCTATGGACCGGAAACAAACATCATGGGACTGGTTTCAGGGTAACACTCCTCACCAACCAGGCTAGCTTAAATTTTGTGGCACAGCGAGCAAGGGACCCACGCCTGGGCATACACATTGCACTTGTTGCGAAAAGTGCTGCAGCAACAAATGGTGGATGGAATACTGAAAGAAACAAACATTCACCCCCAGTCAAGAGATCTGGGTTAAATCCATCGTTCTTTTGCTCACTACGCCAACCCAGTTTGGAGTAAGCAATATGCAAACCAGTCTTGGCCCTGCTCCTCATGGGAACAGTCCAGCCCGAACTGCCAAGCCAGTTCCTCTCTAGGGTGGTGTAGCGAGCAAAAGAACAATGGATTTTACCCCACATTTCTTGACTGTTGATGAATGTTTGATTCATTCAGTATTCCGTCCGTCACTTTCTGCCACAGCACTTATTGGCATAAATGGGACGGGTATGTCTAGACGTGGGCCCCTTGCTCGCTGTGCCACTGGATTAAATTTAGCCAGGCTGATGAGGAGTGTTACCCGAAACATGTCCCAGGATGCTCGTTTCCGGTCCTGGGAGGACATGGCTTGGCAGTTTGGTCTAGACTGTTCACACGAAGAACAGGGTCAAGCCTGATTTACATATGGCTGGGTCCAAACTGGGGTGGCGTAGTGACCAAAAAATGGATTTTACCCCAGATCTGTTGACTGGGGGTGAATGTTTGAGTCATTCAGCATTCCGTCCATCATTTATTGCTGCAACACTGAGAGATTTAGGGCATATCTTTGTCACTTATAGCATTAATGCCTTTTTGGTATTGAAGATTTTACGTAGCAGGGTGTGATGTGTGACGAACAAAACTTTTTAGGTTTCGCCTAGGCAGCGCTTGCGCTGTCTCCGTGAGACCTGCTGTATTCAGGATATGGGCTTTCAAAGCTCCGCCCATTTTCAAGGATTGCCCCAGTTACTTGTGTTGTTACTCAGTTTGTGGCACTATTTATTTCTTTAAGGTGCAACACTGGAGACCAGTGCTTGTGGTTTATAGAGCTCTGTTGTAAAAAGGGCTATATATCTTGCTTTTATCTTGCCACCTTTCCTGTGCTCTTAAAGACTGAGATCTGTTTTGGCTGCAGCTGCCTCCCCCTCCCTCCTGCTTTTGAAACGCACGCCTGACACGTCCCTGCCTTCCTATGGCTGCTGCCACCCCGTCTTTTTTTCCCTCCTAATTATTTCTTGCTTTCTTTGGCGCTTGTTTAAATTTCTTTGTATGATCCACCTATCTGCCGTTTCTCCTATCCTTCGTTCTGGTGTTACTCTTTCCCTTTGGTTGCTTTCTTTCTTGTTTAGTTAATGTTGCGCTTTTGGAATGTTTTCGTGTTCGCTACATTGATATTAATGTTGCGCTCTTGTGTCGGCTACATTATAAAAAAAAAATATGGTTTATGTTGCACTTGTGCTGTCCACTACATGGGAAGTGCCCGGACACATCCTGTGAGGCAGATGAGCTCTTTAAGTGTCTGACTGGCACGCTGCTGAGGCTCCCTACCTCGTCGTAAGCCGGTCAGGGCGTTCTAGGGCTTGTATTTTTGGCCTCCCTCCTAAAGTGCGTCCTGCGCAGCGGGGTGGGTGAGGTCCTTGAGAAGCGTTCAACTACAATTGCTTAATCAATAGATATCGTGGGAAGTGCCCCTCAGACCCTCAACACTCTAGTAGTGTTGGGGGAATACATGCCAGTTTCAAAGACATACAGCAGTCCCTTGATCAGATGGGGTCGCTCGAGCGAACCAGGGGGCAGCATCTGACTCACCTCTTTGTCTTCCACGTTTTGTTCTTTCCGTTTTAGCCTCTCGGTTGTTTCAGTGCTACTGGGACATCAAAAACCGGTTAAGGCACCGGGGGCCGCTCCAGCGCCGAAGCCCCATAGCTGTTTTCAACATTATATGATCCAATCCTTTGTCTGACATCTCATAAGCAAACAGTCAAATTGTCAATTTTTTTGCCCATAATTTGCAAAGAATGGCAGAAAAGGGGCCTCTCCTTTACAATTCTCCAAGCAGAGCTTTGCTGTGGGTTGTTGAACAGGTTCCCAGAGCTCCCGTTTTTAGACCTGGGGAGAAGGGGTGGCTCTTACAAGAGAACGCGTTTTAAGGGCACCAAGGTAGTAACATGAGTCACGCACACATTTTAGAAATGCAAACATACTTATTCCCATGAAGAAGTCAGTAAAAGAAATGCTTTTTGTTTTGGTCGAATGAAAATAGAAATGTTTGACTGTGTGACCTTTCTAGGATGATTAGGTGTTCCTTGCAAGCTGTCCCGGTAACATATCTTGGGAAGCATTTGCAATGCAATAGGTCTCGCATTTCCGAGTTTGAGCTATTGGCATTGTAAATGACTGCCTTTATTTATCTTTTGAAAACCCGCAACACATAAATAAAAAGCGTTGTCATTTACAGTGCCAATAGCTCAAACTCTCACAAATGCGAGACCTTTTGCATTGCAAATGCTTGTTTCATGATCTCGCTGGCCCAACTTCTTCCAAATTGCCCCAGATTCGGATGTAAAGAGGGCTAGGTTCCTAGACCAGTCATGAAGGACGCAAACATGGCACCTTCTATTAGTAATGCATCACATACTAGCTCGTGTGGTTCATGGTCTTCTAATTTGACAGCAAATTTGGCAATATCCTGGTAGACTGATGTTCAATTTGACAGGCTAGGAATAAAACATTTCAGGGTGTATTTGTTTCAGGATTTAAGTAATTCATTAATTTACTAATTATTTCAAATGTATTTACTTTACATTATATTCATGTTATTTATTGAAATATTCAAGATTTGCCATTTTTAACTGTGTGTGTGTGTATATGTGCATATTTTTGTGTATACAGAGAGATATTACAAAAAATGAATTTTTTGTACTTTTGATATTTTTGTAAATATAGAGGCACAATATTTTTGTAACAATATTGTTGTTTTCGAATTTCTATCAGTGATCCGTTAAAAGTGCTTGGAGCAGGCCCAATCAGAGACTACTGACTTGTTGCTGCATATCAATATTCCTCAATGAAAGGAGCGTCGTGTTCAATAATAAGTATCTTCAATTGAATGTTAAATAATTCGATCGTGTTTTGAAATTTTGTTGATTAACTTTGATTAACTTTTGAAATCACTAACTTGATATAACGTATAATAAAATACGGATTTGAACAAAGGAAGTCTGTGGGTTGGATTAATTAACATTCAATTGAAGATACTTATTATTGAACACAACGCTCCTTTCATTGAGGAATATTTATATGTAGGATGGTTCTGCAGCGGTGAGCCACAGAAGGTTGAGCGTGATTAATTGATCGAATTACATTGAACTAATCTGGAGATAATACTGCCCAGTGCACACCAGTTGGAAGCCCTCACCGCTAGTCATTATTTTGCTGCATATCAAACAGGATTAGTAGTGAAATGTTTGTAATGCATAGGAGAGTTTTTTTGGCTCTAAGGTTCTCGTTGATCGAGTTGTATTAAGATATGTAGTTTGTACTAGCTATAGTCATCCTGTTAGTGGGCATCTCACTTGGTTGCTCAGGGCTTGATTAATGATTCAAATAACTTGATGAATATTTATCGGGATGGTGTTTTGAGCCTGACTGATCATGTAAATTGCTATGTATCCCCTACGGAACTAGTGTAGTATCATTTTACATATTTATAGGTATATGATTTTAGCGTCCTTCAATATTTTGCTAGCAATCATTTTTCCTAATTGAATTTAGTATAATGTTCCAGAATGATGGCTTGGAACTATGCAAGTACCTACTTTTAATAAAGATGGAAGGACTTGCGCATGGAATTATCAGCTTATAGCTTTTAGATTCTGCAGATGAATTCATGGCGAAATAGCTTTCAGTTCAATCTGCAAGCTTATTAACTAGACACAGAGTTCAGAATGGGACACTAAGGATAATGGGATCCAAGGTTAGTTTGAAGAAAGATACAATACTTTATTGTTGCTTTATTGACTACAGCACTGTAATTACCAGATTATTGTTTTTTTTCTCAAGATGACAAATATAAGAGGAAAAAAACTGTTTATGTAGCCTTCAGGAAAAAGAAAGGCTTGAGGTTAGACCCCAAACTTCCATACATTTACATCCCTAGAAGGCAGAAGGTTACATATGCCTTCCAGTTGATAATTGACATCTAAAATTACAGCCACTTGTTCTCAGTTTGTATAATATATTGCATGACCAACTAGTTCCTTTCCACTCTCATGCTCAAGATAAATCTCTGTTTTTTCCATGGGCCCCAGGTTTTCTTATACTTTTCTACTGATATATGTAAGTTCATCACTGAATACCAGTTTTATAATTAAGGCATCGCAAGGCATTGCCTTGTTTTCTCCATTTCTCTACGAGTAATCATGAGCATATGATCATAAAGTGTCATACCAGCTCTGGGCAGCGCCCCCTCCCCCCCAATAAACCATATTCCCAGTACCATCAATTTGACACTCTTTAGTACCCAGTTTGTAAATCGGCTAGTGTTCAGGTGACCATGCACCCTATTTCAGAATTTCTCCGACATGTGGTATTTCCCAATATTCCATCCGTCCACAACCTCTCAGACACTGATCTGTGTTAACCCTTCCCATTTTTAGGTCTCGCCTAGCTATTGCGTTCACGCAATCGCTATGCGAGACTCTAGTAAAGGGGCATTTCAAAGTGCTCCCAAAAGTGGATTGCATGGCGAGCACACGCACAATCGCGTGCATCGTGCCGCCATGCAATCCGTTTGGGGAAGCGCTTCAGCCCACTGGCGCCCTCAGCATCATACTTCAAAGGGTCCGCTCCCCCGCCTGGAATGCGCTCCCCCGCCAAGCGGGAATCGGGAAACGGAAAGAGAAAGAACTCTATCCAAAATCACACGTTTTCAGTCCAGTCAGAAAGTATGACTTGGCCCCACTAAGTCCTTGTTTTGTAGCTAAGCAGATACAGTCAATTATTTCAGTAAGCCTGACGCGATATTAGAAAAGGAGAAGTATAGTGCAATTATTAGGCACGCATTGTTTACCTTGTAACCGCGTTAATATTTGCAGCGCATTTTTCATTTTTTTTTTACCTTGTAACCGCCTTCATTTATTTTACCTTGTAACAAAGTAAATATTTGCCGCGCATTTTCATTTACTTTGCCTAGTAAATGCCTTCATTTATTTTACCTTGTAACCGCGTAAAGATTGCCACGCATTCCTCCCAATTAAGCAACAAACTGTATTGCAGCCGCAAAGCCACAAGTAAAGTGATCGCAAAACTGAAAGCAAAGCCACAAGTAAAGCGATCGCGAAACCGAAAACAATCGCTTTTGGAAGCAGAGACAGCCGCCAATGGTGTGCCATGTGCTTTCAATTATTGCGCCTGTGTCTGGGCACGATAATTGAAACATATAGGCTTTAGGCCGTGGGCGGAGCGATGTGCCCGCCTTTGGCCTATTGCTTGCTCTGTCTAAAAAATACAGCCACTAAAAGCCCAATAATAGAAGACAAAACAAAAATCACACGCACGAGCGTGTATGATTCCAGGGTCCATTTCTGAACCCCGAACAAAAGGACTGTCGCTGCGCGAGCACTGCTGCGCAGTGCTACGCTAGACGCGAGACCTAAAAACGACGTTGAAAACGACTGAGGAGGGATCTAACTAATGAAATACGAGAGGAAGTAACCTTCAAAGGGAGTGAGGGGCTAGAGAATGGTTGGATTACAAAACATGATGCCGATTTCCTTATTCAAAAAGAGCCACAAACTTCCTACTTCAAAATCTTACCCAAGGTGCATAAACACAAATTTCCACCGCCAGGCAGGCCTATAGTTTCAGGAATTGGCTTCCTCCTTGAACCCCTCTCACAAATGTGACTTTTTTTCTGAGACCCTTGTGAAAAACATACCAATGTACATGCAGGACACTAAGGATGGTCTCAATCTGATAAAAGACTGTCCATTTGACACTTCTAAAGAACTACTCCTTAGCTAAGGTGTTGAATCGATCTACACAAATATCCCTCAAGAAGCAACACTAGAGTTGGTTGAAAATCCTGAGTACCATTGAATGGAACTCTATCACCCCTCAGGATTTTGTGTTGGATCTGTTACACTTAGCACTCACATGAAACTTTTTCAAATTTGAGGGACAACACTACCTACAGGTACATGGCACTTCTATGGGGAGCCTTTTTGCTCCCAGCCTTGCCTGCATGTTCATGCTTTTGAAGCAGAATACATCCAAAGCGATCTTTATCCTTTTAACAGCAATATACGTCTATGGAGACGTTATATTGATTTTGTGTTGGTGATATGAAAGGGCACAACAGCTGAAGCTTTAACCTTTGCCAACTGGTTGAATGCCATTGATCCACACTTACGATTTACCATGTCCGTAGGAGGCAACAAACCTCCTTTGTAGGTCTCGCCTGACCCAGCGCATGCGCTGGTCTGGCGCGACATTTTGTGAGGGCTCCAAAAAGTGCTACCAGGCCAGCCTAGAGCTAAAGTGCGCGCGCGCCGCGCTTTACCGCGATCGCTGCACGGCCGCTTTGATGTTCTCCGTGAGGCTTCAATAGATTGCAGCAGTTAAAACCAGCATTGGCATAGCCAATAGGTCTCGCTTTTGGGAACACTTATAAGGTCCCAAAGGCGAGACCTATTGGCTATGACAATGCTTGTTTGGACCTGCTGATAAAAGCAGACAATGGATAACTTACGACTGAAGTATATTCTAAACCTACGGACCGTAACAACCTATTACGCTTTGAGAGTTTCCACCCCACAGCTTGCGAGGAAACCTACCTTTGGGCCAATTTCTCCGATTACGACGCAACTGCACGGAGAAAGAAGAGTATAGAACACACGCAAACAAATTGTGTAAAATAACTCATTTAAAAAAAACTATCCAAAAAGATTAGTGAAAGCGGCTGACAAAAGAGTTCTCAATAACAAAGACGAACTCCCGGAGTCATGTAAAAGAGAAGACCAAGACCAGCTAATATGTGTCTCAACCTATAACACACTATCAAACACCTTCCAGATAATAATCAACTGGAAAATACTACTGACAAGGGGTCTTAAGATTCAGAAGCCCATGTTCTCGTTTTGGAAAGGAACGAGTATAAAAGACCTACTGGTACATACAGTCCCCAGAAGAATTGCTGCAACTAATACACAGTCTACCCTTTGGAACCTCCAGCCACAGTCTGGCAAGTGTAGCATATGTCCCCTAATCAAGAGAGTAAAAGAGGTAAACATAAGCCTTAAGACACCTTGGAAATTAAAGACCCTTACGAACTGCAACTTGAACAATGTTGATTACCTAATCAAATGACCACGTAACCTCTTTTATGTGGGAATGACAACAAGACAAGTCCGTACAAGAATAACAGAACACCGAGGTACTATCCAGTGTAAGAAAGAGATTAACACAGAAACTAGATTAACACAACACTACAATGAGTAGGGCCACAGTGACAGTGAGCTAGGATGAGTTGTGCTTGAAAAACTTACACAAACACGCCCAAACATGAGCTGACCTTTCCTTCGATTTGTACAAAGATGGGTTTACAGCTTACATAAAGACTTGTATGGTCTGAACAATGAAAATAGAAGGGGCAGCTTGAATACATGAGATTTAACTAGAAAGGTGATAACCTGCAAGACTACCCACCTGTGACACTCTGACTAAAAAAGGAAAAGTGACAGTCTAGATAAACACCTAGTTGGGGTTTGCGGTGAACAATTTATCTTTTGCATTAAAAAATCAGGGTGGGTTCCTTTGACGTAACCAGAATATAAGGAGCAAATATCACCCTATTCTTAGGTCTGTTAAGACACTTCTTCTGAACATACATACCCTGAGTGTCTTAAAACAAGCTGATTATGGGAAGGGTAGTTCTAATAATAGGATCTTTTGTGACCATTTGTTTTCCTAAATTAACGAGGATGATACGGAAAGATGTCCTACAGTAGTGACTCTTAGTCACTGAAGATAGGGCACCAAATACTAAACCGTTGTCAGTTGTACAGACGTCATGAACAGTGTAATATTTACAGTTCTTTAAAAATGTCTAAAAGTAAATGTTTTTTTCTACATTTATATTTTAACAACTAAAACCTCCTCCATTGTCATTACCCTTTCCCAGGTAGTGTGTAGCTACTAAGGACCCCACCCCATTCTGTGAACATGACATTGGGATCCCCTAAAATCTAGGGTAAGGAATATTTTAAAATAAACAGTATGGAAATTCCACTATGTTACAGACTAAGAATACAGTCCTGAGCAGGCCACTGGCAACTGCACTATAAGTTCACATAGAATTCTCCATATTTTGGAGATCGCTGTTCTTGAGCACTTCTAAGAGCACAACCTTGTATTTCTATCCTAGATATTATTATTCAGTCTGGTTTTAACCCCAGATTTCATGAGTAATCCTTTCTCCCTATTTTGTTTCTGTTTCTCTCCTATATCTTTTCTTATATATGTTTTGTAGCTCTACTCAGAAAACCGGTGGAACAGATAGTAAGGGGCTAATTACGCATCTTACATGGTAGATTGAACCAGTCTAAAAGTAGGATTTGTAAATGCATGTACCGTCAGTAGGGATCCACATGCCCTGACGGATGCCCCAGACCGTTTAGGCTAATTACCAATGGGCAGCAACATGTTGGCAAGTGAGGGATGGGCTTGAGCCATCACACTCCTAGAAACCCATCCAATTCATTGTTTTAATCTTAGCTAGTGTCCCAGTTAATAAAGGTAATCCCCAGGGTACACTAAGGTATTTTTAAAGTATTCATCGGCATCCCCATCCCTGTGGTGTTGTCCAGTAAGATTTATGCAAGAACTCTTACTAGTCAGTCTTCGAGGAGGTTGAGTCCGCCCTGGTGGCACTGTCCTACCTGGGTGGGGAGGGGATTCCTATGATGAAGCATGACACCAAAGGTGTGTGAGGTTTCCTTTTTCACTAAGGAGGACTTTCCATAATTAGAATCTACGTTTTTGTGCAGTCGGTATATATGAGTAATAGCCAATAATCTTGGATGATCCACTTACACAGCTTAGAATTCTCTGATAAGTGTCACAGTACTATTGTGTTTTGCCAGAACTTATGTCTCCTTGTCTATCATTTTTTTACTAATGACCGGTTAGAATCCATTCCATAGTTGCTTGATTTTGTTTCACAGATGAGGTCTACCAACACGAGCTAAAGCACTCTAGTATTGTATTGTCAGTTTTGTGAAGGGACGTGCTGTGCCATATCCTTGTCCCCTCACCTTTTGTGCTTTCATAGGCATAAGTTCTGGTACAGCTACATAATGTTAGCATTTTGTTATGACTATCTTGTGAATAGCTTAGGGTGGAGTTTGGTGCTGGCATGTTGTGGGTCCGTACGATAGTAAAATTGAAATGCACCGCACTACTGGTGGCATAAGGAAGTTATACACATCTTATAAGACTAAAATGGATTTTAATCAGCGGTATAGTGAAAGAAAAGTATTCGTCAATGAACTAGTCTGTGATGAAGTATTAGAAACTAAAAGCTATTTTTAATGTTCATTTACTATTGGAGAAAATACTAAAATGAGCTATAGACATTGGGGTCATTGTCATTTTGAAAAGCTTTGAGTGTGCATGAGTGTGACTTATTGTATATATTTTTTTCTGCTGTGCAAGGTATAAATGGTGGAAAAAGTTAGCAAGGCATGATGGTATGTTACTTATGACTTTACATTTCCAATGGTAAAAGAATCAAATTTGAGATTCAGATGCCATTCAGTTAAGTTTAACACATGCGCTTAGTATGGCGGACTGAGGCAAGTAGAGCAGGCAATAGTAGACTGCAACCTAGTGACTTGACTTGAAAAATATGAAATACATATGTTCAACACCCGTGTAAAATGTATTTTAAAATAAAAAGTGAGAGCAATTCGGGAGAAAATAGAAACCTGTTTACTAGATGAAACTTGCTTCATTTGTATTAAAAGGTTGAAACATTTGAATGACATCGAAGAATGCTAGTCATAACTACTTTATATCAAAACATTTGAATACGGTAATCCTTTTTAGGTCTCGCCTGAGACAGCGCTTTAGCGCTGCTCTGGCGAGACTTATAGTAAGCACTTTTGGAAGTGCAAACGAGTGCTTTCAGGCCGCCAACTACTGTGCATGTGTGCCGGGCGCGCGCACCATTTGGCAGCCTGAAAGCACTCGTCTTTCACTTTCGCGGCCGCTCGGCCGCTTTGATGTTTTATCGTGATCGCGATCACTTTCACATTCGCGGCCGTACGGCCGCTTCCCTTCCTACTTTAATGCACTGTTAAAGCAGAATCCACGCGTCGTAAAGCACATCGTGACCCCCATCCCCGGCCATCGCTCTCTTCCATTCACCATCTGCCCCCCGTCCTTTCCCCCTCCTCCTTTCACTCAGTCATTCCATTCTTACCCCTCCTTCATTCACCACTGCCTCTCGCCCTTCTGTTAGTTTCTTTCCTACTCTCGCCTCTATCAGTTCTCTTCTTCTCCAGACCTTTCTCTTTGCTATCTCACCCTCCCTACTCTCCTGTCCTCTCCTCCATTCTCTTCATCCGTTCTTCCTCCAAGGTCCCCTCTCTGTGCCAGAGGTGGTATTTGCAGCTGTGTCGTTTATGCCCCGTGCCTGGCCGCTCCTTCCCCCATCTCAGATAATATAGTTTTTTTATTCTGTCTTTATTTCTATGGCCTATGGCGTGATATGGACGATGAAGGCGCGGATCGATTGGACGATGAAGGCGCGGATCGATTGGACGCTGCTGATAGCAATAGAGCTTCCATCTCACAGGGTGCCACCGACTGGTTTTGTTTTCACTTTGCTTGCACTCGGCGAAAATGTCCCGATATTTCTTGTGAATAGCGCTTTCTTTTCCAAGGAGAACCTGTTGTCATCTGCAGGGAAATTATAGCAAAGTTCATAAATAGGTCCAGCCCTGCCTCCACATGCCCTTTATAACAGTTACTTTCATGCCCAAACATGAGAGACAGCGCGGTACGTATCAGACGCATCTCTCTGGATGGACTCCCAGCTATGTCATGGTATTAATTTAAATAGTTTTTTTTTCAATGCTTTGCAAAAAAACAATCTTGATGATTGGCGATTAAAAACATGGACACAGGCATTCCACTACAATCTGCTTTAAAACCCATATTACTCGTGACCGAGGCACTGACTGTGGTGTTTGCTTATTTTGAGGGGGGGCCCGAGGTTGGGCTGTTATTGACAGTACAGCTGTGCTCACAAAGCATAAGTGTTTGAAGAACTGAAAACTGGGGGAAGCCTGGAAGCAGGTGGGGGGGATGGGCTGGCGCGGCCAACTTCAGCTTAGATTTTCAGGATTACTTGTGTCATATTTGTTACCTTTACAGATGCATCCTGCTCTCTCTCACCCTAAAGAATTTACAGGTGCTTAACAAAAAGGCCACAAACCCATCTGCATGCCACTGGGAATCCCAGCCATAATTGCTCCCTTTCCCAAGGCAACCCCCCTGCTCTGACACTTTATTGCCCTGGCTGTCTCTGAGGTCTCGGCGCCTCATTCCACACCGCCGCCATCTGGTTTGCGCTGTGGTTTACCCCTCACTGTGGGAGTCGAAGGGCCTTGTACCCAGGTGGAGGGCGCCCAGTGCAGAGAGCCACCCGTCTGCCTGTGATTAAAGAGGCCTGCTCATCTCCCGCGGGTGTCATTTTCAACACGGTTAATGAAACTGAAGCTGTATTCAAGAACAACACGCGTGGGGCCTAGGACTTCTCGGTGCCCCCTTGTGAAATATTCAACAACATCGCTGGTTCCTTTTCACCTTAGCCGGCCCCTTTCCCGCACCCGGCTGTAGGCTACATTTCTACATTGTCTGATGCAGCTGTTCATGATTCAGGTGACACTATGACCTCTGGGAACCCGAGAGCAATAAATAATTATAAATAGGCTTCGTCCTCTTTTAAGAAGCAGTTTCTCTATTAAGGTAAGGGAGGGCCATACGGAGCTGCTCTAAATGGCCTGTCTTATCACCTGAGCTAATTCCGGTGTTTAATGAATAGATCTTTTTATTTCTTGGTAAATCTGGTTGTGTATCATTTGAATTATTTACTAATCTCTGCAAACCCTGTATGTTTCCTCCTATCCCGTGTAATTTTCAGACTTAATCTGATGGAGGCGTCCATGTAGCTGACCAGCAGTGAAATTAGCGGTTCATTATTGGAGTTGTTTGGGGTGGGGGGGATGTTGCATTCCGATGGAACGCCCTCGCATCATGACAACAAGCATTTGCAATGCAATAGGTCTCGCAGTTGTTAAGAGTTTGAGCTATTGGCACTGTAAATGGCAATGCATTTTATTTATGTGTGGGTTTTTAAAACATAAATAAAAGGCATTGTCATTTACAATGCCAATAGCTCAAACTCGTATAAATGCGAGACCTATTGCATTGCAAATGCTTGTTTACTACAGTGTCTGTTTTAGATTCTGTATTATTGGGTCTCACAATTACTTTTGTATATGTTAATGTGTTGTGATCATGTGTACCAATTGTCAGTAAAGAACCAACTTGACGTGCTAGACAAGGATTCCATAAGCTATTTGAGAAATTATTGATGACTATATCAATTCTTTTTGGTCTGTAATTTATTAAGTATTTTCCCTGGTTGATGACCTTCCATGTATAATTTGACCTTGTTCATCACAATTTTCATCAGTTTATCCTCTCAGAGTGGACTGCAGATTGCATAGTGGTTTGTAGGTTTTACTACGAATGAATGTAAATACCTGTTCATTTTTGTGGTCTATAATGGAAATCATCCCCTCAATGTTTTCTACCGCACGACTTTTGACTTGTCGTTTGTAAATAAATGTTCATGTTCTGTACGCATTGTTACTGTGTTAGTGCCCGGAAACAAGGTCCCCAAACTATCATGTGCAGAATTTGCTTCCAGCAAAGGACTGCAGCTCTCAGCGCAGATTGGGTGATGCTTATTTTAGCCTGTGTCAAAAAATTAAATGAAAAGAAACAGAATGCCAACATTAGTGAAAAGGGGTGTATGAGCTGGCTTTTGGTTTTGTGGGGAAATCTTCACATCTTGCATTTCCCGTTTAGGGTGGTCTGTGCAAAACAGCTCATCTAGCTGTAGGAAAAGGACCCTATATCAGGCAACAACCCTCTCCTGCTGACCAAGAGATAGAGTCCTACTGCCAATAGCTTCGTTTATACTGCTAAAATATGTGACACCACTAGCTGTTTAGGAGTGAAACAGCGTATTGTTATGAATTTCTTTTTTAAAAAGGTGTGATTAGGTTAGAAAAAAATATTGAAAACAAATTTATTCAGGGTATGGTTGGTGCAGCATGAAGAACACACCATATTGTGAATGCACAAATCAGGTACACTTGTCTGTTAATGAGAGAGCAACCAAACACGGACATTTGAGGTATATTTATTTAAACTTAAGCTTTAGGCATACAAAGCAGTTGTCTTCCAAGTATGCTCTGCCAGACGCAGCTGGCACACTCTTTTTATACTGTTTGAACGTCATTGACATATATTGAAATAGCTGAGTCAGACACTTGTGCACATGATCGATTTTGTAAGTTTAGCTTAAGCCAAACACCTACAGTAATCTAGTCAAAGCAGGAATACATTCTCATAGTGCTGAGGACTGTTGCGGTTTAAACATCTGCAGTTTGTTTTCCTTTTCTTAGCTACCTCTTATCTACCCGTCCTTCAGTTGAAAACAAAGAGGAAGCTAACAAGAATAAACCGCTTATAGGGCCACATGTATGAACGTTTTTTACATTCGCAAACAGTGCGATTCGGTAAAATCGTCTGCTTGCGAATGCAAAATACCCCTTCATGTTGTATAAAAGGCTTTGTAGTTGCAATTTTAGGTAATTGCAAAAATTGCGATTACAAATAGGGAATCATAAATTGTGGTTCTCTTCGCACTAGTTTGAAGCATTTTCCAAATGCAAACTGTGCATTTAGGAAAACGCAATTGCCACGATGTACAAACTTTCAAAATTGCACAAAACTGCATTTTTCAATGTACCATGTAGCGCACACGTCCTTAGAGTATGTTTTGCGCTTTGCATCTGCACGTTATTTTTTTGGGGGGGGGGGCTTCAGGGGAGCCTCAGGCCCCCGGGCACCCTTGGCTTTGCTTTACCTAATTTGTGATTACCAATTAGGTAATCACAATTTTGCTAATGCGAAACCATTCGCACCTAGGGGCTCTTCGGCCCATTGGAACGAATGGAGTAATATTACCAAATAGCGATCCGCTATTTACTGATTACCAAATAGCGATTCAGTAAAAATTATTATTTGGTAATCACAAAATGCTTATTTGATACATGTTGCCCGTGGACTCTTACCCTTCTCGGCCTAAATGCGAAAGCCAAGTTTTGTACAGCTGCATTGCTCATGAAATCACAGCGAAAACACAACATGAACAGTTGCTCAGTGTCACATTTTTGCTCCTACAGCCCGCTGTTTGAAAAACTGTTCAACATGTTGTTAGAACTTTGCTATTCAATATTTATTTGCATTAGTGCGGCCACTTCACCCTTCTGTGTAATGACACTTGAAACATGAACATTACTCAGTTGAGGAATGCTCAATTTGATACATGCCTAACAGTAAACAGGAAGCATATTTACACATAACTCATATTGGAATAACTATTATTACCTTTAATATAGTCCATCTCCAGGCCCCAATAGTGAAGAAATAGTATTTCTAGCGCCTACTTACCAAACTCCTGAGTAGAGGTTTCCATCTGATATATTTCCCTTCTCCCTCTTGCTTCATTATTTTTTAGCAGATGTTTACTAATATGTTCCTTAAAATGGTGTTGATTACTGAGAAGCACTAGGTCCAGAAAAACAAAAAGCATTAAGTGTCAAACACAAAGGTAACACAGGCATCCTGTGTTGCATTACAAAATGAAGTTTTTGGCAAATCCAACAATCTGATACATATTATTTGTTCGAATAAGGCGTTCACCATTTGTATGGCAACATTTTCATGGTGGTCTATTGTTTTTCCTGAACAATTCCCATATCCTTTATATTTCGCGCCTGTTTGTGTTGCCAGAAGACCTTGTACGGAACCCTCCCAGTGTGGTTGTAGCTAATTAGATCGCTGAAAGTTCTTGACCAGCCCCTATTCTTCAGGTTGAAGATTATGTCAAGGCCCCTTCAGAGGCAATGGCAAGGGGTCTTTCACCTGTTTATTAATCGCTGAAACACTTTTTTTCCATTCAACACAATACTCTCGGAGCAGTGTATCAGTTATTTGTGTTATTAGCAATGCTTTTGGGACCCCCCCAACATGTGAGGTGACGTCCAGTCACTATTTCATGTGGACTGAGACGTGTTACATTATCGGGATAGTTTGCATACTCAGAAGGGCAAGTGGCAAGGCATTCACCCAAGTCAATCTCGATTGTGCACATATTTTAGCTGTCTTATCCTTCAGGATGCCATAACTCCTGTCGATGATACCAGCTGCTTCGGGGTGGTATACACAATGAACCTTCTGTTGAACTTCTATTGCCTGGCAGACCAATTCCATTACCATCATTATATGTGTGCTTACCATGCAGTTTTGAAATATTTTCCCTTCAGTTTTCCATATAATATAATTTTCCCCTAACAGTTTCATGCTGTTTACAATAACGTCTTTTCTCAAATTGAAAGGGCCGTGCATCATCAAAGTCATAGGATATAACAGTTTGTCAGGTAGCATGAATCGATAACCATGTTGCTCCTTCCAACAGCCATTCACCAGAGTACCATATTGTTGCCATTTTTGTGTAGCTCTTCTTTAGTTACTTGTTTGTGCAAATCTGCTATGCTCATATCACTGTAGTCATATGAATTTTCTTTTTGTTCAATAAACTTTCAATAGAAAAATATTTTGACATTCTGTGCAGGTTGTTTGGCTATCTCGTCAGCAAAAGCATTCCCTTTGCCTATGCAGTCCACCATGTTTTTGTGGGCATTACATTTGACTATAGCTACTCTTTCTTTTTGGCAATAATAAAACTTTCAGTAATTTACAATCAGTGGACATGTTGGATTTATATTCCTTGAGACGTGAGAAAATGTCTTTCTTCCCAAACCCTGTCAAAATGATGTGCAACTTCAAACGCATATTCGCTATCAGTATATATGTTCATAGTTAATCCAGCTCTCTTCTCAGAGGCTCTTGTTAATTCTATTAATTTGGCTCCTTGTGTTTATAATTCTAATAGTCAACACGTTTTAGGGACATTGTGTTAGGTGGTAACAGCATAGACTGTAGTGGTTGTCTCATCCTTGAGCTTAAAGCAAGAACCATCAACCCATAAGTCTCTGTATCTTTCTTCAATTGGCGTGGCCTGTACATCTATTCTCCTTTTGATCTTTTGTGATCAGTACACAATTATGGGATATGTCAGTATCTTTCTAGGGAAGGGGCAAGAGCTTAGCTGGATTGTGTGTTACATCAATGTATGCTAACATGAGGACTGAACAAACAGAACTCGTAATGTGTTAGTCTGACATTTGTCAGATGTTGAGTTTCCGTTTTGTTTAACAATATATCTACAGAGTGAGTTACATACAGATGTACTTTGTGTCGTAGAATCAGTATTTCTGCTTGTTTAAGGGAAACGGCTGCTGCTGCAGTTTCACACAGACATTCTGGTATGGTTCGAGCAACCACGTCTAAGTTGGTGAAAAAATAAGCGCACAGTCTTTTCCTGCCGTCCCGTTGTTGTGTAAGAACAGCAAGTGTACACCTATATTTGCATTTCAATTTGATTTTCAGAAAACTATTCTGGTGTTCAGTTAACCATGGTAAAGGTTAAGAGGTGTCTTTAGTGGTGAGGTTTAGCAAGGGTTTGCAATTAAGGTAAAAGTTGGGGATCCATTGTCTGAAATAACCTGCCATACCCAGGAAGGCTTATGCTTGTTGTGGGGGTTGAATGTCATGTATAGCTTTCACTTTTTGAGGGTCAAGTCTCCTTTCTCCTTTCAACAGGAGGTGTCCTAAATATGCAACCTCCTGTTGAACAAATTACAATTCAGTGAGAGATACCTTGTGGCCATGTGTACTAAGGAAATGGGGCAATTGTGTTAGACGTGCAGTCTATGTCGCTGGTGCTGGCCAATAATATTTCATCTATGTATTGTCTGAGGGTGGTGGTTAGTGTCAACTGAAGGTGTCTAGTTGTGCTTTTAGTGTCTGCGAATTAAAAACCACCAAACCTCTTCCTCAGTGGGGTCATAACTGTTGTTTAGGTCTTGCCTGAGCCAGCGCATGCGCTACTCTGCGAGACATTTAGTAAGTGGGGTTTTCAAAGTGCTACCACACGCTTTTGCTGGCCTAGCGCCAGCTTTCAGCGCCCGAGACGCCATCTGGAGTGCAATCACTTTCACTTCAGCTGCGCGCGCACCACTCTCGTGCTTTTTTTTTTTTTAACTTGAGGCGCGCGATCTCATTTCCGCTCCCGACTCCCATCCTTTCCCTCACTTTCACTTCTGCTGTGCGCGCACCACCCGTATGCTTTTTTTTTTTTTTTCTTGAGGCGCGCGCAATCTCATTTCCGCTCCTGACTCCCTTCCTTTCCCTCTCTTCCCCAGACCGGTCTCCGTCACATCTTTTGCGAGGTCAAATGCAGCAAGAGTTTTGCGACTCTTGTGCCCGGAATCGTTCCAATGTGCATCACTCAACAGAAGCAGGCAATGAGTATCGAGCTCTATTAGTGCACGCGTCCCTGCTCTCCCTTATCGTGCAGGTGCAGCCTCACTCACAACTTCCGCTTTGATGCACTCTGGCTCTTTCCTGTGCACGGACTTCCCTCTTGTGCAATCATCCATGTTCGCCAATGCCGCTGTGCTCTAACTCATTTCTGTGCGGGTGAACTCAGGCTCGTCCCTCTTGTGCATAACACATTGATTATATACATCCCTCTCCTGCATGAAATCCAGGGTGCTCCAATTCTGGACAGGCACTCGCCTCATGTGCTCGTTTGTGTTAACCCCCCCCCCCCCGGCTCGGTATTTCTTACAGTGTTTCTTTTGTTTTGCACGTCGCCGCAGCATGCTCCTTCAAGCTCTCCCCCCCCCCCCTTCCGCTTCGCATTAAGAGCCCTCCCACCCCCACGACTCTGTATTTCTTTGCACGTCGCCGCAGCATGCGCCTTCAAGCTCTTTTTCTCCCCCGCCTACCGCTTCGTTTTAAGAGCCCTCCTCCCCACTCGATATTCCTTTTGCACGTGACGTGCTCCAAGCCCATGCTGGCTCTTGTGTTCTTTTCGCTGTGTTTTTTTCAGCACTGCTGCCTGCCTGCTTAGTGTTGTTAACTGTTATAAGCCACAGCCAATGATATCTATATGCCTCTGAGTGTGTCTGGCAATTCTCAGCAAGTCACATGCCACCCTTAAACGGCAAAGTCTCACACAATTCTCAGAAACCATATCCTGCTGCACTCAGAATACATTACGTCTCCCAGGGGTCTCTGTAAGTTGTCGTAAACGAGAGACAAAGCAAGCACTGGAACAAATTGTGGCCCGTACACCAACCCCGCCCCCTCACTCGCCTTCAGCTCTCTCCAGACAGCGACCGACCCCTGCTATGTCTACTAAGCGCCCGTAGGAATTGCCACCAGACCAACCGGCTTCAGAAGGATGAAAGGCTGAGATGAATGGAAGTCAAATCACTGATGTGTGTGCTTCATTCTTAACACATCAGCTCAAGCTCTGCATCCCCTGGCTCCTATCCAGGATGGCGCTTTGCGGCAGCTGCTGTAAAATGAAGGTGCCACGAACTGCGCAAGGAGCACATCTGCTGGCCAGGCCCAGGACACAGAGCACAAAGGCCTGCCGTCAGCCCCCCCCCCTTTTCTGCTCAGCTGGCTGCCTCCCTCCTTGTTGCTCTCCTCCTCTGCTGGTCTCCTCCTCTGCTGGTCTCTTTCCTCGGCCCTCATCACCGGCTGCCAAGTCTGCCCCCACTCCCCCCCAGTGGGTGCCTGCTGCTCCTTCTTGGTCTCTGCCCTGTGCTCCAGCCAACCCTTGGAGAGCTCAATGATTTCAACCTGGTTGAGGAGTACCCCCACGCAAGGCACCTCTACAGATATTCACTTGCGCAGCAATAGGTGAGTGGAAACCTTGAAGACTATTGATGGTCTCTTCCAACTGCTCCTAAAATTAGTGAGCAGGAATGTTTTCTCATCTCTTGGTGTAAATTAGCAGAGGCAACGTTTCTTTGATCTGAAGAACCCTAAAACCATTTGGACTGAAGTGTAAACGAGGTTCCGGAGTAAGATTGTATGTAAGCGTATCAGATAATAAACTTAATGAGTACCCCACCAGCAGAACGCCAACTTTTGGCCCCTACTCCACCCCAGGATTACCTCGGCACTGTCCTCGTCGCCACTCTCATATAATATTTTGGTGTGCCCACTTGCACCGCAAAGACCAGTTTCATCCTCGCGTGTCTCTCCCGGGATGAGGAGAGTCCACTAAAATCGCGACATGGTTTAATTTTTCCTCAGGACATGAAAATATATTTTTCCTCCTCCAAGAACAGCTGAACCACCCCCTCTTTGAAAAACCAAAGCCATAATTAATGCTTGCCTACAGTTGATCCGGCAGCCTTCGAATAAAGAACGCTGATTAACAAAATGTCAATTATTCATAAATTGGCCCCAGTGTAATTCCAATCCTGTGGCCCCTGGGAAGTGGTTTCCTTCCCTCAATGGCCATGAAGCATCATTTCCCGGCAGTGGTGCAAAAAGAAAGCTCCCACGGATTGGTGGGCGGCAGCGTTGCATCCGGTTGGCGGGTTTCCTCAGAGCTGCACAGGACCGATGCGCTTTATCCTTCTCTGCGTGTAGACTGGTCGGCGGGCAGGCTCCCAGCCTGGCTTGTCATCGCTTTTTGGAATGTTGTTTGTCACTGGACGGACAGGGGCAGTCCTAAAGGGGCCGTTTGGACTACACCTTTTGCTTATTGTGTTTAAGACAGGGTAAATGCACAAGAAATAGAGCGTTTTACAAACAAGCATATATCAACGTCCAGCACAGTGGAGACAAGAGACAGAAATTTAAGTTATGTCCCCTCACTCCATTGCGTGATCCTGGGCAGATCACAACGTCACTCTGTACCTCGGTTTCATAATCTTCTAAAACCAAGTCCTGTTTTTTCAACCAAAAGCGTGAAGGGACTTGTATACCCATACATAAAATATATATAAATAGTAAAAGTGAAGTCAGAAGCCTGAGCGTGCACTGCAAACCCAAACAAGCATTGGCATAGCCAATAGGTCTAGCCTTTTGGGACCTTATAAGTGTTTCGCCATGTAACGGTTGATGTTGTTGCACCAAGGATATTGTGCTGCATGATTAAATACTTATAAGGTCCCAAAAGCGAGACCTATTGGCTATGCCAATGCTTGTTAATACAAGGAGGCTTGGGCTATTGCATGGGGAACACTATCACTCTGTTCCCTAGTAAGTCTTGTGTCACTATTTCCATTCTCTTTTCTACTGTGGTGATATTTTTGTAGTTCGGCACTCGAGGGAGTGGATTTGTTTTTTTTTTTTACTGTAATTAGTACAGGTGCTATTGTCATACGCCCCACATTGTTCTTACTGGTGGCCCAAACATTTTCTACTGTGTCAAACACCCATTTAGTTACTCTTGTTCGGGGTCGGGTGAAGTAGACATTGGTGGGGAAAATGAGTTTTTAGTACATTCAAGATACATGCAATTTGCAGCGCATTTTATTGTTTTGTGCAATTTTTAAAGTAAGAATGTAAAGCAAGTTGAGGGCGCATTTGTCTGTTAACACAAAAGAATGTTTGTCAGTTATTGGACCAACGGTATATTTCAGTGGGGTGGAGACAGGGCTATGGATGGGGATGTTCGAAAAAACCTCCTATGTTGTACCTTCGTATGTTGAATTATTTTTCGGAAAATTTAGGAATTAGTGGCCCCTGTGTCCAGGAGGAATGACGCCTTTTTTTTGTCCTTATACCATTGATTCAACATATGGCCCTATTGGATCTACTGGAATTTCCACCCATTCCTCTCTCACTCCCAGGCCACAGTCATAATCGGTTAAGGGGACACTTACCATCTGTTAGCTTGTCTGTCAAAGTAGGTTTGTTGATGTTACTGATGTTTCATTGGTGTCATTAGCATAATATTCGGCTTAAGGGCCAGTATTGGGCATATCATTATGTTGTTGTGCTGGGGTGTAGAATTTAATAAAATATCTACTTGTCCATGGGGCAGGTTGCTTCATAAATCTACTTGCCCTGTAACAAAATCCACTTGTCCCTTTGGTGCCATGTGGGGTGGCGAAAATTATGGCAGCAATCTCATTATATAAGAGCTCTGATATAGCCTCTCTGATTATGCCAGGGCTCATACTATAGTAGTGTTTGAATACTTGCAATCCCCTCATGCGGCCACGTTTCCGCAGATCTACATACAGGGGCTGAAGGTAGTGGTAAGCAATACTCTTCTCTAATCATTTCCCATGCTGAGAAATGTTGGAAATTTACTCCTGACGTAAACCACCTTCCAGAGTTGGGAAAAAAGTAGTTGGAGGGAAAATGAACTCTCAAACACTCAGATTTTCGCATGAGCAAATCTACACATGCACATTTGCTCATGCTGAAATGCAGTTCACAAATATTTTTTAGGAGTACTATTCCTTGTCATACTTCTGTAAGTTCTTGGGAATTCACAAAAGCTGTATAGCTGCACTTAACACAAGGGTGCACTTTTTGGACTTTCTTTAATAATTGGGCCCTTAATTTGGTCTGGCATTGACCATGACCTTTTGCGTTTATTAAAATTCTGTCTCTCTGTGGACTGGCTGACTTCACTGTGAGTGACAGCATTCTGCTTTTTCACAAGGAGCATATCAGCACACAAAGTAGTTTTGTTCAGTGCCAGTAACTACTGTGGCAGTGGGTGCTTTTTAAGACCACGTTTTTTTGGCTTTTGCCAATGTTTGGTATAATGGTGAGGTCCTAGCAGCTCCCACACCAATAAAGTTTTACAAAAACCATGCCAAAACAATTCACACATTGACAAAACTAAAAAGCTTACCACCAATTTCAGACCTACTGGCTTTGCCACTTCTTGTTTATTTTTGTTTCCCAAAATCTTATTGGAACTGGCTACACTGATTTTCCATTATGAATATTTTTGGGAAATACTGCCATGCATCACACATGTTACACGTTACTAAATGATCCTGCTTTCATTTTTTTAATGAACATTTTATTTTCAAAGCAAAGAATCATCAATCTTGTTTTCAAGCTTTGGAAATATTTGCATGGAATCAGAGTATTTTGGCAGCATTATACATAGCCTCATATTGCTAAACTTTGAAAACGTGGGTACACATTTTTATACTGGAACCACTGTCAGTAGTACAGTCAGAGCTTACAATTACTAAGAAAGCTCACCCTAATAATAAAGGCTTTCAATTAATTCACCATAAATACAAGTTTGAACAGCATTAACATATGGACAAACATATTACCTTAACTGCAGACAGTGCTCTTCCCTGAACCATAATGTGGCACTGTAGACTGGCAGCCAAAGGGTTTGTGCTGCAGGGGGTTGGGCCTACTTGTCCAAATGACAAAATACACATGAAAACCTGTTGCCCTTGACCCCAAACAATATGTCCTGGGCGTCGGGCTATAGGAATCCCACATCCCTGGTTGTGACCCTTTGTTAAAATAATTTGTGTATCCCCCTTGAATATGTCCTCGTGACATGGAGCACCCTTTGTTAGTTTTATGTAGTAATGAACATTCTCTTATCAAGTTGTTGTGGTACTTACAATTGTGGCATCCATTATCCCCTTGTTTCCCCCTGTTGTCCCTGGAGTGTGGACCTTGCTGTAGTTGCAGGAACAACACTTTATGCTTAAATTACTTGTGTTTCTTATCCTTATTCTGTTCTTCCTGTGCCTGTCTCTCATCTTAATATTGGGCAATGGCTGATACTTCTGTTAGTGTCTTTACTTCCCATGTTGGCTCATAGATATGGATGGATGATCTTCTACATTATTGAAGGCCATTTACAAAACAGCTGGAGAGGGCTTGTTGGGCCCCCTCGTCGGCATGGGCAAAGAACACTTTTTGTATTCGGGAGAAGAAGAATGCTACCTTTTTGTTTTTTTTCTTGCTTACAGTTCAATTTTGTCCAATCTAGTCTCTTACGGGGCACTCTAATTCTTGCAATCCAACTATTAAATCGCCTGGCAGGGCTGGTATTCCGTCAGCCACTTTTCCTGCACTTTTTCCATATATCAGGTGGGAGAATACAGGAAAACATTTGGTCTGTCATTCAATGTTAATTGGCCATGGCGCAATATTGTTTCTGTCCTGGCATACCATTCATCAGTGTTTTCCCTTATCAGGGTGGTCTTTGGAAAAGGCAAGGTGTTCCCTTTTAGTCGAGGGAAATGTACATGATAACGAGGGTAACTTGTGTCGCTCAGGAGAACATGGCGGCCACTAGCTGAGCTGCCGCTTGACGCAGGAGGCACTTACGCCCGTGATTGATGTGAGGCGAGGCTGAGTCCTGTGATGCTGCCTTTCCACGTCTCTGCTGGTGGATTTTAGATGCTCCTTTCACTGGCCTAGTTTCTTTTTTCCTCCTTGGCGTCCTCTGGTGGAGGTTTGTGTTTCTGCCGCCCTTTCTTTTCGAGAATGTGTGTTGGGTTGTCTGTCGACTTGCCGCGTTGGTCTGCTGCTGCCCTGGTGCTGAGGAGCGGCTTCAGAGCAGCGGCTCGCGGGCTCCTTCGTGCTGACACAGGCAGAGGCAGCCAGGACGACTTTCTCCGAAGCAGTTAAGCGTGCTCTTGCCTCCCGAAGATGGAGGTACTGGGCCATCCCTGCCACAGCCGCCGCTGAAGAGACAACGACAATAACTGCTTCAGGAACAGGTGCGGGGGGGAAGCATGTAGGGAGGTTTCAGTGCTCTGTTGCTCCAGTTACTGCCATGTTGACCACAGAGGGTGGTAAGCTAGTGCTTACTCCCTCAGTCACAACCGCAGTTGCAGCTACACCCATTAAACCAGGCATTGGAGGGTCAGGGGGAGGGGGTAAACCCTACCAGTAATCTTGGCAATGACACTTCGCCCACTGTGCCCATAATATCTGGTAGTAAGAGAGGCAAGAAGCGTAGTGCGCGAAGCTGCGAAGGAAAAAGTTGACGCCAAGACTAATAAATACCCCCAGGTCGGAAAATCTGGCATATGTGGCAGTATAAGTGGTAGTGGCAGTGTATTTCAGGCTAAGGAACAGACATAGTGGTGGATAGAAATCCCTCTACTTTTCAACACTGTGAGGTAAAGGGTAGGAGCATTAGAGCAGGTAGAGCCAAAGCCCATTCCCTGGATCACACCGTCCTTGCGGTCTTATTTTAAAGTGCAACCACTAGTGCTGAACGTGGTTAAACAAGGGGAGGCTCTAAGGAGGCGCTCAAAAGGCAGTTGGAGTTATTCCCTGTTTCAGAAAGGATGGAGGCAGCAGATAGCCCCTCTTTGATCGTGCAGACTCCTTCTGTAACTACAGCAGTAATTCCTGGACCGGTCCCAACTATGGCTCTGGACACAAACAAGATTCCTACGCAAGAGGGTAACCCAGGCTGTTCAACCACGCCGGACAACGATAGCACAGAGTGCGGCAAAGTTGCGGAGGAGCAGGGAATTGGTGGGCCTTCAGCGGCTTCTCTGGAGGCTCTCTTCTCTTCCTTATCGGTGGATATCAGGAAGGGGTTTTCTGTTTCGGAGGCAAACCAAGGAGAGATCCGGCACTTTTGTGAGTCGTTGAAAAAGAAAATCGATCTCCTAAATTCCAGGACAGTGGTTTTGGAGAATTCTATTGGAGAAATCAGGGACAAGTGTGTGTTGCCAGAACAGATATCGCACTGCTCAATAAACAGAAGGTAATACTCAGGGACAGACTCGATGTTAGAAAATAACTCACGGAGGAATAACCTGCGTCTCCTGAACATCCCGGAAGGGAGAGAAGAGGAAGAAATTAAGTCCTACATTGCTACCCTTATAAAGGAATCAGTCCAGTTCGAAGAATCAGTCGATGACCTAAGGAAAGACATAGAGAGGATTCAAAGGGACCCCTTCCAGAAACCTCCTAATCGGTCAAAACCGAGGAAGATCCTTATAAACTTTCTGACCTTCTCCCTGAAGGAAAAGATCCTTAACTGTGCCTTAAAGCAAAAGTCTTTGAAACTTAGAGACTTTTCTTATGAAATCCGCTCTGATCTGGCCCGAGCTACTTTGGACAGACAATGGGAGCTGGGCAGGAAAATGGATGATTTTAAGAAGCTTGGTGCGGGTTCCCAGTTAAAATTTCCTGAACTTTTGAAAATGATGTACAATAATAAGATGTATAATCTTAAAACAGTGCAGGAGGCAGATGAGCTTCTCGAAAGTCTTGCCAAAGTCACAAAATAGTCTAGCCATAGAGCTATATATATGACTTTTGTATCAGGTTTTTCTGGCTTTCGGGGGAGGGTTCAATGCTTCTTTAGGCCTTAAAATCTCCGTGTTATTAGACTTCAGAGAGATAGGTATGATACAACAATTTGCCAGTCACAATTTAGCTAAAAATAAAATCTTTTTTTTAAAATTTGTTCTTATTGAATTTCCAAATACAAAACATAAAAGTAAAGACAAAAATCGATACATATCTGAAAAGAATAGACAAGACAATAAACAATAGAAAACAAATGCATATCGCTATTATCACAATCCTTGGATCAAATAAACAATACTGATAAGGAAGGGATTGGGGAGTAATGAGCAGGCAGGCAAGGAAAAGCGCCTTAGGTGATGAAGCGACTCAGGGGGCAATACAGCACATATTTTTTAGTAGGGTGCCAGACTATCCTGTAGACCCCCTACAGCAAGAAAAGGGGGATCAGCAACAACGGCCAACACACTTCAGAGTATGCATGGAACGAAAACAACCCTTAACAGTAATTAGGCATCAGAAGCATCAGGATTAGACATTTGACGTGCACAGTATTGAGAAAAGAGACCCCAGAAACTCTTCTGGCGATTACACGGTGGCCTCATCTCATTGTAAACCTCTGATTGAGTATGACCATATAATACATCTTGCTCCCATTCCACCAGGGTGGGCAGTGGTCCTCTCATCCATCTCATCGCCAGCCTGCGCTTGGCTAAGAGGAGACCTAAAGCAACCAATGTATGTATTCCCTTTTTAAGAGGTTTAGTGTATCCTAGCAAGGCTAACAGTGGGTCCGGGGATAAGGGTGATCCTACGATATCGCTGAGTTTGTGAAAGATCGACGCCCAGTACTGTGCTACCGAGGGGCAGAGCCAAGCCAGATGATAAAAACCCGCCTGGGGGGCATGACATTGCTCACAGCTGTCAGTTTCCCGTAGTCCGAACCGGCACAGGCGCTTTGGGGAATGATACACCCTGTTCAGGAACTTAAAATGGGCAAGTCGATGTCGACCGTTTATTGAAATCTGGCGAGTTACTGTGCAACAGTAGAACAAGACATCGTCCGTGATAGGGGCTTCAATGTCAGTTTGCCACGCTTGTCGAGCTTTGTTTAGGGGGGGCATCTTTGTGGCAAGGGCTGAGGTGTACAATTTGGAGATTAGCTTGCTCTGGCCCTGGGCACCCAAAAGCAGAGTTAGTGGGGGAATGACCGCCTGCAAGGTGTGACGAGTTCTAAAAAAATGAAATTTAGTCAGTGCCGAGTGTTCATCAGTAGTGCCCGCTACCTCCTCCCACGTGTGCACCCACCCACCTCGAAATAGATCCCCCCCATAGTATGTATATGTAGCTTGTAAAGCGAGTCAAGGGCGCCCCTGTCCGAGCTAGGCCCAAACCATTGGCACCACTCAACCCGTAGTTGGGGGGGAATAAAGCTGCGCGCCATTGTACATATCAAGGGTTTAGGACGGGGAGGTTGAGTGGGAGGGAGGGAGAGCACGGGGTGGGGAGCATGGGGGTAAAAAAGGAAACCATTTCTCATTCACCTTTTAGCTTGGTTAGTTCACGTTTGTCATGTTTGGTCTGGTGTTGTTACTCTGGGAGACCCAGCAAACACAAGGTTCTGTTGTTTCAACCACAATGAGTATTATCCAGTTTCTATCCTGGAATGTCAATGGCCTGCGAGTGAAGACCAGGAGGGCAAAAATTTTGCAGCACCTTAAAGATTCCCCAGCACAGATTATCATCTTGCAGAAAACGTATCTCTTAAAAGAGGAAATGGCTGGAATTTTTAGTAAAGTAAAATGGATGGAACATTTCATTAGTTCCAATCAGAGTGCTAACATTAGGGGTGTAGCTATTGTGGTAAAAAAGCAAGCACATGTGCGTGTTTGAAAATCAATGATAGACCCAGGTGGCAGGTGGGTCATCGTCTATTTGAGGATTTTCTCTGCAGTGGTAGGCTATTACGGACCCAACCAAGATGACCCCTCTTCTTTGAAAACTATTTTTTTCAAATCTCTTGGAATTTCCAGAACCAATTATCATGGTTGGCGATTTCAATATAGTTTATAAAACCTCTGCTAGATAAGTCCCCAAGCAGCAGAGCGAATGTACTGTCCAAGTCCCGGACGTATCTTCAAACGATGATGGCACATATTGGACTGTGCGATGTTTGGAGAGACAGGTCGGGTTCCCAATTAGGTGTTTCCTTCTATAACAGCAAGTATGGCCATAAGTCAAGGATTGACTATATTCTGGTCAGCCACGACCTCAGGGGTAAGTTCAAGAATATGGGCCACTTGACTCCCCATCGGTTAGACAATGCGGCTGTATGGATGGATTTAGGCTTGGCAGGGAAAGAACAATCAAGGGTGTAGACGTTTGATCATTCATTACTTCTTGATGAACCTAAGTACTTATTTCAAGAAACAGAGTGCTTTTTTAACACGAACATTGGTTCTGCTGAGATTTCAATGGTGTGGGATGCTAGGAAGGCCTTTTTGAGAGGCATGGTCACAAGCAGGGTATGCTAAAAGAACAGGCAATAAAGGGAGGAGGTGGCGCACACCGAATTTGAGATGAAGGCAGTGGAGCTGAGCTTGAATAGGGAGACCGTCCCTGTAAAACGTCAAGAGCATCTGGCGCAATTAGGGACTCTGAAGGATCAGCTAGACCCCATCATCCAGATGAGGCTCACAAAAAGATGGGAGGCCAAGCAAGCTGGCCCATTTTGAATATGGAGAGGGGGCTAGCAAACTCCTGGCATGGAAAGCCAAGTCTGATAGGACACGAAATGTGATAAAACAAATTGACAACGATGATAACACCTCTTCGGTATCCACAATAAAGAGATTGGGGAAGCCTTTTTTGCTTTCTTTCAGGAGCTATATGAAGAAGACAACGAAGTGGATAGATCCAGTGTTATGGAGTGGTTAAGCGGGAGTACGCTTGCCTCCCTAAACTCCCCCTAGCAGGAAAATCTGGAGTTGGACATATATCAGCAGGAGGTTAGGAAGGTCATCTCCGCTTGCCAGGGTAGTAAGGCTGCAGGGCCCGATGGGCTCCTAGCGGAACTGTATAGATCTCTGGGGGAGGCAATAATTCCGACCATGACAGCACTTTTCAATAATGTTCTATCTGAAGGTGCCAGACCTCATGCTTCATGGGGAGAAGCCACTATCTCATTGATCCCGAAAGCAGGAAAGAATCCAGCAAACTGTGGGTCGTATAGACCCATCTCTCTCTCAAATACTGACTATAAAGTCTTCACAAGGCTCCTGACAGACAGGCTGGGAGCAGTAGCTGGTAGACTGTTGCATCCCGATCAGAAGGGTTTTGTGAGAGGCAGGAACCTATTCGATCTCACTTATGATTTTATCGGAGCCATTGACTTGGCTTCTGCCTTCTCACTACCTCTGGCAGCAATGACACTCGACGCCACCAAGGCTTTTGATAGGGTCAACTGGATATATCTCTCGGCAGTAATGGAAAAGTTTAATTTTGGGGAGAAATTCTGTCGAGTAATTCAGCTGATATTTCAAGATCCCTCGGCAAGATCCTAGTTAATGGCAAATTGACCAACCCTTTTAAGATCACCAGGGGAACCAGACAGGGCTTCCCCTGCTCCTCTTTGACCTGTACATCGAGCCTTTCGCTCAGCGTCTGCAAGATGAGTCGGGTATTGCATCATTTAAGTTTGGAGCGTGGGAGAGGAAGGTAGCTCTGTATGTGGATGACGTTCTGATCCTCTCATCCGACCTGGAGGCGTTCTTCGTTCTGGTCATCAGGCTGGCACAAGACTTTGGGCAGGTTTCTGGCTATGAGGTCAATGCAGGGAAAACAGAAATCATGTTGTGGAACCTGCCAGGGTGCTGATACCAGACCGATAGTGATATAATATATTTGGGGGTCAGGATTGAACAGAATGGAGAGAAGATCTCCGGGACTAACCCTGCAAACATCTCCAGGGAATGTCAGAAACTCATGAAATCTTGGGCCCATCTCCCATTGACCATTTTGGGAAGGATTAATTTGATCAAAATGATTATGCTACCGAAAATTACATTCCTTTTTAATACTATTGCCTTACAAATTTGAAATACAGGCGATCGACAAACTACAGCAAGCAATCAATTCTTTTGTATGGGTATATAGGGCCACGAGGATAGCCTGGAAGAAGCGAAGGCGCAGGAGGGAGAAAGGGGGTTTTACATTCCCCGATCTTCAGTTCTATGTCTGGGCCTTTCAGTTCTCACACTCAAGAATGCTGTTGAAAACCCCAGATCACTCAGAGAGGGGGGTCAAATTCTCCTCTATATTAACAGGAGTGGGGCTGCTGCTCGAGGGGTTTCTTTTTAAATATGGCGATCAAAAGTTCTTCAAGAAGGTCAGGTTGACAGTTCTCCTGGGAATGGCTCGAACATGGGCTAGAATTAAGCCATGCACAGGCCTAAATTACTTTTCAAGTTTAGCTCCTCTGGGGGACTCTCCAGGGGCTCCAGACTGTCTGAAAGACAAACTAGCTATACCACTTAGAACAGCAGGGTTTAAGATGTGGAGAGATCTGGCTCCTGACGGTTCACTTTTATCATGGTCGTCACTTCACAACAGCCTAGAGGAGGGCATGTCGAAGTTTAAGTATCTACAGCTGCAGAGTTGGTCCCAGAATCTTTAAACCTATAGGCATTGGGAATACTTTGGAGGAGCAATTAGTATTCAGGCCGGTGGGGAGCAAAGAGGTCTTTTTTTTTTTTTTTTTTTACTGGTCCATAGAAGAAGTCATTGACAGAGATTTTAAACTAGCAGAAGAACTGTGGGGAGCCACTATGCCAGATGAGCACTGAGAAGACCTGTGGCAGACCTTTAACACCTTGTTTGTTACCATAAAACCGGCCTGGCTTAGGAGGAATCCCTATTTTACTACCCACAGGGCCTATTTATCTCCTGCAAGACTTTGTAAAATAGCAAAGGGCCCCCCAGTCAGCTGCAAGAAGTGTGACCTAGTAAATGCCTCAGATATACATATGTTTAAAGCCTGCCCAGCGATTTCTGAATATTGGGGGAGAGTAGGAGCAACTTTAGCTGACATCTTGGGATACCCAGTCCAAATTTCTCTCGCAATGATCATCTTTGGCATAGCTAGTGAAGTTACAGGCCCTGCTAGGGGGTTTCTATTTCATGCAATTTTACTGGCTAGGAGAGAAATCTGCAGGAGATGGGTAGAGCCCACACCCCCCACTCATACAGAAAGGCTGTCCTCTCTATACAAGACCTCCAAGACTGATCTGGGTAGACTGAAGAATAGTAAGAGGAAAGCAGTATGGGATTGTTTACTAAATTGGTCTCAGCGCTAGTCTTTTCGAGCGAGTTGAATCCAGGGGTTTACGTTCTTTGGGTTTAAGTCCCTTTTGGATCCTATGATTATGCCTCTCTGGAAACTCTCAGACTGTGTTGGGCCCTTTTCCCAGCTCCCACGCCTCGTGGGCCAACACTAACAGTCTTCGGCTACAAAGTACCAGAAGAGAGTGAGACCACCCCCTTTTTCAAAAAGGGGCCATTGACCTTTTGTGGAACTGATGTATACCGGTAGGCGGCGCTGTCCCTGGGCTCCATCTCGATTGCCTACGTCTCCTTGAAACCGAGCAACGGCAACAACACCCTACTTTCTGTCGAGTGGTGTCTGAGGCGAATGAGGATTAAGAAAAAAAAGAGGATAACTGGTGTCAAAACCTGGTACTTCACACTTAGGGGCCATCATAGAGGCACATAAGGATTTGTACTTATCAATCAATTCAAGATAGAAGGCAAACAGTGCAGTCAGCATCTGTCAGGCCTAATGTCTCGGAACTGCAGTCATAATGGGGTGACATAATTGGACAGCATCAGGTGCTGCGGCTGACCCGGTTTAAACTTTACTGAATTATAACTAATGCATAAGGGATGTATAACCATCCCAATTTCTTGTATTATAAAGTTTTTCACTGTATTTTCACAGGTGTTCAAATTCCTATCGTCCTTATCTGCATATTGCTTAGTGCCATGTTTCATGCAGTTCTGAACAAAAATTGTAATATAGTCTCACATTTCTGGTGGTATGGTGCTTCTTCAATAATTAAGTATTGGGCGCAGGGACCCCATAGGCTGCAAAATTGGGGAGAAGAGGAGGAAAGGGAGGGTAATCCTCAGTTAGGTCTCCCTGTTCTTCTAATACAGGCATATCTGAACCAGAGGTTTCTGATATGACCTGTGTCTGCCTGAACTGATCCGTGGCTGCTTGATAGTCACAGGTGCAGTCTTCTAGTGAAAATGTGTTCAATTATAGGGTCTTCCAAAATGGAAAGAGCCATGGTCATCTGTTCTGGTTAATACACCATGAATGTCTAACTCTCCTTCAAATTATGTACTCTCATCTCTTCAGAAAGTTCACTAGCCCTTTTCTTTTTGTCATATTTCTTTGCTTTTTCGCTTTCCGTATTCATTACATCCTTCATATGTTTTGTCTGGTGTATTTTTTCCACCTATCCAGCACATCAAACTCCAACCATCTCACATAACTCTTTCCTTTCTCAGCTTGGGGACCCTCGGGTCTGCAAAGCCTATATAGCACTTACTACCCCTGACAAGGCGTTGAAGCGCTCTTTCGGCGAGTAGCATACCACTCCAGAACCCAAAAAGGATTCGTGGTGAATTAGTGTAGGGAGAAACTAAATCAATCTGAGGAGTGGGCATGTGAGTTTATTTGGATTGAAAAGGAATAGTGGAGGAATAGAAGAGGGACGGCTTTGTATTTATATAACGCTTACTACCCCTGATGAGGTGTCGAAGTGCCTTTTGGCAGGTAGCACACTTCCTTTTCAGAGTTTAAAATGTTCTGTAAATATGAAGATATTTTAAACTGGAAGCTAAAAATTAAGTTGGTATCCTCAGATTAATTTGTGAGAGCAGAGCACGTGCATCATATACAGTAGAGTATGGGCGATGGGTGGCCTTGATTGTATATAGAAACGCTCTAACCCTCCTATTAAAATTGCAGGTTTTATTTGTGTTATATTGGATTGTAAATTAAATAATGTTTTCAAAATTTGTGTATTTGTTTGATGGATGTTTGTTTCTATAAAGCTTGTGTATCGTTTAGCAGTTCAAATAATCGAAAATGCTTAGGCCAGATTCCCATGCTTACAGTAATAACTCAGTGGGGGTCCCCGGTGTCAAGTAATGATTAAGTCGGGGGCCTAAAGTTAAACATTGCCTTAGATAATTCAGTTTAAACTAATCAAAAGTACCATTCAATGGAAACTGTTATTAGGGATCCTTTTAAGTGTACTCATCCCAAAAAATCCAAAAAGTCTATTCTATTCGCCATCCCTTTATATAGTCATAATCTCCCCTGCTGGAGTTCCTTCTACTGGACATGGATGTACTTCATCTACATAATGTTTTTGTACACCGCATAATTTATTACAACAACTATCCATATTTTCACTACATCTATAAGATAATTATTTTAGTACGGTAATGGTGAATCTTCTTTTTCACAATGCAAATGCTTCCTGTCACACCATCAGCCACTTAAAATCAACATGTGGCATTTTCACACATTATTTTAGTGCTGTAATGGTAAATCTTTTTTGTCAAATGCTTCACACACCTGGCCACTGAAAATCAACATCATGTGGAACTTTCACATTACCAAGTACAACACACTATACTGTCCCTGTGGCTATATTTATCATTAGACGTCTCATATAATTTTATTACACACATCCATGGTACTTCTTACCAGGTCTCGACGACTGTGTTGCCTCTTAGTTCTTTTGGTCTAGCCAAGTTAACCTCGTATCTCGGTGTACCGGTGATCCCCCTCAGTCTGTGACCGCGGGAAACGCTATCCCCTCTGTGAGTACGTACTTCAAAGACACTTGGTTCTCCAACCGATCACTTGACAGTGGCTCCTTTTGGTCCATCTGGATTAACTTGGTGCATCCTGGACAAGCCCCCAGTCTGTGAATGCACAAATCAGGTAAACTTCTCTGTTAATAAGAGACAGTAATCAAACAGTTGTGGAGGTATTTTTATTTAAGCTTAAGTTTGAGAGGTACAAAGCAGTTGACATCCAAGTATGTTCTGCCAGACCCAGCTGACCCAATCTTTTTATACCAATTGACCTTTCACCTGAACTGAAATGGCTGTCAGATGTGTGTAAATAACAGATTTTGTAAGTTAAGCTTAAGCCAAACCCAAACAGGAATCTTACCAAAGCATGAATATATTCTCACAGTGCTAAGGACCGGTGCAATGTCGACATCTGCAGTTTATCATTCTTTCAGATCTACCTGATACTTCTGTTCTTGAAAACAAAAGTGAAGCTAACAAGAATAAACGGTTCAGGACTTTTACACTCCTTGGCCTAAGTGCAAAAGCAAGGGTTTGTACAGTTGCATGGCACATGAAGACAGGACGAAAACATAGCATGATAGAACAGTTGCTCGATTTCACATTTCTGCTGCTACACTAGTATCTTTTAAATGATTAATTACGAAGATCAATGTTTAGCAGTGCATTTGATCTTATTTGCACTGAACTTGGAGACTGTAGACATCAATGTAGGATTTCAATTGATTTATATTGAAATTGATGGGGTTGTGGGACAGTCATTGGTTTTGGTTTGTTGTGTACAATATTTATCCTTGTGTTGTAGCATTCGTATTATGTGCAGTTATGTTGTTTTTTGCAGTGTACACACAAGATTTACTTGAATTTGGAACATAATTGACCTCCGTGCTAAACTTTAAACAACATTCTCCCTACTGGTTTTCAAGCCCACAAATGTAGTCATGTGCCCTGCTGTTGCGTTTTCCAAATGAGCTGCTTTGTTGCTTGTATTCCAAATTTGTGTCCTTTTGTTTTCCAGCGGTTTGCCACAGTGAAGTCAGCCACAGGGAAACATCATGGACGATGATGCCTCTCTCCATCGCCTTGAAGGCATTAATGTAGAGGAGCAGGTCGGAGGTCTGGTCATCAAAAAGAAATGTGCATCTGTTGAGCAGCATGTGTTTAAAACTCCTGCTCCTCGGACTTCCCTACTAGGGTTGGATATTCTGGCAGCTCAGAAGAGAAAGGAGCGTGAGCAAAAGGAAGAGGAGACACAGGAAGAGAAAAAGAAGTCTAAAGTATCCTCTTTCAAAGACTGGGAGGAGGGAAAAGAGGATCAGGGCACAGATGAAGAGTCTATGGACAAGGCCAACAGAAGCAGCAAAAAGGATAGGTAAGACAAGAGAGTCTCCGTTTCCTGGTTTCCTTATTTTGAATCCTTTTCCGAAATGGGTTTTACTGTCGCAGTGTTGGAAGGAGGATAAATCCATAATTAAATGTAAGACCAGTGTAAAAGCTTTACAATTATTAGAAATGGGGTCTCCAAACTTTTCTGTAATGAGCTACTCCTGAGCAGTGAAAAATGTTGCGAGCTTACTGAAGGCCAAGTAACTTGTGCATTCTTACCAGGCACCACTTCGCCAACCTTCATTAATTTTAAACCTAATGTCCATGGAACACGCTAATATGGGTTGAACAAAATATTTTGACTAGTGCTACTATGATAGGGCTCAATATAAGACAACCCTACACAAAAGGGGAAGTGTGGGTAAAGAGGGTCCAAGGGATGTGTTTAGAGACCACCTACAGTATAAATCCCCAATCAACAAGCATTATACCAAAAAATACTGTGGGTCTAAAAAATATATATTCTGTGTGGATACCTGATATATTTAGAAGAGTGAAAACCATCTGGGGTGTACCCAAAAAGGTTGAGTTCCCATCACCCACAAAGGTGGCTATTCATCATTTGGGAGCTCTGAACTAAACCATAAAAACCAACCACTTAGGTAATGATGGCGGTTATATGGTAGTCCTAGTCGTGGGTGACCAAAAGTGGGGTGATGGTTTGCAGTGCCAAGAATATAAAAGGAAAAAGTGCTATTAAAAATGGCTACCAAGACACAAACAATTTTATTCTGGTGCTGTCTTGATGCCACTTTAAAAACAGTGCGTGGACAGTATAACAAATGACTGTCAGAGTGGTGGTCTACATGTTTCGGCTATCGGACTATGAAGTCCAAGCTCTCATCAGGACCTTTAGCGCTACTGCAAAAACGTGAACAAAGGAAACTTATGTAAATTAGTGGTTGGGATGAAATCCCAATACGACCTTTTATGTTAGTCCGTTTCCCTGGAATTTTTGGGAGGGGAAACCGGAAAACCCGTCAATAATCGGGTATGTACCTCGCCTCGCCTGGCATCCGCTCAGGACAGGAGGCACCGCTCTCTCCGTCGGTACCCCACGCTGTAAGCTGAGCTGGAAGGGGAGGTGTACCCGATTATTGACGGGTTTTCCGGTTTCCCCTCCCATTTTTAATAGCACTTTTTCCTTTTATATTCTTGGCACTGCAAACCATCACCCCACTTTTGGTCACCCACGACTAGGACTACCATATAACCGCCATCATTACCTAAGTGGTTGGTTTTTATGGTTTAGTTCAGAGCTCCCAAATGATGAATAGCCACCTTTGTGGGTGATGGGAACTCAACCTTTTTGGGTACACCCCAGATGGTTTTCACTCTTCTAAATATATCAGGTATCCACACAGAATATATATTTTTTAGACCCACAGTATTTTTTGGTATAATACTATGATAGGGCTGCCATATGCATCAGTGAGTGCATGGTCTGTGGGGATATATGAACATGTGTGTGAATGAATGGGATATATGTGTATAGGTGATGGATAGCCTGTCAATTAATCAATCAATATTTTGTAGAGCGCACTACTCACCCGTGAGGGTCTAAAGGCTTTGGTTGGGGGCGGGGGTGGTGCTGCTACTGCTCGAACAGCCAGGTCTTGAGGAGTCTTCTGAAAGTCAGCAGGTCCTGGGTCTGTCGAAGGTGGATGGGGAGGGTGTTTCATGTCCTGGCGGCGAGGTGGGAGAAAGATCTGCCGCCGGTGGTCGTTCGGTGGATGTGTGGAACGGCGGCGACGGTGAAGTCAGCGTAAAGACGCTGGCGGTTCGGGGTGTAGAAGGTGAGTCGTTTGAGGTATGTTGGTCCGACGTTGTGGAGCGCTTTGTGAGCGTGGGTGAGGAGCTTGAAGGTGATCTTCTTGTTGACGGGGAGCCAGTGCAGGTCTCTCGGGTGGGCAGTGTTGTGGCGGGGAATGTCGAGGATGAGGCATGCAAAGGCGTTCTGTATTCGTTGAAGTCTTTTCTGTAGTTTGGCTGTGGTTCCTGCATAGAGGGCGTTGCCGTAGTCCAGCATGCTGCTGAGGAGGGCCTGGGTGACCGACCTTCTGGTTCCGGTGGGAATCCATCTGTAGATCTTGCAAAGCATGCGGAGGGTGTTGAAGCAGGCGGAGGAGACGGCGTTGACTTGCTGGGTCATTGATAGTGATGAGTCCAGGATGAACCCCAGGATTCGTGCGTGGTCGGGAGTCTGTGCAGCTCCCAGCGTGGCCGGCCACCAGGAGTCCTCCCAGGTGGAGGGGATGGAGCCGAGGATGAGGACCTCCGTCTTGTCAGAGTTTAGTTTCAGGCGACTGTTCATCCATTCGGCGACGACCTTCATTCCTTCGTGGAGGTTGGTTTTGGCGGTGGCGGGGTCCTTGGTGAGGGAGAGGATCAGCTGGGTGTTGTCGGCGTATGAGACGATGTTGAGGTAGTGCGATCGGACGATGTTGGCGAGAGGTGCCATGTAGATGTTGAAAAGGGTCGGGCTAAGGGATGATCCTTGGGGCACACCGCAGGTGATCTTGGTGGCTTCAGAGCGGAATAGAGGGAGGTAGACTCTGGGTTCTGCCAGTGAGGAAGGAGGTGATCCAGTCCAGGGCTTTGTCGTGGATCCCTGCGTCGTGGAGGCGTGTGCATGGGGTGTGGTGGCAGACGGTGTCGAAGGCGGCCGAGAGGTCCAGGAGGATGAGGGCCACGGTTTCGGCGTTGTCCAGCAGGGCCCTGATGTCTGTGGCGGCAATGAGGGCGGTTTCGGTTCTTTGGTTGCTGCGGATTGGGGCGAGTCCAGGGTATTGTTCTCGAGGAAGCAGGTCAGTTGCCTGTTGACAATCTTCTCAATGACTTTCGCCGGGAGCGAGAGCAGGGAGATTGGCCGGAAGTTCTTGAGGTCCTTTGGGTCCGCCTTGGGTTTCTTGAGTAGGGCGTTTATCTCGGCGTGTTTCCAGCTTTCCGGGAAGGTGGAGGTGTCGAAGGAGCTGTTCCGGAGTTGGGGTGCGATGATGGAGCTCGCTTTGTTGAAGACGTGGTGAGGGCAGGGGTCGGACGGTGAGCCGGAGTGGATGATCGTCATGATATTGATAGTGTCGTCGTTGTTAACGTGGTCCCAGGAGAGCAGGAGACCAGTGTGGCTGGAGGGTGGTGAGTGTGGGGTGTCGGCGGCTGTCGGGGGGGGGGGGGGGGAGGGGTCTGGGTGTTGAAGCTGTCGTGGATGTCTGCGATCTTGCGGTGGAAGAAGGTGGCTAGGGAGTCGAAGAGGTCTTGCGACGGCGGGATGTCATTGGAGTTGGAGCTGGGGTTGGCGAGTTCCATCACGATGTTGAAGAGCTCTTTGCTGTTGTACTCGTTGTTGTTGATGCGTTCCTTGAAGGAGGTCTTTTTGGCGGTTCGAATGAGTTGGTGGTTCTTGCGGCTGGAGTTCTTGAGGGCAGTGTGGTTGTCCGGTGTCTGCTCATGGCGCCATTTCTTCTTGAGTCTGCGGCAGGTCTGCTTGGATGCCTGGAGGTCGGTGGTGAACCAGATGGCCCTCCTGTTGGTACGTCTGTTTGAGGGTTTGATCGGGGCGAGAGTGTTGGCACCGTCGTCGATCCTGTGTCTGAAGTCACGGACGGCTGTGTCTGTGTCAGTGGGGTCGGTTGGTGGGTCTCGGGCGAGGGTGGTGATTAGCTGGTCTTCTGTGACCTTGTTCCAGCTGTGGTGCGGGATTCGTCGCGTGTGGTTGTGCGTTTCTCGAAGGAGAAGTGGACGCAGCGGTGGTCGGTCCAGGGGAGTACGGTGGTGTGGCTGAAGGTGACATGGTTGCTTGCGGAAAAGATGGGGTCGAGCATGTGTCCGGCGGAGCGGGTGGATGTTGTGACGAGCTGTTTGAGTCCGAGGTTGGCGAGCAGGGTGGTGGAGTTGCTGTCGTTGGTGTTCTCGAGGTGGAAGTTCAGGTCTCCGAGGAAGATGTAGTCTGTGGATGCAAGGGCGTGTGTGCTGACGACGTCGGTGATGGCGTCGCTGAACAGTGGCCGAGGTCCGGGGGGTCTGTAGACTAGGGTTCCTCTGAGGGTGGTGTTTGGATCACTGTGTATCTGGAAGTGCAGGTGTTCGGCAGCGCTGAGGGTGCCTTTAGTGCTGGTCGAAATTCTGAGGATATTCCTGTGAACGAAGGCGATTCCTCCTCCCGGTCTGTTGGTGCGGTCCCTGCGGGTGATCTTGTAGCCCTCCGGGATGGCTATGGCAATGTCGGGTGTCGTGCATGCTTGTGGCACAGGACAAAACGTTTGCCAAATGTGGCACCATTACATGTACAATTTAAAGTGAAGAAAAATGTTCTACGAAAATGTTCATAATAAAGAACATTTTTGAGCACTTGATGAAACATTTGTCTGCACTTTAAATTTCTCCCATTTAAAAAGAAAAATTTATGTATTTTTTCAGTTCTATAAATGACTGGGTGTCTACCAGCCACTGGGAGCAAGATGCTGTGTGTATTGAAATGGGAGAAAATTCAGCTAAAGCGTTAACTTTATGTTTATGTGCATTACATAAAACTCATCTTTTTAATTTTCTCCCATGTCCTTGTCTTTTCAAACAGCAGACATTTTACTCCCAGTGGCCTGTAAATATTGTGCCATATATCTAATAGGAAAATACAGTCATTTGTTTAAATGTGAAGAATGTAATGTAAATAAATCTGCTTCATAAGACATTAGGACTTAATTACCTTACTTCAAATGAGAGAAAAATATTAAGACAATGCTTTATAGAAACGTTTTTCTACACTTTATTTTTCTCCCATTTAAAAAAAAAAGACTGTATTTTTCAGTTACAAATATTTCCCTGTTTCTACCAGCCACTGGGAGTAAGATGCCTTCTGTTTGTAAATGGGACACTTTGGAAAGGGAGAAAATTAAAACAAAGAGTTATCTTGTGGGGGATACAGAAACCTCCTCGCTGCGCATTCAGGTCAGCCTTTTATTTGCTTTTAGGGGGCTTTTTACACCAATTTGCTTCTGTTCAAGCCTAATTACTGACTGGGAGAAGCTAGAGGGCTTATGCAAATTGGACCCCAGGAACTTCGGGCGGGGAAAATGTAACTTTATAAAAGTTGCTTTTCCTAAATATATATTAATAACATCCAACTTCTCAATTGAATTGGATTTTTTAGAACTGTTGAAATTGTTTTTTTAATTATTTTTCTAGCTTGTCCCATTTCTTCGGATACATTGTTAGCATTTTAATCTGTGCTATGGTTTTCTACATGTGACCGCTAGGTATTCCTCAGTGAAAATAGATTTTGGTTGCTAGTCACTGTAAGTACGTGTTAACATCAAATTTCCACATATCCTACTTGTAAATGCCAAGCAACCTGCCTGCTGGGCTACAAGTCTTACATAGGAGTAAATCATTAATATTTAAAGGGATGTTTTCACATGTCAAAAGAGTTTATTTTGATACATCGAACTGCAGTTTTTACACTGCCACAGTCAGGGTACAATGGGTAGGCCTGAAGCCATGTTTGCACTGCCACTGTGTATAGGTGCTGCAGTCCACTAGTGGCATTTAACTTCCAGGCCCATGGTGTGTTTTGTACCATCTACTATGGACTTTTAGGCAATTTAAATATGCTAATTCAACCATGCAAAAAGGGGAAGCACAGGCAAATTACTACTGTACAGTGGGGTAAAATGCCTAGAGTCCTAAAGTATCGCTTTGTTCGCCCTAAGTTGGCAGGGTATGCCCAGACGTGGGTCCCTTGCTCACTTTGCCACTGGATTCAAGATAGCCTGGCTGATGAGGGTTATGAACCCGAAACCGGTCCCAGGATGCTTGTTTCCGGTCCAGGGAAGACGAGGCTTGGCAGTTCGGGCTGGACTGTTCCCATGAGGCACAGGGTCAGACTGATTTGCATATGGCCATGTCGGAACTGGGGTGGTGGCGTGAGCTAAAGAATGATGATGGATTAAACCCAGATCAGTTGACTGGGGGTGAGTGTTTGATTTGCTCAAGCGCTCTGTCCATCATCCCCTTTGGTATCGCTAGAGTACTAAAGCCAGCAAAAATATAGGGTCCAGCAAAAGGCTCAAAATCCGTGGTGACCTCACAGAAAAAGTGGATTCCTAAACAAACCATTTGTGTTTATTTATGTATCCTAAGTATTCTTTGTAGCTTGAAATTTCACATAAATAAAAAGATGCATTTTTCACCCCAAAGCTCATCTTTGTATTGGGCAGCAACAATGGTTTTGCACCTTGTGGCACAGCGCTGCTAATCATGATTTTATGTGTATATTACAAGAACATTTCAGGTTGAAACTTGGATACAGTTCTTTGGCTCAGTCCATATTAATGTTTCCTCTTCATGGGTTCCATTGTTGCACTAGGTGTATTAATGCTCCCATGGATTGCTTCACACTGTTTGTGCTCAGCTCATTGCCTTCTCCCATGCACGAGCTGGCGTGAGTTCTCAGAAGAGGTACTGCACGCAATAGCACTAGGATTGCATGATCTGCAGATGCGCTGCTCAGATTACCAGTGTCTCCCAACTGGGTTTGCACAGACCCTGGCATGATATACTTTTTTTGGGTTGCTGTCTGTGGGTCCCTACATTGCAGGGCAAAGGTTCCTTGAGGGTGCCTGCCTCTGCATCCTAGTTCCATCTGCTTGCATTACCATGGGAAGTGTGGACCGAGTGGGAGGAGGCAAGTGGCCTGTGAAGCACGGTTATCAGTATTGTAGCATGTAAGTAATAAGTGTCAAAAGTGCATCTCTTTCAACCAAATGTGGTACATATGTGGTGTCAAAGACAGTGTAATGCTTTGCATTTCTGGTGTGCTAGCATGCACAATGTTTTGTGGAAAAAGTGTGCATCTAAGTGCAACCGATTCCTTTCGACCCAAACATTTAAGATCACAAATGAATACGTTTTGCAGTTGTACACTGTTGTCTTTTGGGGGGGGGGGGGGCGTCATGTCTAGATGTCAAACGGAAACTCTAGCCTTCATGTGCCTAGTTGTTTTCCTCCTGCTGCTTGTGCCACTGGCCTTTCTCTATCGTATGGAAACCAGCAGTTTTGGAAATGGAAAGGAAAAGCTGTAAGAGAAAAACAGATAGTAACTTGATACATGTTCTCCTGCTGCTGGACTCTTTATACTCAACTAACCAAGATGTCTCACTGCCTATATCTCTTTTGTTTTTTATTTTGCTAAGCCTCTCCTATGCTGTTTGTGTCCTACTCTTTCCTATTTTCTGTTGCATCTAGGGATGTTCTCCTGACTCATTTTTAGGTTTCAAAAGCGCTTGTGAAATCTTCTGTATTAAATATATCTAAAAGGGGCTTACATCCCGCCACTTGCTTTCATTGCTTTTCATTGTTTCCTGTGCTTGTCACTTATGTTTCCTCCATTTCTACTGGCCATGGCACACTTTTTCCTCGTGTTGTTCCTCTCCTGCGTTCTCTTATCAGAGTCCCTGTGCCGAAGTACTGTTTCCATCTGCTTTTTGGGGCACGTTTTCAATTTTATTCCCTGCACTGTGCTTGTTTGCCTAATCTCACCTGCACAGCGCATTCACATAATCGTTTCCCCTTAGCTGCACACATTTCAAGCGTGCATGTTGGCTCAGTTTTTATTTTTGTTCATTTGTCATTTTACAAGGCTTGGAACGATTTGTGTTCCAAGCCTCGATTTCAGCCCTGTGTTCTGTCATCCGCAAAGCCCCAAAGTTGATTTATTTAGATAAGCCTTGGGAAAGATGGCTGCGCCCTTGGTTAGCGGGTTGCGTCAGGCGACACGGGCACTGAAGGGACCTGTTTATTGCCATCGCCTGCTAAGTATCTCTGGTAAGAGGGTTGGGCTGTGTGCAAGGCTAGTTCTCTTTTCTCTGGGAATCACAGCTACTCTTATTCATCCACAGAGCCCGCTTAATGGAGAATTTCTTTACCTTTTTCTGTCCCTCTATATGGCAACTAACTAATATATGAGCTGCCCCTCACAGACAGCACATTTTGACGGTAGCCTGTCCCATTACAACATACCCAATCCATCCTGTCAGAAAAGCACACACAACTGAAGAGCAGCCCATTTTAAAAATCCACCCCACCCTCAAAATACTGGTTTTCCCTCCAAGCAAAACCAAATAAATCAGAGCAGCCTTAGACAGAACCTTTATAGCATAGCGATCCAAACAAAAGTCTGCAAGCAATGCCACTTCGTCAAAGAAAACCTCTTTGGGGACACCTCCCATACCAGAATATCTGCTGAAGAATACAACTCCTACCTGACAAGTTTTCATTTAGCTTATGTGTGACATTTCCATGGTTTAGGATGCCTATGTGCCACAGTGAATAACACACTGTCACTAATACAGAACGTTTATCTCGGCAAAATTAGAACATGTAAAGGAATTATGTTTTTCTGGAATACGATTGTCCAAAACTGCCTTTGTACCCGTCCGACTTTTGTGGAGCACAGTGCACTACAACATTTAGTCTAAGAACACTATAAAGAGTCCCAAGCTATTGCTAAATTCACACAAATGCAAACAAAGTACACATTTTCATTCTAAACTAATACAGAGTATATGCACCATGTCAGTCTGGTACAAGTGTCAGGCCCTTTTTAGCTTTCTCCTGCACACCGCTTGGGCTCTGCCTGTGAAGTCTTTTGTATTAAATATGGAGTTGTTTTTTTTAACTTTATTTATAGCTTTTTCAAGTAACAGTCAGGCAAACATTTCAATGTTAGTACAATGTATCATAACAGTGCAGAAGCACATCCACAATATCACATACAGTAATGGACAATATTGATCCAAGCAATCCCCGTTATTTGTTAATCTCGTACAGTCCTAACCTGCTCCATACGTTTTGTGCTGTTGCATCTTTACCTTATCACAACACGTTTGAATTCTCAATCATTTACATTTACTGCAGGTATGTTACCTTCTGTGCCATTACCTCCAGCTGTTCCCAGAGATGCTACGCACTCCTCGTCCACAGCTTTTTTTTTTAATCATATATTCCTTATATGGACCCCAATTTCCTTAGGCCTGCACTTTCCTGGCATGAGGGCGTTGTAATTATCTGTGTGTGTTGAGCAGTGTGCTAAGTCAGTCAGCCAATCCTTGACCTTCGGCAAGGAGCCGCGCATCCACCTCATTGCGATTCTTCATTTCGCCAATAGTAGGCATATGACCGCTAATCTGGTATGTCTTTGTCATATCCCAGTGCTGCTACTAGTGGCGTCTCTGGGATGGGAGTTGTTAGTATCTGCGTAAGTATGATATAAACTACTTGCCAAAAATCCCGTATCCCAGGGCATTCATTCCCATGCGAAGTGTATAAATCCCGCTTTTGCCATCTTGCATCTCTGGCATCTCTCTGTGTTTAGAAAGCATTATTTATATAATCTAGCAGGTGTGTAGTATACGCTCTGTAGGTATTTGTAGTGTATAAGTCTATGCCTCCCAATTTGTGAAATTGTCTTTGTGTTATAGCATCTGGCCCACAGTGCTTCGGTGAGTTCCACCCCTAGTTCCCCATGTCAGTCCTGCTGTGTTTTTGATAAGGGGATAGCCTGAGACACTTTGCTCAGTGCATATAATGGCATAACACCTCTTTGCAAGGTTGTGGCCTGCAGTAGGTATGTTATTATTTTCCAACTCTTCTCCCAGCAGCTTGCACATGGCCTGCCACAGCCTATGATAATTAAATGCATCTAGAGCACTGTATGTGTTCCCATTTCTTCAACTCCATGAAACAGGTCCTCCACATGCTCAATTTTTAGGTCTCGCGACCTGCGTTGCACTGTGCAGCAGTGCTCGCGCAGGCGAGAGTCCTTTTGTGCGGGGTTCAGAAATGAACCCTGGAATCGCTCATGCGTGTGCGATTCCTTTTGTGCTACGTGATAGGCCTTTGCGTGCGTCTTTTTATAAAAGACTGCACGCAATTGCCCAAAGGTGGGCGCATTGCTCCGCCCATGGCCTATTGGTGTCTATTACGCGCTTGGTGCGCGTAATAGACACCAATAGGCCATGGCTCGAAGTGGCGCGCACGCACCAGCCGTGGGCTTCTTTGTGGTTTTTTTCAAGCGGAAGGGAAAGCGAACGCGAAGGGAAAGCGAACGCGAAGGGAAAGCGAACGCGAAGGGAAAGCGAACGCGAAGGGAAAGCAAACGCGAAGGGAAAGCAAACGCGAAGGGAAAGCAAACGCGAAGGGAAAGCGAACGCGAAGGGAAAGCGAACGCGAAGGGAAAGCGAACGCGAAGGGAAAGCGAACGCGAAGGGAAAGCGAACGCTTTCCCTGCCGCTTGTTTTACATGACAGCGTGACAAAAAGCATAAACAATAATTGCAGTTTGTGAGCGGGAAGGAGCTAATTGGTGTCTTCTCTCCATATGTCAACCACTGGGAATTGTTTGGCGGTCTCGCGAATCAGACATTTACCCCTTGATGAAGAGGAGATGTGACCAGTTACGACTTCTAACACGTTACGCAAACTGTGAAATCTAGTGATTATAATGAGCGGCAAAGTCTGGCTGCGCGAGAACTCCACGGGCAGGGTCTGTGGAAACGAAGGAAACGTTTTTCCTCAGCAGCCGGCTACACGCACAGCACGGCAAGGAAACCGCGGTTTAAACACTCATCAATTATCATAATGGCATATATAGAGCGCCACCAAAGTACCCCCTATCTCAGTATGGACGGAAGCATCCGAAGGACTGGTCTTAAATACAGCTCTGCTAATGTACACACGCACATCCTATCAAATCATGGCTGGGCTTGGCGACCTATCAAATTGAAAACCCAGTTCGATTTTCGAGACATTCTCAATGAATATTTATGAAGTGAATTTACATATATTGAAATCCTTGAGAGATTATTTGCATATCTATTGGTCGCTCTGAAAAGGGGATGACATGCCTGGTTACGCTCACACCTGTGGTGAAAAAAATGTAAGGCTTTGCACGTGCAAAACGCTCTGTTGCGAAGTATTAAAAGTACCTCCCTCTACAACAGTCATTTGCAATACAAATAGGTCTCGCATGTACGTGAGTTTAAGCTATTGGCATTGTAAATGACCATGCCTTTTATTTATGTTATGAAAACGAAATGTCAATAGCTCAAACTCGCGTAAATGCGAGACCTATTACATTGCAAATGCTTTTTCAGCTGTGACGATTGACCGTCCAATATCCTTGATCCAGTATTTCAATAGAAATCAACCAGAGTCCTAGGAATGCCCGAGTGACACGATCTGTCAATAATCCTTCCTGCATCCGAGGCGACCTGCCCACCTCTCGCCATTAGGATCTTTTGTTTGTTAAGAAATGACACTCCTTAAAATGTTGTTGATGCATGCCGAGAATCCTGTGGCAGCGGAGTGCGAGTAATCGGGTGATACAGGCATACCTAGGTTATGAAACATGTGCTGGAACGAGGCTGAGCCATCGCAGTTTCGCCCAACACTTCTTGCAGCTATGCAACATTTAGAAAACTTGGAAATGGGCTTAACACAAGTAGTAGGAGCTAAGGGCCACGTTTGCAGAATCGGCTCATTTGTGACAACTACAACAAGCATTGGCATAGCCATAGGTCTCGCCTTTGGGGACTTATAAGTATTTAGCCATGCAGCACATCATCCTGGGTGCTCCAACATCTACTGCTGTTTAACATTGAAGTTTTGACACTAATAGACACATTATAGCACTGCATTGAGAAGTATTTATGTAAAGTGTTATTTCTGTAAAACTGGTAGTCTGAACTTGTGATTGATTGACTGATACTTGTGATTTTTGTAACATTATTATTGGAACACCTTCCTTAATGTTTATTAATTGATCCAGTGAACACCACAGGTTAAAGCATTCAACTTGAAGCCAGACAGTTGCTGGCGGGGGAGGGGTGCTGGTATTCTACTTGTGATAATGCATGACACATCGTTTTAAGAGAAGAAAGCCGCTACCTAGTCCTGATATATAAAAATAAAAACCTGGCAGTGACAGGATACACATTAAAGGAACAATAATTCACTGTGAACCTCTGCTGTCTAAAACAAATTCTCCTTCAACACAATGCAGAATACTCGATTTGGTCATAACATGAGATACGTCTGCAGCTACTGTATAAATCCATATTAAGAAAGAGAAACATTTCACACTGTGCTGGGTTACAGGATGGGTGTTTTTTCAGCCTCGTTTAATTGATGGTACATCATGCCGCATCGTTTTCTCAGCAATTTCTCAAGAAGCATTTTGTGTATCCCTAGTAAGTGATAAAGTTTGAGACTGGCCATCAAACTGCACAATTATTCAGCCTTACACAATGCCCTGTATGTGAAACCCAATTTTAAGGTGTTGAAATGGCTTATAAGGGTAGTATATAAACACAATATTAAAATGCCACGTTCCAAGTGGCATAGGCTATTTATTATGTGAACATGCAAAGGTGCAGGAAATTAGCTCATGATGTGAAAGACAGGAGCCCCTCCTCTTTTCTTTTTGGCAATTTTATATACAGCAAGCTCAAACCGAAGGTATTTGAGCGCTTTACCTGAGCTTCAATGTCAGATTCATTTTTGGGCACTTGAGGTTAAGTGATTTGCCCAGAATAACAGGATGTTGAGCCTAAGCCAAGCCTCAAATCAGTTTCAAAGTATGGAGCTGTGATTATGCACTCGCTCCAAAGCTGCACCGGAGATATTGCGTATTGTTATAGATAGAACTATTGTGTATAATCTAAAATATATAAGTATTTCTTATCTAAAGCCACCCATTGCAAAAGCAGTCCCTGGGTTGTGTCCCCAAACTGTGGTGAGTGGGCAGAGACTGTGAGAGAGACTTTGGCAGAACAATGGATGAAGAGGGGTCACAGAAAGGCGTTGTAAGAAAGCATGCATAGTGCATATATATTTATTTAAAACAAAAGGTGTTGGATTATGCCAGACAAAAACAAGCATTTGCAATGCAATAGGTCTCGCATTTACACGACTTTAAGCTATTGGCATTGTAAATGACAATGCCTTTTAGTTATGTTTTAAAAATGAAAACAAAAATAAAAGGCATTGTAATTTGCAATGTCAATAGCACAAACTTGCGTAAATGTGAGACCTATCGCATAGCAAATGCTTGTTAGTTTATGCAGTGTTTGCTTAACCACATTCTCCTCTCACATAGGCATCCAAGCGCACCATTCTATAGACCATTTAGGCGTATACATAAGTTTTATCTGTTGCGACCTGGCCATCTTCTGTATTTGAGTACTGGTGCAGGCTGTCGGATCTCTCACATGCGGGGTGCCCTTTGCTCCTTTCCTGAACATTCTCGGTAGCGGGCTAGGTGCCACCGCGTTTCTTTCAATATATAAATGAGGGAGGTTACTGGGTCCGTGTATCCAGTAGTGAGCATGCAGCACCTGGGCCGCCCTGTAATATATTTCCAAATCGGGAGCGTTGAGTCCTCCCTCAGCATATGGTTTGGTAAGGGTTTCCCATTTGACTCTCGGGCATTTCCCTGCCCAAACCAATCTGATCATTTGAGTTTTGATGTTTTGGAAAAAGGATTTATTCAGCACAATGGGTATATTTGTGAAAAGAAACAAAAAGCGGGGCAATACAATCATTTTCATTATATCAATACGACCCAAAAGGGACAGCGGGAGCCTTATCCACTTATCTATGGATTCTTTTAGCTATAGAGTGGCGTGGCCATAGTTTTTGCGAATAATTATGTCCGGGTCTGTGTGTACTTGTATCCCTAAATAGCGCACCGCCTCCATGGTCCACTCTATGGGGTATTCTGTGCTGACCTGTGTGGTCGACATGGTAAGAGGAAACATTATTGACTTGTGCCAGTTAATTTTTAATCCAGAGTGTTGCCCAAATGACGTTACTTCCTTTAACCAGGGATGCAAATTTTGTTCTGGGTATATACAACAACGGATCATCGGCATAGGCGGCTGTCACTAAATTATACTGTGGAGATCTGATTCTTCTGTGAGAGTGATACTCCTGCGTTGCACACATCAATGGTTCTAGCACCAATGCGTAAAGTATTGGCGAGAGCGGGCAGCCCTGTCTGGTTCCTCTGCTAATTTCAACTATTGAGGAAAGGACTCCAATTACCCTGACACGGGCGATGGGGTTAGCGTATAATACCTGTAGAAGTTTAAGGAATACCTCTTCCACTCCCACTCTATTTAGAACTGCATAGAGAAAGCGCCATTCCACTGAATCAAATGCCTTCTCTATATCTATAAATAATGCTGCCTCTTTCGTACTTTTGTCTATATGAGCTATGGAGTCAAAAAAAGGTTTGCACATTACATGTGAGAGCGACCTGGGAGGAACCCTGTCTGCTCGGGTCCGATCAGTTTCGGTAGCAGAGGCGCAAGTCTATTAGCCAAGAACTTTGCATACAGCTTGGCATCTGTATTAAACAATCACAGAGGCCTATAAGAAGGGCAGTGATCAGGGTGCTTCCCGGGCTTAAGGAGTGTGATCAGTATATGTAAACAACACCACAGATACCTAGGGTCTAGACAAAACTAGCACTATAGAGAACAGTAGAGCAGATTCCTAACGTTAAAAGAAGTCTCATAACGTGAAAAAGAAATCCCATCAGCCACCAAAGTAGCATGTATCATCATTTGGGATCCATTTGTAGTTGCAAAGCCCCAAGGCAACCAAGGGCTGCACACTTAGTGAGTGAAGGTCTCGCAAGTCCTGCAAGAATATAATCAGTGCAAGAGCAATTGTATAATAACATAAATCCCTTTAGTATGATACTGCAAATAATTGTAGTGGTGATGGTTGCAGTGCAAGTGAAAATTGTGCAAATACTAAAATTGTCTACCGGGGCAGTAAAACCACTTTAATGAACACTGTCCAGGTGACAAAATTAAAACGCCAGTGCAAATGCAGTTTGAAATAATAACTGCTAGAGTCCGAAAAATAAGGTCTACATGTTTCAGCCCTCAGATCAACCTTGATCCAGGCTTTCGTCAGGACCCAAAAAACTTTTGCTACTGCAATCAATGTGTAAGTGACAAAACCAAAAAATAAACGAAGATGGTTATTATAATACCACCTACATTACCCTAGAATTTCTAGAAACTCTCGGAAACCTTTCACAGGAGTATAGACCCAAGTCCTATAAAAGAAAAAAATAACTATATGTAACCTGCTCAACTATTCAATTAGGTGCTCAATATATGCTAATACTATACCATATGTCATTAGTACAAGATGCTTATTTGTCATCTAATGTACCAACAAACAAAGTGCGTATCTCGCCAACGGGAGGAAGCGAGCAAAGAACAAGATAGCACAAGAATTGGTGCAAAGTCGCACCCTTACCCGGACTGCACTTCAAACTCTCCGGGCGTCCGCTGAATAATCGGCGTCTTCAGGAAGGCGCCATCTTGAGTTATGGAGTCCAGCTGGCGGCACGTCTACTGCGTGCCGTGTCATCGCACACGTGTGACGGCACCGGAGGACGGCGGGAGATGAAGTTCCTGATCCCGTTCGCCTCAGTTGCCGTAGTCAGTGTGTGCGTACCCGGTGAGCCCTG